>NC_142037.1:24260670-24576027 GCF_982192425.1 Myodes glareolus | reverse complement strand
TACGACCCACTCTCAAAAATAAAACAAGTAGGGCTGGAGAGATGGCTCAGAGGTTAAGAGCACTGCCTGCTTTACCAGAGGTCCTGAGTTCAATTCCCAGCAACCACATGGTGGCTCATAACCATCTTTAATGAGATCTGGTGCCCTCTTCTAGCATGCAGGCACACATTCAGGCAGAACACTGTATACATAATAAATAAACATATATTTAAAAAAAATAAAAATAAAATAAAATAAAACAAGTAAACAATTCACAGTCTCAAACACAAAAAGAGCAAACAATCCCTGATGGTGATACGCATTGATAATGCCAACACTCAGGAAGTTGTCAACCTGGGCTACATAGCAAGATTCTGATCAGTCTCCCACTAGCCAGCTGGAGCTCCTAATAGTCTCAAATTGTTAAGTCTTGCTTCAGGAACATAAGCTTTCTACTGTGTTATATTGTCTAGTCCCAGGTTGGTCTAGACCTCATGATTCTTAGGCCTCAGCCCGGCATTTCAGGCATGAGAAAACATGCCTGGCTTGCTACTAGTAGCTTAGTGATTAACTGCAAGGTTAGCTATTCCTGGGCAAAGGAACTATCTGCAGACAGACATCTTTTCTTTTTTTTTAAAGAAGTCCAAACAGTTTGTTCTTTTTACAACTAAGGTCCTTAAAAACAACAACAACAACAAAAACCATTTACTGTGTGTGTCTGTGCCTGTGCAGTTCAGAAGGCAACTTGTGAGAACTCTACTTCTACCATATGTGTTCTGGAACTGAACTCAAGTTCTCAAGCTTGGTAGCAGGTACCTCAATGCACTGAGCCATCCATCACTCAGGCTCCAAGGCCAGCATCTTAAAACTTGCTTTTCTCTAGATTTAGAGAACTCAGGGTATCTATCTTTGGATGGTATCAAAGTATAGATTGTTGGGGAATATTCTTTTCAGGTGTGTGACTTTTGTTGCCACTGCATTTGTTTAACTCTGTGAAGCTGTGATTCTCTGCCTGCCTAAAACACCCGATGGTTTAATAAAGAGCTGAATGGCCAATAGTGAGGCAGAAGCAAGGATAGGCGGGGTTGCCAGGCTGAGAGTATAAACACAGGAACTCTCAGAGGAGGGAGAACGAGAAGGAGGAGCGAATAAGAGAACAAGGAGAGGAAGACATTAGTGCCCAGCCACCCGACTACCCAGCAAGCCACGAAGAAAGAAGTAAAGAAAGGTATACAGAAGATAAAAGCCCCGAGGCAAAAGGTAGATGGGTTAATTTAAGAAAAGTTGGCTACCAACAAGCCAAGCTAAAGCCCAGCATTCAAAACTAAGAACACACTGTCTTGTGTGATTTACTTTGGAGCTGGGTGGCGGGCCCCTCAAAAAGCCAAAAGAGTAAAAGATCACACAACAATAGATCACAGATTTGCTAATTTTATTCTCTAACTAAAAATAACTCATCTTAAACTGGCTCAGAAATCATGTGTTTTTTTTAACCTGAAAAACTACAAGAGTTGATTGTTGCCTCAAGGC
Organism: Myodes glareolus; assembly: GCF_982192425.1. Lineage (NCBI taxonomy): Eukaryota > Metazoa > Chordata > Mammalia > Rodentia > Cricetidae > Myodes > Myodes glareolus. The sequence goes on along the minus strand of NC_142037.1, from coordinate 24,574,518 downwards.
TAATCCAGTAGAAGAGAAAACAAAACCCAGGCTCTGGGTGATAGAGACCCTACTCATCATGAAGACTTCCTGACCCTTGCTTCTCCCTTATCCCTCTGGAAAAGCTCTTTGTACCCAAACTCTTCTCTAAGTGGTCTTTGCTGGTGGCAGTTTCCCATCTTCTTTGATATCTGTCTTTCCAAATCTTTTCCTGAATCACTGAGGAGCAGTGCGGAGCAGCCAGACCTGGCTGGATCAAGTAACAGCAGCAATTACTTCCAAAGGAATGTACTTGTTAGTATTGGGAACCACTGCTGCAAACACAAATGAAAAGCAAAGGAAGTTTTATGTCCACAGATAAATAAGGTACCATACATATGATATTTGAGGGGGACAAAGTCTATCCACCTAGCCTCAGAGAACCATCATAAATGGTACCAAAAGGGATAAAATTATTACATGAATGTGTGTGACCATGTAAAAATTACTTGAAATAAATGAAGGCACAAAATTCAGCTATTAGCATTGCAAATACTTGTCCTCTAACAAAATTAGATTTTATCATTCCATTAGGAACGTGATATGTATAAACAGGACACGAAACAGTCACATCGGTTCATAAAGGGGAGCCACTTGGTCAGAGCGTCAGAAGGGTGGGAGTGTGGGTCTCTGACAGCTGTGTGCAGCATGGGCACCTGCATAGCTAGTATTCTTCTACGTGGAAAAGTTCATTCTCTAAGACCACATTTACTTTTTAGTATCTTTATCATAGTAGCCAAACTTTATCTTAATTAAATTCCAAGCTATAAGGACTATAGGACTTGTCATGAATACAGTGGCATATAAATTGTTTTACTAAGACAGGGTCTCACTACAAAGACTACACAAGACTCAATACTGAGACCTGCCTATCCCAGTCACCCTGGGGACTGAGACCTGCACTGTCACACCCAAGGATAAAATGTTGAATTTAGTGAAGGAGAAAGAGCAGAAAGACAAAAGGAAAGTCGTTACAGGAACTGCAGCTGTAGTCAGGTTATTAAGTGTAACAAAGGGTTAATTTGATTTTAAATCTGACCACACAGAAGACTCCCCACATCAATGATCAGGATAATACAGAAAACACGAGGCAAGAAGTAAGTTCGTGTTAAGATCTGTCAAGACTATCTGAAATGTGTTTTTAGTGCTTAAGCAAAAAATTGACATATCACTCTCACTTGCATTAAAAAGCTAGTTTACCTAACAGAACAGATGAGATTGTGAACACAGAGTTAAAGGATGACTGGGAAAGGATGCTCTATCCTTTAAGAAAATAAAGCAACAAGGACAACAAAGGAAAGTCTCAGCTTCTCAGTCTATCAGAGCTGCGAAAGTTAATCACAAAATATTCCCCACTGGCTAGATTTTCAGATCTGGCAGCTTCTTCCAAGATACAACTGCTTTCTACTTCACAAGGGGTAGTCAATTTTTTTTCCAAAAGCAGAAGAATCGGAAGAGTAAAGGGTAGTGTCCTGCTCCCAGGACCACTGAAAACTCATTCTCCTTAAAAAAAAAAAAAAAAAAAAAAAAAAAAAAAAAAAAAGAAAGAAAAAAGTCCTCTACGATGAAACCACCAGGCATAACAATGACAGATCCAGAAATTTACGACTCCGTCGAGGATATATTTTGGTTTTGGTTGTGGCACTATCACATATTCAATATGTGTAAATTCAAGGTGAAACTTCTCTACTCTGTTTCTGAAAGCAAGTTTTGGCTGTATTGAAGTTCATTGAGTTGTACCGAGTTGAAGTTCGGTTAATTCTGGTGTGACATTTTTATTTATTTATTTGCAAGCTTTCCTATGATAGTTTGTAAAATTAAAAAATGTGTAAGAAGGAATTTACAATAAATTTTCAACGCACTTGAAACAAGGACAGGTTCTGCGGTGAAGCGATCCTGTGAACCCGTAACTTGGGCAGTGGCAGCAGAAGGATCAGTTCAGGGTCAGCCTGAGCTACATACCTAGTTTGAATCGAATCTGGAATATGTGAGGTTTCGTTTCACAACGAAAAATTAAGTGAAATTACCCCCCCCCTCACTTCCCGTTTCTGCAGACCAATAGTTTTTGTTTCGTTTTGAGCAACTGAAAGAATGTTGGCCGTACACTTACGAATAAAAGTACTCTCCTACAACCTGATGCCCACTTAAAACAAGGGATGTGACCATAGTCTAAAGGGCTACTACCACGAACTTTTGAGAAGGGCAATAGTTTAGCAGGCGGTCCCTGGCAATTGACAAAAAAAGAAGGGTTCTCTATCGCCCCGGGGATCAATTGCTGAGACATCCACCGGCACCCTTCCTTTTCTGTTCTGAATCCCGCAGTCAACCTCCTTCAATCAGGAGAGGGACCGATTGATGGCGGGAATCTTCCCGCCGCAAACACTGCCGAGAGAACTCTCGGAAAGTCCGGAATCAAGGTTAAGGCATGAACGTCTTTAAAGAGCAGCAAGCCAAAGCTTGGGCTCGCCGCTGCCACCCAAACCCGGGGAGGAGGTTGCGGCCGAGCAGAGCCCCTGCTAGGGAGGTCTCCCCATCCATCACTCCCGACAGTCGGGTCCCCGCGCGGGGTCTCCTAGAACCAGCCGCTACACACACTTCCAGGGCAGCAGGCCCTCTGTCAGCCACACACAAGATGGCAGCCCCACACCTACCGAGGGAAGAGCCCCACCGCCACTCCAGCGAGGCTGCTCTCTAGACTGCGGAGAGCGCGAGACCCGCCGAGAGCGGCGCTGACCAATCAGGAAGCGGCGCTCTCTAAACAGCGCCTCAGGGCCACGGAACGCGCGCGGGGCGTCCAGACACTGAGTGGCAGGAGCTGTAGCCAATGAGCGTCTGGGGAAGGCGGGCGCCACGCACCAGCGGAGCTCGCTGTGGGCTCGCGTCTCCCGGGCAGAAGGGAAGGACGTCTTTTGTGGAGAGTCTCAGGGTGTCACGGTGTGCGGGGCGCGCTGCGGGTTCGCCCGGCTGTCCCTGCGCGTGCGGGAGGCTCGCAGTCCCGGTAGCTGAGGCGGCCGGGTTCCCGAGCAGCTCGGCTGTAACGGGCTGTGGGCGGCCGAGTGCAGCGTGAAACGTCGGAGCCGGACTCGGAGGTTGACTAAAAACCAGGTCCGTTCCACTGGTAAGATGACACACGCCCCAAATAGATGAAATTGCTTACCGACTGAAGTCGATTGGTGTCGTAGGAGCCACCGACGGGCTCCCACCCACAGTCCGCGACCAGTAAAGATGGGACAGAGTCCATGATTGACAGCTCTCAGGCGTGAGGAAACTTGGGGCGTGGGGAAGTTTATTTACGTTTAGCCGCGCTAGGCTGCCAGAGGCGAGCCGACGTGCTTTCTACCCTAGGTGCTGTTTTCCCGTTATTACTGTTGTGTGGATTAAATGGGAGCACATAGAGTAGCTTAAAACCTGCCCGACCCCTGACTGGCACACGTAAATGGCATGCCTGTTAAGGAAAACCTGCCCGACCCCAGACTGACAGATGGAAATGGCATGCCTGTCAAGGAACCAAGGGGGTAGTGGTATCTTAGCCTTCTTAGCTTAGCGCCTACTCCCCCCCCCCCATAGCCTGAAAAGTGAAAGGAAAACTTAGATCTAAGTAAAAGGGGACGTGTTTTCTACGAGACCGGAAAAGAGCCAATTTTGCTATTTTACTGCTAGCTTGGTGGAGGTGGCTTACGCCTTTAATTCCACCCCTCTGGAGGCAGAGACCGAGGGGTCCACCTAAGAGTTCAGGGCCAGCTTGCTCTGAAAGACGAACAAAAATTCCCCAGGCGGGGAAATGTTAGCCCCACCTCCGGAAGATGAGTTTGTGGTTTAATTTTTTTTCTTAACGTTTCTGTTTTGCAAAGTTTGCCAGTTAATTATTGTTTTTTTCTAATGTAAATCAGTCGTCTTCACGCTTCCCTGGGGAGAGCTGCTGCTTCAGTTATTGTTTGCCACCTGGGAGCCCACTCTAGAGGAGGCTGACCTTGAACAACTGGCCCTCCTGTCTCCACCAACCCTTTGCCAAGTTACTGATGGTACCACCCTGGAAGGCAGCTGGGCAGCATCTCTTAGGGGTCCTTGGATACCTGTAGACTTAATTTACAATTGAAAGTTTGCTTGGCTAGAGTACAGTTCGTGGTTTATATTTATCTTTTACCATTTTGCATTTCTGGTGAGTCTCATTACCAGTCCGATACACACCCCTTTTTGATGAACAGATTTTTCTTCGAGTTTCTAAGAACATTTCTTCTTTTGGTATGCTGAAGCATATCGTGATTGGTGGTGTCTGCGAAGCCTGTTCTAGGCTTTCACCTAAGTAATAGCCCTGGCTTGGATCCTGCGCGCTTTGTAAATGCAGTGTGGTGGCACAGTGTAGGTTATTCCAGGACTCAGGAAGATCAGAAGTTCAAAACCACCCTTGGTGTAATAGCCAATTCAAGGCCAGCCTGTCTCCAAAAGAAAACAGAAAAAGTGTATCCTACTTGGCTCTTGGACAGCGGCTTATGTTTTCCTGTTTTTGAGAAATTCTTAGTCATTATCAGTTCATTCCTTTATTTTTCCTCATAACTTCCCAACTGTGATTTTCTAGAGTACTAAGTGACTTTTCCCATGAATCTTTGTTGTTTTCACCTAAACAGTTTATTTGAAGAAATGCTTTTAGATCCATGAAACTTCATTGGTTATTTTCAGAATTGTACATCTCATCAGCCATTTGAGGATACCAGATACATTCACATTTGCCTTAGAAATATTTAACCCTCTTTAAGCACAACCCCCGCAGTTTTGTGGACTTGTTACTTCTCATTTTCATGGTATAGTATTCATTTATTCCAGTGCTCTCACCTCGTGCAGAGGCTTCCTATCATCCTTTTGTGTTCCGATTTTGCTTCATATCTTGTTTCCTGTTTCATTTTCTCGCAGAGGCCTCACAGCCTGCATCTGTTGAGAGTTCTCTTTTAGTTTAAACATGACTGTATATAATTTTAAAGTCTTCTCACGTTCCTCTGGTTTGTTATGTAGAAAAGACAGAAAAATTAACCATGCATTTACTGACATTTGGATAATTCAAAAAAATTGTATTAGTTCCACCACTAGGTATATACCCTAAGGAAACAATCAGAAAAATGCAGAAGAAAAAAACCCTAAAATGTTTGTTCCGGTATTATGTATAACAGTTTAAAAAATAGAATTTAAGTGACTAACACAGAACTTTATATTGCCAATTAATAATTTTTAAAAATTTATTAAAACTTTTTTATATGAATTATTATCCAAAGCATATAAAGTGGCCATATAGTTATATAAGAATATTAATGATGGGGAAAGAATAGATATTGTGAGCATGAAAAAAACATAAACACTAAAATCTAAATTTTGTTTTAAAAATTCTATTCTGAGAATAATTGTAACATTGAATTCCTCCTGTGTCAAATACTATTCTGTGTGATAATTTTATTCTCACAACAATAAAATGAGGCAGATACCATTATTACTCCTAGTTTGTAAAGTTTTATGAAGTATGAAGAATAATAGTTTGTTGATTAGTAATGCAGTATAAGGTTAACTAACATGTTCAACATGGACAGCAGGATTATGGGTGATTCTTTTCTGTACTTTTCCTAATTTTGGTGTTTGGTAGTTTATTTTCAAGTTGACGTATATTCTTTTCATAATGCTTTGTATTATTCTTAGAGATAGAATTGTTGTAGCAGTATCTTTTTCCTCCTGTTATTTATTTATTTGTAAATACCCACCATTCTTTGTTTTCTCTGCAGGATGTTTCATGCATTTGTGGACCAGAGCATAGGATTAATTTTCATATTTGAAAAGACAGTGTCAGTGGTCCTGCTGCAGCTGCACAGTTTGGCATTGACGAAGATGCTGTGCCTGTCTTGCTTGAACTCGTAGTCATTCTGAAAGTCTTTTCAAGCACAGCTTCTGTTTGAAAACTCAAGTATCCAAGAATATTAGGTAATGACGTAGCGACACACTCTATTTGAGTTCATAGAGACTCCATCTGGACTCCAGTATACTCTCCAATCAAAGTGATTCTCTTGGTTCACTAAGTTTTGAAGAATTTTATGTACGTAACAGCAAAAGATGGGAGAAAGAAATGGTAGGTCATGAGCGTGTTGTTATGTCATGTCCAAATGTTTGTAGACAGTTTGTTCTAAATTGTGGACTCTCAGCGTTTTCACTCTCAGCCATATCTTTTTCCTTCCTACCCCCATTTGGGGTGTGTGTGGCCTATATATACATTGTGTGTAGAAGTCCACGCTTATGGATGTCAAATGTCAGAAATGGGTTATTTTCCTGTGCTTACAAATTCACCTTACTTCAGTGCACAGTGTTCCTGTCCATATGGTTGCCTTGGCCGTTGTCAAGTCTTTCCTCACTTCTTGGGTGATCTCTTCTTTGCAGCCCAGACTAGCCACGTCGCCCTTGGTGTTGTGTTTCTCCTTCTTCAGCTGTTTTCCCAGTGCTGGGGTCCCAGGTGTGTGCCAGCATGCTTGGCTGCTAAGTGCTGGAAGGGGCTTATCTAATCACAACACAATATGCTTAGATCTGAGTAGCCTTATCTAGAAAAGTAAAGTTAGCATGACTCTTGTATTGGAAATGGCTTGGCTAGGTCATAAGAGGACAGTAACTACGACTATCTAATCTTCAACCCCGTCAAAGGCCTGAGAAGGGAGATAATATTACTTGAGCAGGCAGGAAGTACAATCAAGTAGCTTCCAAAGCAAACAATATATGACAGAGACAATTAGTTACCTGAGCAATCATCCAGAGTCTCATTTTGCAACATTGAAGCTATCATTTTGAATTTTGGCTATGGCCTAGGGTAATTGACAGACCATTTTCTGAGGCAGGAAATTTTTCAAAACCATCTTATCCTGTCTTGGCAAGATTTGACAGTCCTGTTTATCCATTTCTGGATATCATGTAACTTGTCGGTGGTTGAGGCGTTGTCAGTTCCTTGCCCAAAGGCCAGTTTTGCCAAGAAGAAAACAAGCTCCAAGTGGAGTGTCTTTGGTGCTCCACATTCTCTCAGGAGTAGATTGGTGCTGTCAGAAGCAGTCGTGTCTCATGTCAACAAAACCCTAAGTTCCACAGATCCTTGAAGTGGTGGGAGATTACCTATCTAGACAGAATACAATCTCTATGTATCTAAAGAACTTAATTGATCTGACTGTACAGCAAACATGAACAACTATTGACCTATAATAATTAGTACCTGTATAACTTAAAGACTAAAACTTCATGTCAGAATATTAAATAATCTGTAAACAAATGTGCAACAAATGAGGACAGTGACCTCAAAATGTAAACAATGTCTAAGTATCTCGATCAGAAGTAGGAGTAATATATAATGCAATATGAAAATATATCCTAAAAGTTGTATTAATATACAAAATGTCCTAAACAGGGATAATAACATACATATATAATCTGACAAAATAACTTTGTATAGGTGTGCAAATAATGTAAACAAAAGTAACAAATATAATTTGAACTTGCATCAATATACAAAAACTATACCAATGTAAATTATCCATAAACAATAGCTCACAAGTATTCACTCTGTTAGGCCCTTGATGTCATCACCCCTTCCTGGCCTGTAAGTACCACTTGCCATTCATTTTGCTCTCTCAAGTTTTTTTTGTTTCAAATCTTAAAAAACCTTGTAGCTATGCTATGGGGAATTACAAGTAGGCTTCATCTTGTGGAGTGTGTATCAGAGAAATAGCACCCCTCTTGAGGCTACTTGGCAGTAGTTCTAATTAACCAGAGATCTGCTTTGGGAAATCAGAGGGCTCACTCAGCCTCTTTCCTATGAAGATTCTGCCTCCATTGTCAAACTTGTGCATTTAGGACTCAATTTTTATTAAGAATACGATTTATGTAACTAAATTAATACATCAATGTTCCCAGTGACTACTCAAGTAACCTTTCCAGATGACTATTATTATATTTCTTTTTTGCTTAAGATCCTAGTAATGTTAAGTAATTTTATTTTGTTGTTGTTGAAGACAGAGTTCTACTGTGTAGCCTTGACAAGCCTGGAACTCAGAGGTCTGTCTGCTTCTGTGTTTGACATTTTAGGGTTTTCTGTTACATTTAAGTGTAAGGTAAATATGAGATTTGGTTTTTGTTAACTTTGGTTACTTGTGTCATTTGTTTTCAACTTGAAAAACTTCCAGAAAAGTTTATGTAAATTCCCTTGTAAAAACCAGGTAAAGTTAATATAAAATACTTTAAAAATTATTTTGTAAATATTTAAGTGTACTTGTGAGAGACAGAGAAATAGTGAGAGACCGAGACACAGTGAGAGAGTGACAGAGATATAGTGAGGGAGTGGGAGAGACAGAGACATAGAGAGAGACAGAGACATAGTGAGAGACATATTGAGAGACAGATATAGAGAGACTTAGTGAGAGACAGAGACAGACATAGTGAGAGAGTGAGGTAGAGATCGAGACAGAGTGGCCTTAAATGAAGGCATCTTTGGAGGTCAGAGGCATCAGAACCAAACTCAGGCCCTCTGGATGAGCAGTATGTACTCTTAACCACTAAGCTATCTCTCCAGCCCCTATGAAAGACTTTTTAAAAAGTTATTGTTAGACATTTTATTATTTCAACAGTCACTGAGATGTTTCTTTCTGAAATGATCTACTTCTACACATAGTGGAGGTTGTATCTTAGGAATGTTAAGGATGAATATTATCTGTACATATGCCCTACTATGATTCTAACCTGGAGTCATTCTTCTTGTTTCCAGTTAAGAAATAATGCCGTTGAAGTTTTTGATTTTTTTTTTTAAGATAAGCTGTTTTGTAAGACCCATGCTGGCCTTGAACTCCACAAAGTAGCCAAGTGACCTTGAAATTTTTATTCCTGCCTTTACCTCCTAAGGGGATTATAGGCTGTAGTACCACCAATTTTACGTAGTGCTGGAGATAAAATTCAGGGTTTCATACATGGGATGCAAACACTCTCTACCAACTGAGTTCTATCCCCAGCACCACTTTCTGTTTTTGTTGTTGGTTTTTTTTTTTTTTTTTTTTTTTTGAGAAAGTGTCTCTCTGTGTAGCCTTAGCTGTCCTGGAACTTGTTCTATAGACCTGGCTGTCCTGGAACTCATAGAGATCAACCTGCCTCTGCTTCCTGAGTGCTGGCATTGAAGGCGTGCACCACCATAGGTAAGATACTTGGTTCATATTCTGTGTGTCTAGTTCTTCATAAGGAAATATGACCAAAATCTTTTTTTTCCTCAAGAAAAGTGATAGACCAAGTGAATCTTAATTTTTGTTTAGAAATGAAGTAGATTTTTCCGTAACTTATGCCTTAGAGAATTGATGTGTTTCTATTAAACTTACTCACTTTTATTTTAGGTGATGCAAGGACTTTCTGGTTGGAGCTACAAGATGATGGTAAAGTGGACTTTATGTTTGACAAAACACAAGATGTGCTGCAGTCTCTGAAAAAGAAGATAAAAGATGGGTCTGCCACAAATAAAGGTATGCAAAATGAAACCTTCTGACCCTTCCTACTAGTGTTACATACTCGAAAAAGTATAACACTACTTTTCTAAAACCCTGATTTGAGTTTTATCTACTTTGTGTATGCTTTGTTTCTACAGACCTGCTTTTCACATATATCCCAGAAAAGAGGATAAACTTGATTTCTGTACATGATAGCTATTGAAGACGCACACACACACACACACACACACACACACACACGCTCACGCTCACGCTATATATGTGGCCCAGAACTCCTTGTAAGCACTCCCCCTCCTTTAACCTCTTCCCTAGTAGCTGAAATCAGGCCACATTTTTCTCCTTTATTTATACTTCATGTCTTTGAAGTGGAGGGGAAGGATGTTGCATAGATAATACCTGCTTTTCGTATAAGTTTAGCATAAATAGGAGAATCCAAATCCTCCATCATTTAGACAGCTGGTCCATGTGGTCTGTTCATGGTAGAAGGCGTGGCCAGCATGTGTAAGGCCCTAGGTCCTATGCCAGCATACAACAGCATAAATATTGCCTGTTTCAAACAGAACTCTCTGTACTAGTTTTATGAAAACAAACTTTTAGCTTTTGATTTTTCTGTGTGTTTTCAACTCTAGTTGGTTGTAGAACATTAGGCTCTAAATGTAAGATCCTCCTCTAGCTCACGAGAATATAGCCATAAAGCAAAGATGTCCCCAGCTGTTGATGCTCTCGCCCTTGATCTTAAAGAAAATCAGAAGATGAACTGGTAATGGGAGGATTTTTTTTTTACAGTTTTATTTATAAGTGGGAAAGCTCATGTGTTTCTCTAATTCTTCAGGAACATTAAATTGTATGTGAAAAATTAAGTTTACATAAAACATATAGATTTAGCAAAGATGCAGGTTAAAAGTTTCTTTGGGAAGGAGCAGGTACCTCTTGTCACTGCCAGAAGCCTTTTCTCTCAGCATGGGATCTCTGCTATACTATGCTAATGGCATTCCAGACTGTGACAGTTCCACTGTTTATTCATTTTTGTTTTTTGTTTTGTTTATTTTATAAAAGAAACTTTCAATCCTTCATGGGTCAGATATATGTAAGTTTGAAACAGTTCTATGACTTTTAGTTTATTAACCTAAATAGCTAACCTCCCAGCCTAATTTTTTTTTTATTACAGATGATCATAAGGTTCTCTCAGGGGAGTCATAAAGATTAAATGCAAATTGTTTGGTATTATAGCTGGTAACTTGAATAGAGGTGATGGTGATTGTACTTATTCCTTTTTTTTTAAATTTTAACAGAATATGTCCAAGCAATGATTCTGATAAATGAAGCAACTCTAAGTAACAGTTCAACAAAGGGTATGTTCATTACTTATTCCAATCCTAATATCTCTATTTTTTCCTTGCCAATCTTAATCTGTCAAGTTAATTAAAGGTAACTTGAATTAACATATAAGATTTGCATTGCTAAGTTTTATGAACCGCAGTTTTTCTTTATGAAAAATCTCATCCCTCCAGAGATAGGGAACACACCCATGCCAAGGGCCCAAGGAAAATAGGACTTTATTTCTTTTCTTCATAAATGCCATGTAAAGAGGGCAGACAGATTTCTAAGAGTCTAAAGCACTGTAAACCTGTTTTCTATAAACAGCAGTGTTAGGAAGGTACATCCCATTATAGGTAAGTTGATGGCTAATTTTTTCTTTCTTTTTATTCTTCTTGGTTTCAAACTACCAGTCTTTGAAGAGCCAAGCATGTTTGGTTTAAAGCGATCAAGGATAACAAATGAAAACTATTCTTAAGACTTCTGCCATCAGATGTGTGCATTTTCTGCAGCAAGCAAATTTCCAGTTTTATGTAGCTACCTGTGAGATGTGTGCCCTCTGTGGGCACCTGCACTCGTCCATGTCCTCCTCCACACATCCACACACACATAGACATGCATGCACATCATATAAAAATAAATATAAATCTCTTGAAATTTTTGCTGTAATTACTTAAAAAAACTCAAGAAAATTCATCCTGTCCTCTTCACAGTTTATTATGAAAGTGTTACAAAGATTAACAGCCAGATGAAGAATGTGGGAGTCATCTGGCGGAGCCTGAATGCAGGTACTCCAGCCTCAAGTTTTGGGAGTATCCCACCCTCTTAGTATATGAATGCTTTCACCAACCTAAAAGCCTCTGGCCCGCATTATTAAGGGCATTTGTGGAGATCTCATTACATAGGCATGAATGTGGGAATCACTGGCCACTCGTGATTGACTCTGTCTCCTGCCTTTCTTACTTCCTGCACTTGGTTCAGTCTGAAAATTCCAACCCTGTAATTGTGCTTTTTTTCTGTCTTTCTAGTGGAACAGCCACCATCTGAAGCTCTCTAGGGATTCTAGGTAGCACTCACTTCACTAGCTAACTAGACAAACATCACCCTGGAGGCCCAAAGCCTTTAGAAGTGTTTGGAAGTAAGAACAAAAGCTGTAATAGAAGATGCTGCTCTCACTGTCACTGGGGAAATCACAAGGACTGCAGTAATTCTATCAGGAACTAGGACAGATAAAATACATAATTCTTATTATGCCACATATATCAAGAGTAGAAAACACAGTTTGAAGTTATTTTATCAGTTATCATTCCCTAAATGTGAGTCTATCATAACTTCACTGTAAGTGTCGAAAGCATTTACCAAATTTCCATTTATCCTGCTAAGTATTCTTAGCAGATTTTGTTGAGCTCTATTTTGTTATTAAAATTTGGAGCCTTAAATTTTTTTACGATGAAAAAGTTGTCCAGTGTGATGCAAGTGTATTTTGGGATTTTTTTTCCCTCTCATTATTCTCCATTCAGTGCTAATTTATGTTTTTAGGATAGGTTCTCTTAAAAATTTTTTCCTTTCAGTATTCTTCAGTAGCATTTGGAGTTTATAGGGGAAGAGTGTGAGTGCGTGCGTGCGTGCGTGTGTGTGTATTGGAGCCTGTAAATTAAACTTGCAAAAGAACGTTTGTAGTCTAAAAGGTATGCAGATGTATTAATTCAGTGTACATAGAAGTGAATACTCGATGTAGCAGCAAGCTTTGAAAGCTGAGGTCATGTTAGTAGTGAAGGTAGACAGAAGGGCACTCTAAGGCAGATGTCTTCTTAGAAGAGAGTGGGGAACAGCGAAATAGGTGTGACTTGAAAGGTCAGTGAGCCCTGAGGAGAGTAGACGGGATGGATGTACTATCCACTGTGATAGGGTCTGTATGGGTATGGTGTGAGCATCCTGTATTTTCATGTGATAGTCAGTCTTCTGGTTGGATCTTCTGGAAGAGGAGGTTTATAGCTTTCCTTCTTTTCCTTTGGGGATACCTGTTTTAGAATATTAAGGGGAGAGAAAACCTTTTTCTGCATGTGTTGATTCTCAGATATTTCAGCTCGGAGCAGTCCTTTTGCTCCTTCCTGTAGCACCTCTGCACCTTTCATAATGAACACATCCTTAAGGGACGGCAGTAGTTTTATAGCAGAGGAACTAGTGACAAGGAATTAATCCTAAGAGAGATTTGTTTTCCTCTCTAAAGCAACTTACTTTCAACTCAGTTGGGTTTTTGTTTGGAGTCATTGTCAATAGAAATACTATATCATGATTCTAGGTTTTATATAGTCTGTTCACCTGAACTGGAACAATTTTATCAGAACAAAAACATATCTATTTGCCAGTATAGAAAAGCAAAAAGACTTGGTGTTGAGGTCAAAACAAGCCCTTAGAGATCTAGTCTGTACTCCCTAGATACTGATTAAGCCACTAGTTACTCTTTCTTCCCTTGCTTAGTTACAACTGTCATCACTTGTTTCCCAGTTTAAAAAAAAAAAAGAACAAGGAAAAAATAGACTTGGGTAAAAAAAAAAAGAAATCACAAATAGATCAAAAGAGGTAGTCACATGCTTTAAACCCTTTCTCAAACAAAAGAAAACAAAAGTTACCTAAATTTAACGTTTTATGACCTCTAAAGGCCTTAAAACACCATGCTGTTTATATTTAAAATGTAGGCAGAACTACCAGTACTTGATATTTGCCTAGAATAACTTATTTTGATTAAGTTGATATCAAACTCATTCTCCAGGAGTACTTTCTTCAAAGGTTTTAAATTTATATTGAATTATTTTCTTGATACTTTTGAAAATATCTACAATCTTATTGCCGAGTCTCAAAAATCTTAGTATCTTTGGAAATTTTAGTGTTCCATATGAGCATGATTTCTAACCAGTGAAGACACTGTTTGGCTGTTTTAGTGAATGATTTTTAACTCTGTGTTTCTGTTGCCCATATTTGTACTTTTCCCATGCAGATCCTATACCTGTGACTCAGGCTGAGCAGGAACACAGATCAAATGCATTTCCCTCCACATCATGTGAGAACTTTCCTGAGGACTGTACCATTCTGTATGTATATATTCATGTTGTCTTCTTTTTAAATTCTAAATACTTAGAAGTCATGTGCTTGGTGCCCTCTTCTAGCAAATCAGGGTAGCATTTTCTCTATTTTGCTCTTTAGTATTTGAAGTGCCTTTTTTCCATCCGAAACCTCTGAAGTTGAATATTTTTATAAAAGTCCTTGATACTTTTAGTACAGTCAAATTCTATTAATTCTTGTAATTGTTAGACCCTCAGTTCCTTTCCATTTGTGTCTGATCTTCATAACCTGAGAGCCATATTTAACAGGTGAAAATGGTAGCAACAAATGGATAGAGACTCTTCATTCTCTGGTAGGTACCGTCTGTCTCCTAATGCTAGTTTCTTGTCCTAAGCATAGGATTAATTTTGAAAATTTTTCACTTGCTTTTTTGAAAGCCTCAATTATTACCAGACTTGGTCTTAATAGTACCTTCCTTATAGATTTAGACCATCATTTTTGCTCATAACCGATCATCCTTCCTTTGTTATATTCTTTTAAAATTTCAGTGGGTCATAGAGCGCATAACTATAATCTGAGCACTGAGGAGACAGAAGGAGGAGAATCATTGTGAGTTCAAGGCTGTTTAGTGAGTTCCAGTCCAGTGAGGTCTCCACTGGGAGACCTTGTTGATTGATTGACTGACTGACTGATTGAATGACTGATTGATAGGTAGGTAGGTAAGCTTCCCAGAGACATCGATTAGGCATGCTCGTGATTTCACACTCAAAACTTCATTTCTTTAGTACTTCTGAGAACTCTCGAACTGGGCTGTCACTCAGAAATAAGACCTGAGTTCGCAATCTGGAGAGATATTTCCAGATGAAAGTACATGTCTAATTAGACTCATAATTTTTTTCTTTGTGTTAAGAATTCCAAAGCTACAGCTCACTCTTGACTAGACTTCTGTTTGTTTGTTTGTTTCAAGACAGGCTTTCTCTGTGTAGCTTGACTGTTCTGGACCACTCTGTAGACCAAGTGACCTTGAACTCAGCAATCTGCCTGCGTCTGTCATCTTCCTGCCTCTGTGTCTCCTGAGTCCTGGAATTTTTAAAGGGATGTACCATCACTCTAGAAACTAGAGTCATTTTAAAATAATTCCATTTGGATTTCCCCTGGAGATTATGAGGACATTTTGTTTTGGGGTGTGTATGTGTATTTTGTTTGGTTAGTGTGTTTTGTTTTTGTTTTTCTTTCAGTAGTTAAACTCCTTAATGGATAGTAGTCACATAGGCAGACTAATAAGCTACATGGTTCTCAGCCCCAGAATTGCTCAAGATAAACAGTATGTCCGTGTCATAGTGGCAAAATCAAGTATGAAAGTCTTAGGGGTAGGCAATAGACTTTCAGCATTTCAGTTTTGAGTTTAATTGGATTTCCATTCCACATAGGTGATATTTCAAATTGGTAAATGTAGTAAAACATTTTTTTAAAAGACTTTCTCCTTTTATGAAAATTAGCTTAATTCATTTTTCTTAATCAAGTGCTTTGGTTTATCTAGAACATCTTGGTAGAATTTATTAGGTGCAGTTCTGGCCATCACATAGTGACAGTGAACTTCCAGGTGCTAAAACATGGGTATAAATAGAAATCACTTGGTTTCTATTAGATGAGCACATGAATCTGGCAGATTAACACACACACACACACACACACACACCTGTATACATTCACAAACACTCAGAGTGTGGCACAGCAAGCAGTGTAGGCACTAAATTGGAACCAGGAAGTGGGTGCTGAAATGCTGCTTCCTTGTTCTAGGTTCTTGTTACCATAGTATTTTACAAAGCTGCCCAACTAAACTCTTACGAATTCCTAATTTCACGTGCTACTTTTGATGTATTTTTAATTTATATCTTGAGAGATGATTTTAGATATTTAATGATTATATGTTCCTAGTGGCTACTCAGCTTACTTTCTTATAGAACCCAGAGCCACCAGGCCAGGGGTAGCCCACCCACAATGGGTTGGGCCCTCCCCCACCAATCACTGATTTAAAAAGGGCCTTACAGGCTTGAGTGCAGCCCAATCTTACGAAGGCATTTTCTCAGTTGAGGTTCCTTCCTCAGCTGACATAAAACTAGGCAGCACAGATTATTAAATTATAAATTCCATTCATTCTTAATCACATTAAAAGTCAGCCTGACACTTGCTGAGATATAGCCCATTATTTTGGATTTTATTAGTACATAGGAGAGGAGGCATCAGACACTACACTTACCCTATACTAGTTAAGTACCAGGATAACTCAAAGAGGAAATTTCTTCTTTGTAAAGTAATTTCAGCCAGTGAGATGACTCAGCAGGGAAGTGCACTTGTCTCAAGCCTGACAATCTGAATGTAATCCTCGGAATTCACAGGATGGAAAGAGAGGCCAGCCTCCCAAAAGTAGTCCTCTGGCTCCACATGTATACACAATAAACAAATAAATGTAAAAAGTCATGTGTTTAACCACTGCAGCCCAGAGTTGTATTGGTTCAGTTTCAAGTCTGTGTCCTCCATAACACAAGCGCGACCAGTAAGTCGCCTCCCATCTAGTGGTGAGGACAGTGTTCTGGTTTTAAAGTTGTAGTGCGTGAAGAAGCAATAGTCCTATAAAATGTAGCTGTAAAAGTTTTCATGCACTTTAAATGATCACAAGGCCAACATGAAGCAATCCTGACAGTTTGGCTGAAAAAACCCAAATTCCACTTAACAGTCTTTGCATCTGGAAGAGTGAATTAACAAGACCTTTGTCCCTCCTGGAAACTGACACCAGTGCCAGGGAGTCATTCCTTCCTGCCCTTCTCCCCAACAAAATTTTGAATTTGAATCTTAGTTTCTAGGACTACCAACTAACTGACATTATAATAGATGGAGAATTGAATTAAATATTGTCACCACTAGGTGGCATTGGCTAATTTCCAAATGTGAGAAATGACATGGAGCAAGTGACAAAATTCAATTTTAACAAATATCCTAAAATGAAGTGGAGAATGCACTGATACTAGGCTAAAGGAAAAAAATACTAGAGGCAAGGATAGCATGAAGTTTGGGTTTGGACAAATAGGTGATGTGGGTCAGTAAAAAGCCAACATTGTTAGAAACACCTGCTGAATTGTTTTGGGCAAAAAGATGTGATGACAGAAGCTTGCCTTAAACTATTTCAGAAGACCATGGGTGGGCAGGAGAAAGAAAAGAATAGAATAAATTAAGTTAAAAAGGTCTATAATTAGTAAAGTCCATTGCCAAAGATCAAAGTTAAAGGTTGGTACAGCCATGTTAGTGAGACTTCAATTAATAGTTACCAGTAAAGAAAGAACTAAATTCCAATCTTTATTGTGTAGGAGTGACTGGGCATCTAATAGGGTTATGAATTAGAGAGTAATATTGGGCTCACATAAGCATTTAAGAATGTTTGGTTGGTGTGAATGGTTAGAACAGCTGTGTCTATTAGTTAACATTTAACATTATTATCAAAGTGAGGATATAGTGAATTGGTAGAGCCCATGACTACCATGCACAAGGTTTGCTATCTTTAGGCTCAGAACAAAATGCCATTAACATTGAAGTTAGAATTCCATTCTCCTAAGGAAAATGGAAGACCTCAGAATTACTTTTGTTCTCCCAAAGCATTTTTTTCACATCTTTGAGAAAGATAATTTTGTGTTGGAGGCACACACATAGTAAACTGGAAGGAATAGGAAATGCATGACTATTAGCTCCTAATAGTCCTCTGAGAAGATGTGGAGAAGTATATCTTCCCATCATTAGATCCTGGAACAACTTTACATTCTCCTGGTAGTATGGACCTTTCACAGGAAGAATTTGGGTTTTGTTAGTGTTGTTTTGTTTTTACCATTCTGTATACCCAAACAAAACCTATGCTTGCATGCTAAGGTATAGCATATCACTGAGCTGCAATCCCCGTCCCTCGGGCTTTTTAAAGGAAGGCACGGATCATCATGGGTGTGTATCCTTATGCTTACTAGGAATTATGCCAGAGTTTAGTTACCTTCTAGTGCAGAAGCTTTGATAATGTCCTTATTTGCTAAGATATCTGTAATTCTCAAAGAGACATTTGGGTCTCTGTAAGAAAATATATTATGTATGTGCTTGATTATTTTTATTAATCAAGGTTTTGTTGTTGTTTAATGTGTATTCCTATTGACTAGTAATTCCTCTAAAGGGATGCAAGAATAGTCAGGAACTTGGTCAAGGATTTATGTCTGAAGATGTTCATCAAAGCCCTAACACAGAGACAAATTGAAAATAGTTCCAACATTGGAAGATTTACAAACAAGAGGTAGTATATTGTTTTACCCATTAGATTGTAATCCAAAAACACTGAGACCCCTTTCATTGATGAAATTGTATACATAACCAGTTGAAGGAACTTGTCCCCTGAGAAAAAAATTGACAATATTAACAAAAATTGTTATACAGTAGTATAATGTGATTGACTGACAGGAATGACAGAGATAGCTGTACACCATGGAGTTGCTTCACATGCCAGTAGTCATCGACTGATGTGTAACCTCAGGAAGGTCAGTGTGTTTCGGTGTCTAGTACTTGGTGTTTGGGACAAAATAAATAAAATACCTGTTTTAATGTATAATAGACACTTAGTGGAATAAAATTCAAGTTCTTTGATTGGGTTCAAAATACAAGAACTTTCTTTTTATATTTCTTCCCCTTAAATACTATCCTTTCTTGCCAGTTTGCTATTATTCTTTTTTTTTAAGATTTATTTTTCTTTTTTTTAAGATTTATTTATTTATTATGTATATAGTATTCTGCTTACATTCATGCTTGCAGGCCAGAAGAGGGCACCAGACCTCATTACAGATGGTTGTGAGCCACCATGTGGTTGCTAGGAATTGAACTCAGGACCCTTGGACAAGCAGGCAGTGCTCTTAACCACTGAGCCATCTCTCCAGCCTGAGTTTGCTATTATTCTTAGAGTATCAATATGATTGGCAGCTGGATTACATATTATGGGTGAAAAATCAGCTAAATAGTTGCTGGATGAAGGCACTGTAAAGGAATCTTAACAATTTTTTTTTTTTAGCTACCTTAGTTTTACTAGGCAAAGGTGTAACTAATCCTACATGAAGAAATGCTGTTCCCAGCCTGTGAACAAGGGCAGGTTCTGAGTGTGCATGTCAGAGCCTAGGAGAAAGACACAGCTAGCTCAAGCTTCCTGAAATAGTCTAAGTTATATCTCATCTTTGAATGCCTCAAGGATATATGAAATGTTTCAGAGTCTAGGTTATCTTCCTGCTGTCCAAGAAGATACAGTAAAGCAATTGCCACCTTAGTCTGCATTTTAAAAAATGAAGCAAGACTATGAATTTGAGATACTAATGATTAACTTACTCTAATAGGTCTCCAGGACAGAAAGCACTCCTGCCTGCCAACAGTAAGGCTGCAGACCTGGGGGAGAAGGAACGCCCTTTGAGTGTATCTTTCCGGAGCCACATCTGCTCCAGTGCTTGTCTGCTGGAAGCACCGCAGTCCTTGAAGGGAGAAAACCCTCTCCAGCTACCAGTCAGATGTCACTTCCAAAGACGACACGCAAAGACAAACTCTCATTCTTCTGCCCTCCACGTGAATTACAAAACGCCCTGTGGACGGAGCCTACGGAACATGGAGGAAGTTTTCCATTATCTTATTGAAACAGAGTGTAACTTTTTATTCACAGACAACTTTTCCTTCAATACATACGTTCAGTTAACTCGAAATCACCCAAAGCAAGATGAAGTTGTTTCGGATGTAGATATTAGTAATGGAATGGAACCAGTGCCGATTTCTTTCTGTAATGAGGTAGACAGAAGGAAACTCCCACAGTTTAAGTACAGAAGGACAGTGTGGCCCCGAGCATGTTATCTAAGCTCTTCCAGCATGTTTTCTGATTCGTGTGACTGTTCCGAGGGCTGCGTAGACATGTAAGTAGAAAAATGTGATGTTTCAGACAATCCGCATGTAGACACATTTGTCCAGTCTTACTGCGTTCCTGGTTGTCATTTTGTCTGTCTAAAACCTGTGCACAAATTGTCTAAAATAGATGAAAAGATAGCATTTCATTAATTATAACTCTGCCAAAAATGGTAATTTGAAATTTATTTCCTCTAAGGATGAGTATTTCCTTTTATGTAGTAATTTAGTTATAATAGCAACTGCAGTGCTGTTTTTGAGTATCACACATACCCAGACTCTTTAAATACATTCCTTCTCTTTGTCACCACACAAACCTGTTTGTTAGGTGATGTATTTCTATCACACAGATAAGGAATTAATCTCAGAAACAGATTCAAAGAGGTCACAGCAGACAAGTAGGAGAGGCAGTATTTGGACATTTATTCCTAATTTCTGTGTCATTTGTTATATTTTACTTTTACAAATTAATTATCATTACTGGCTAATTTTTTAGAATGCTAGTGTACTCACAGCTTCTATTCTTTAACCATTGTATTGGCATTCCATCAAGAAAATGAAAACATGTTCTGATATGTCAAGACCTTGAGAAACATTCTTTTAAAGATGTGTAATTCATATGCATCTGTAGGTTTGCAGTTAATAGGGTAGATTTGTGTTACATGTATAGTTATCTCTATTCAAATTATCTACCTATACTAAGTAAAAGAGAAAGGGAAGTTATTTTAATATCATTATTCCATGATTAGCTAAGAGGTATATTCAAGGATCCCTGAATGTTTAAATTTTTGTGTTAGTAACAAAGTCTATTTATTTTTATTTTCCGTACATAACCTGAAGCACTGCAAGTATCTTGACCTGATAATCCCTATGGTTGTTTAGTGACTGACTGACTGATAAGCCATGGGATTGCCTGTCACTTTGCATTTCATATTGAAAACATGATGAAAACTATTTACACTACAGCAGTTCCTTTACAATAGCTTCAGTTCCTATGGTCAACTGTAGTCTAGAATTACAGTGCTGGAGAGTTGTTTCAGAGATTAAGAGCACTGACTGCTCTTCCAGATGTAACACGAGGGCCGGCTTGTTGGGGTTTCTGTTCCCACCTGGTAACCCACAGCTGGCAAATCCCAGAGAAAATCAATCACACAGAGATCTCTATAAGTTATAAAGCTGATTGGCCCATTAGGTCAGGCTACTTATTAGCTCTTATAACTTATGTTACCCCATTATTCTTATCTACATTAGCCACATGGCTCCGTACCTTTCTCAGCTGGGCAAGTTACATGCTGCCTCTTCGGTGGTCTGCACAGGAGTGGTAGAGGGAGCTTCTGCTTCCAGAATACTCCCAGTCTCTTTTCTCCACCCCTACTTCCTGTCTGGCTTTCCCGCCTATACTTCCTGCCTGGCCAATCAGCATTTTATTAAAATATGATTGACAGAATACAGACAATTCTCCCGCATCATCCAGAGGACCCAGGTTCAATGCCCAACACCCACATATCAGTTCACATCCAGTACCAAGGGATCCACTATCTTCCCAGGGCAGCAAGCATCAAACACACAAATGGTGCACAGATTTAAAAAAAAAAAACTACATAGATTGATAATTATAATAATAATCATTAGGTGGAGAATTCTACATCCATTCATTTCATAAGTTTTTTACTACATGCTTTCTGGAGTCATGTGACGGAATGCCCCACTTCATCCCCCCTGGAATGTGAATCGTCTCTTTATCCACACTGTTCATGACTTGCCAGGTAGTCATTTAACAACCACATTGATCATCAGATCAAGTGTCATACTTGCAATACATTCAAGTAAGACTTGAATTTTATTTAATAGTGGCTACAAAAGTAATAATTAATATGCAGGAAAATAAAGCTTGCAAGGGCAGATTAATTCTGGCATCATGTGGCAATGTTTCAGAGTATTAAGAAAAGCAAAATAAATAGACTTTGGTACTAATATAAGACTTTAAGCATTCAGAGGTCCTTGAATATACCTCTCAGCTAATGAGGGAACAACTATTAAAATAACCTATGATGGACGAGCAGAACTACAGCTATCAACAAATGAGTATTTGCTAGATAAAATGTCCATTTTGAAAAATTAAAACCCATATAACTAAATCTCAGTGCAGTTGATATTAGTTGTAATAAGCTTTTGGTTGGTATTATTTTTCATATTGTGTCTAGAGGAGTTTCCATATAACCCTTGAGCAAAAGCCCTCTTATAAAATAAAAGTACACCGTTTTTATATGTCATTTACACTTTTACTGAGTCCCATAACTTGGTGATTTTTTTTTATTCTGACTTCTCTACTGCCTTTCTTATAGAAAAAAATGTGCATGTCTTCAGTTGACAGCAAAGAATGCCAAAGCATGTCCCTTGTCACCTGATGGAGTATATACTGGATATAATTATAAAAGACTGCAGAGACTTATACCTACCGGGTGAGGAACCTTAGAGATTTGTTGCAGGGTGCATGTGTCTGTTGAGGATGGTACTGTTGTAAGTTGTGTGCATGGTGGGGTGGTGCTTGTGCCTGTGTGTGCACACACTGGGAGCCAGAGGTCACAGTCGGCATCTTCCTCAGTCACTGTCCACCTTACTTATTTTTTTCTGATATGTTCTCTTTCTAAGACAGGAGCTTCCCACTTTGGCTAGATTGGCTGGCCAGCAGGCCCCAAGGTCTGCCTGCCTCTGCTGCCCTCCCCAAACCTGGGGTTGCAGATGGGCTCTACCATCTCCAGCTTCTATAAGAGTTCTGAGCAGCTGAACTCAGATCCTCATGCTTCCATAGCAAACATTTTAACTGCTGGCTCATCTCCCAGACCCAGAGAGTACTGGCTTTCAATATTGTCTACAGGCTTACAGGTTTTGTTTATATTTGTTTCTCATACTGAAAATCTAAATTACTGAGAGATAGTAACATAAAAGCATTGTATATTCTTAGAAATGGAACTCAGAGGCTACACATATATCAAAATATACTCAAACACTCATCTGCTTCAAGCCTAGGCCTTTAGGAAATGAGTGACTCTGAGTTGTCAATTTTCCCATTAAAACTTGCACCTCCAGCACATGGGAGGCAGAGGCTGGGTGATACTGAGTTCAAAACTAGCCTGAGCTACATAGGGAAGCTGTTTCAAAAACAAATGAAGGGACTGAGGAGCTAACTCAGTGGGAAATAGCATGAGGACGTGAGTTCAAATACCCAGAACTTAGATAAGAAGCTATACACACCTGTAACCACAGAGCTATTCAAGGTTCAAGATACAGGTCCTCTGGGACTTGCTGGCCCTAGCGTGGATTCAGGTTCAGTGAAGAGATCCTGTCTCTAGGGACCAATGCAGACAGTTTAGAGCAGGACACCTGACATCCTTCTCTAGCTTCTGTGCTTGTATGGCTGTGTGCAACACACGCATGAGAATGACCACACTCACATACACTAATAGGTATTTATTAAAAAGAATGAAGGAAACTAATTTGTCAGTTGATCATTTTCAGCCCATCAAAGTTGATGCTAACTAATAAAACATAGAACTAGAATTAGAAGAGTTTCATCCTATACATTTCCTTTACACATTTAAAAAGCTAACATTTCCTGTGTGGTGAGCACCATGTTACATATCTGGTAAATATTGTGATGTTGAAACAGCCCTGTAGGCTAAGCTCTATTATATAAACTTCTCACTTGAGGTTGGAAAGATGCCTCAGTGGTCAAGAGCACTGGCTGCTCAGGTTCAAATCCCAGCACTCACATGAGGGTTCACATTGGACTATACTTCTGGTCTCAGAGATCCAGTGCCCTCTTTTGATTTCTGTGGACATTAGGCATGCAGGTGGTACAGTCATGCATATAGGTAAAACAGTCATATACATAAAGTTAGATAGATAGATAGATAGATAGAACAAACTCCATTTTAAAAACATAAACTATGTTGTAAGCCACAGCATGGCCATTTTGAGCTGCCTTATGTCATATGCCACCTTTTTGGGGTGACTACTGTTATGATCCTAGCCACGGAGAGTTTATACAGTCCAGGGTAGGGGCACGAGGATTAGAAATGTTAGACAGTAGGAACAAAGATAAGAAAGAATCACAGAGACATAGGATAGTATCGGGAGGGCCACTCAATCTCCTGCATACTGAGTTCTCAGTCCTGAGTTTGCCCATGTTTATTTTTCCATATACTTTTAAATGCCAATATGAAAGGGTGGAAGAAGACAAAAGACTGCTTTAAGGCCGGAGAGAGAAGGCTCGGGGCAGAGCACCCGCCCGCTCCTCCGGGGGACCCGAGTTCTATCCCCGGCCTGGCACCGCACATAGTTCTGTATATACAGTCCCCTAGTGGGCGGCCTACAGAACAACCCCCACACACAGTCTCCCACCGTGTCCATCATAGATCCGTAGATCCTCATAGAGTAGTAGGCAAAAAACAAAACAAAACAAAAAAAACCCAAAAAACTGCTTTAACATGATACAAAGGACAGTGGGAACAGTTACTTGCTTCAGTGCTTTGAGACATCAAGTCATGAATTCATGAGAAAAGCATTCTGTCCTATAGGCAGTGGACCTTTTAGGCATCAAGTATCCTGAAAGCAACCACACCTCCTAATTTAGAAGAAAAAGCAGAAGTATGCTTGAATTCTCTGACCTTTGTTCAGGGCGGAGAGGATACACCTCTACAAGCCATCTTAATGTCCAAAACACTCTAGGTCAGGGTGTGTAACAACCTCAAAGACTCTGACCTTCAGACAAGGTGGAATAGACTCACATTTTGGGCCTCCACAAAACTAAAGCTAGTAACCCAGGCAATCTAGCCCTAAGTTAAGTGAAGTAGCAATATATGTTTCATTTTGCTTTCTAGGCCATCTAATTTACATTGTCTTATGTGTTATTGCCAGCATTTACGAATGCAACCTGTTGTGCAAGTGTAGCCGTCAGTTGTGTCAAAACCGAGTCGTCCAGCATGGTCCCCAGGTGAGGCTGCAGGTGTTTAAGAGTGAGAAGAAGGGCTGGGGAGTGCGCTGCCTGGATGACATTGACAGAGGGACATTTGTGTGCATTTTTTCAGGTAAAGCAAAGATTTGTTTTCTGGTTATTTCCCAATCGGATCTGTATACATATACGTTGTCCTAGTCAGCATTGGCACCTTTTAGCTGGGTGCTGAACAACAAGATGTAGGGGGAGCACCAAAGGAGACAAGTCACTAAGTCTTGTGCCCGAAAGCCATAGGTACTTCAGAAAGGAAAGGCTCGGGGCTGGAGAGACGGCTCAGAAGTTAAGAGAACTGACTGCTGTTCCGGAGGTCCTGAGTTCAATTCCCAGCAACCATGTGATGGCTCACACCTATTTATAATGAGATCTGGTGCCCAGAACACTATATGCATAATAAATATTTTTTTTTTTAAAAAAAGGAAAGGCTTTGTTGCACTAGGACTTGGGACTTACACTGTCTTCACAGCCACAGAAACTCTGGAGTAAGGGAGGGAACATTCTAAATAAGAGATCTGCATGGCTCACTAAGGTAGAAACAATCAAACCAAAGCTCAAGCTCCTCAACGTTTTTCCCAAGTTAGTATTGTAATGAGTATTTGCACATGATGATTCAGACCATCTCACTTATTTCAGGGACTCCACACCACTACATACACTACTCCACCCAGCCTGCGTGGACATTCATCCTGTTTCTCAGAGTAGCTCTTGAGTGGAAGCTGTCTCTGCACCACACCCTAAGTGGTGTCCAGGAAGCATTATTGGCAGTCTCTGCAGAGCTACAATATACACCTAAGGTTGACCTAGAAAGATGAGTGGAATATCTAGCCACTAATTCTAACCTAAGAAGTATAATTTTGAATCCTGGAAAAAAACGCATTCAATGAGACAAAGATTTTAATATTAAACTGAGTGTGAGCATAATAGGTAGACCTCACACATTTTAAATAGATCATTTTTTCAAGAGTCTAAGGTTTCAAACTTAAAAAGAATTTAAACAAGTTTGCTTTTCATGGTCTAGAGGACTTTTTTTCGTTTTTATTTTACATTACTGTGGATTTCTTTTTAAAATACCAAAATAAAAAAAAGACTATTGCTTCTTTTTAAATAGCTCATATTTATTATGAATGTAAGACAATGAGTCTCCCATTAGCTTTTTTTTTAGTGTCTTGGAATGGTTTTCTTGGATAAGTTACCTCAAGGCTAGACTTTGTAGGGTGAGTTTATCTTTACTAGAAACACAGTGCACTTAGCACAGTTTTTATTTACAGAGAAGCTGGTGCCCACTTGTTGGCAGAGGCTGTTTTCTGTTTTGATCGCTGTCTGTTGTATTTCAGGAAGATTACTAAGCAGAGCCACTCCTGAGAAAACCAATACTGATAAAAACAGAAGAGAACAACAAAACAATGTGGAAAATGAGTTTTCCAAAAAGAGGAAAATAGAAGTTGCATGTTCAGATTGTGAAACACAACCTAGCAGTCCTAAAACTGAACAATGTTCTCTTAAGTTTAGCAGTGATCTCAGAGAGTCTGTAATGTAAGTGAAAACTTCAGATCATGGTGTCCTCCCTTGTTAAGGATCAAGAATGTTTGGGTTTTTCCGTGTGTGTGTGTGTGTGTGTGTGTGTGTGTGTGTGTGTGTGTGTGTGTCTTCCCACCTCCCCTCCCCTAAACATCTTCTCACCTCATAAATTAAGTTTAACACTCCTAGAAATACAGCATTCTAACCTTAAAAATCTGGCCACACATTTCCTTTGGTGTCCCATTTCTGGGTTCACTGTGGATAACTGTCATCTGACGCTATGAATTTTACTTTTATATCACCATTCTATTTGAAAAGCTTTATTAGGATCATTTTTTTAAATACATTTTCAAATTATTGGTAGCTAATGATTACCCTTTCCTTCCTCGAATAAATAATATAGATGTGATATAGATTAATTTCTTTTTAAATTTTTTAATTTTATTTTATGTATATGGTGGTGCATTCAGGGACCAAGGTGGGTGCTGGGAATTGAACTCAGGTCCTCTGGAAAAGCAGCTAGTGCTTTTAACCAATGAGATATCTCTACAGTCCCTAGATTAATTTCTAACAATAATGAAAGTTTATGAAGTAGAGATGTTACCTATATTTTCGTGATATATAGAATAACTTTTCTTTTCCTTTTCAGAGAAATGAACTATAGACGTATTTCAAAAACTCAGCGTCACTCAGTCATTAGAAGCCCTAAATCGAAGACAGCTATTTTTCACTGCAATGAGAAAGACATGGTAAAAACTACAAGAACAGACTGAATGGTTGCATGCCTGCTCTGCTAGTGCTTGGGAGGCCAGTTCAGGAGGATCATGAGTTTGAAGTCAACTCGGGATACATAGCAAGACATTATTTTCAAAACAAAAGGAACTATTCCTTTCCAAGGCCATTAACTATGATCTTACCTTTCTAGCCTTCACTGAAATATTTATGCTACATAATACAATGTAGGATTGACATTGTTTTGAGCATACAGGCTACTTGAGTCTGAGACACACACATTTATTACTGTATTTTTAGTTCAAATAGTATCTTGACAATTGTTGTAGCTGTTGCTTGCTAAAGTGCCTACAGATAGTGGGGAAAGGGCACAAGTGTTGGCTCCACTTATGTCAAGGCTCTTTACGATATCAGCTCTGGGCCTTTTCAGAATTAACCTAGTATGTGCGGCCTATAAAGGGTGATACTTGGTGAAAGAGGTTCAACTGCTCAGTACTTTCTCCTGACTTCGAGTAGAGCTGTCTTTCTTATTTTCTTTGAAGGGTTTTGTTTCTTCAGAGTCTACCGCCCCTGAAGACGAGAACGGACTTAAGCCAGCTCCAGAAGACCTGAGCTCTAAAGCTGGAGCTCACGGTAGGCCTCATTTCCTCATGGCTGTCTCTCCCTCGCCTCTCTGTCCCTTTTGTTCAGTGTCTATTGCTTCTTTCCATAGACTTCATAACAAATTGGTGGGTTTGTCATGTGGAAACTGGTAACCTCTATCCGAATCTGACCTGCCAAATATTAATTATGGTTGGTAAAAGACGCTTTTTACATTTTTAAATAGTTGAAAAATCAGATGGTGCATAATATTTCATAACACTTGAGAATTATATGAACTTGTAATACCAGTGTCTGTAAATAAAGTTTTGGTGGAATGTAGCTACAGGCATTGATTTACATGTTTCTACTTTCCCTCTACATCAACATAACTGAATAGTCACCACAGAGATTCTATGACTAGCAAATCCTTGGTGACTAGTCCTCCATTTACAGGAGTTTGTAGACTTCTGGTCTGGTTTCAGCAATGACTTAGTGCATGGCAGGAGGGGTGGATTGGATTGTTCTCACTGTGTGGTCTGCAGGTGCCATCTGTGGCTCTGGAAGCTCTAGCTAAAGCAGCCCACTTCACATCTTTCCCTTTGGACTCCTAAAGGGGCATTTCTCTAGCAGTTCTGCCCATACCACTGTATAGGATCCTCAGTATAATGCTAGCGAGAATACAAACTCCCTCCACAGAGTACTGTCTTTTGGAGTTCCGCCTCTCTATGACAAATGTTACAGTTTGGGCAGACTGGAGTTTGCAACTTTTGTATTTTGATGAATCCCTCAGTAGAGAGATGGATGACAAATGCCCTGTTTTGGAGAGCAAGCCTGCCACTGCTGCCTCTTCTCCCACTTCATACCCTTAATCTGTAACCCCAACTCCCCAGGTAGTGTTACAGGGTAGATTGGTGGGGTTGCTCCTTACTGGGAAATTCTACTAAGAAAGAGCATTTTACATAATAGTTATTATACCCTTTAATACACATGAGCCATAGTGAGTACAGTTGCTTTGGCTCTTTCCCCATTTTCATCAGTTGCTAAGTATATATAGCAGGCAGATCAAATAACAACTCCATATAGCTAGTAGAAACTACCAGAAATCTTGAGTAAAATACAAGTACTATAGGAGCAGCCTCCATATGATAATGATTAAACCTTGAACTTTAATTTTTTTAATAAGTAGAATTTTTTTCTAGAAATATTTTTACTAGTTGTGTGTATTTCTGAGTATGATAAGGCGGTCATTATACAGTGTGTAATGATCATTTACCTCAGAGATTTGTTATTTCTTGATGCTGGGAACACTTAAAATTGTCCTTATTGGCTATTTGGAAATATACCATTAATGACTAAGTTTATCTCCTTTTTTTGGTTTATAAGAGTACAATTTTTGACTGGTCTTAAAGGCACCAATCATCAGTGTGTGCGAGCCCCGGAAACACAGTTGTTTTTGCTGGACTTTGAGAAAAAGAAGTCCTGGCAGTGTCCTTAGAACTATGACATGTTAGCAGCCTCTCCCCTCTCTTGTTGCATGAATCTAGAATATACTTAAATACAGATTCCAGAGTCAGTGGAAGGAAAGCCACTTTTACTAAATTTGATATTGAATACATTAATGAGGAAGCAACATGTAGATGCATGAAAAGCTGTGGTGCCACAGAAAGAAAACAGGCTTTAGAATTTGGGCATACCTGTGTATTTCTCTAGTTCTCTATGAGTCAGGGAAATCTCTTTAGTCCTTGAGACTCAGTGTTCTCATTTATAAAAGTCGAGTAATACTGCCTACCTTAATGCATGATAAGGATTATGCTATTTAAGGCAGCTGTCTTCTAACCTAATCTTAGCACTGTTACTCAGCCAAGTATATGCCCTGATAATTCTTCCTAACAATGTCTACTAGAGGACTTAAGTTCAAACCAAGTTGGTTACTCTGAAGACGGACAGCTGATGGAATCAGACGTGATAGATATAACTAGAAGTCGAGAAGACACTTCACCGGAGGGCAGGTGGAAGCACATAGCCACATTGAATGATGAGAAAACTGAAAAGGTGCTGGAGGTTCCAGTAAAATCCCGAGAAGAAGAATCTGCAGCCTCTCACAGTCAGCTGGGCTTCTGTGATGAAGAGTTGCCAAATGAAGGGATGAAGACTCTGTCACCTTCTTTAATGAGGCTCAGTAAAGAGGATGTGTTTCTATTGGATGCTTCAAAAGAAGGAAATGTGGGCCGTTTCCTTAATGTGAGTATCAGGGTTAAGATTCCTATTTCTAAGCACTCCTTTCCTTAAAATTTATCAGGAAGATAGAACTAATAGATTCTAAAACAGACCGAGCCAGTTTTCTGTTTATGTACCTCTGCATGCTACTTCTTGATACTTAATTTCTGCTGTTAATATGGGAATGACTACATAGGGTTTTTTCAGGATCATACTAATTAATATAAATTGCTTGAAAGTGCTTACCATACAGTAAACATTTGCATTCGAAAACTTAAGAAATGGGTGGGCATGGTGGCTCATGCCTATAATCCCAGCACTTTTCAGACTGAGGCAGGAGGATTTCCTGTGTTTTAGACTAGCCTGGGCTACAGTGTGAGAACCTGTATTTAAAACACAAAACAAAGCATAAAACCAAGGAAAACTAAATACATCAGTCAGTTTTCAGGGCTGGGAAAATGGCTCAGTCAGTAAAGTGCTTGCCAACCAGGAGGACATGAGTTTGGATCCAGCACCCACATAAAAACCTTGTGTGGCAATATGCATGTCTGTAACCCCAGCACTCTTTAGGGGTGGGGATAGAGGCTTGTTAGGTCCAGTTTCAGTGAGAGATGCTCTCTCAAGGGGTTGTTCTGGAGCAGGAGAGAGCTGCATCCTACACACATACGCAGACATGTATATTAGTATACACACATACACTACCACACACAGTACATCATATACAGAGACACACACACAAAACAGGCCTCATGGCATGCACTGTAATCCTAGCACTAGGGACAAGACAGGAAGATGCTGGGGCTTACTGACTGGTCTAGCCAGACATCAAGCTCCAAGTTCAATGGGACCTTGTCTCAAAAAATAAGGTTACAAAAAATTGCTATATGATGAAAAAGTAAGGTGAAGAGCAATCAAGATATCCGACATTGACTTCCAGCTTCCATAGACAGGCATACATATATGCATGTCTTCACACACGTGTGCATAAAACACACAGTTTTCAAATTTAGTTGTCCAAGTTGCACAAAAACTTGAATAGGAAATAATCACTGAAACTAAGTGATGGACATATTCAAGGGTATTGGAGAGACTTGGTGTCTATGAGTCTTGTGATTTCAATAATAGATGTCAATATTGAGAAGACAGTGGGCAGCTAAGAAGAACTGGGATGGTGGTACTGAGAATACTGCCATGTTACAAACCTTGGAAAGGGGTTACACGGCTGTGTTGAGAAATCGACTGTTTAT
This sequence comes from Myodes glareolus, assembly GCF_982192425.1. Taxonomy (NCBI): domain Eukaryota; kingdom Metazoa; phylum Chordata; class Mammalia; order Rodentia; family Cricetidae; genus Myodes; species Myodes glareolus. Next base: position 24,543,364 of record NC_142037.1, on the reverse strand, counting down.
ACATGTCTATTCTTCAGAGATACTGGTTTGGATTAGGATATAAGAACTATATTGTGTGTACTCTCTGTGTTAAAACTCTGTCTTGCTCATTTTCAAGTCCTTTCTATGTATGTATGTATGTATGTAAGTATGTATGTATGTTTTAGGTTTTTCAGGACAGGGTTTCTCCTCTATGTAGCCCTGGCTGTTATGGAACTTACTTGTAGACCAGGCTGGTCTCAAACTCAGATATGTACCTGCCTCTGCTTCCCAGTGCTGGAATTAAAGAAAGATGTGCCACCACTGCCCAGCTAGGGCCATTTCTTGAAAAGTAATGCGCTGCCAATTTCCCTGATCCCATTCTATGGCTCTTGTTTCTTCCGCCCCCACTTTACAAATGCAGGTAAATGCATATGTGTTGTCCTTTTCTATATAGCTTATTCACATGCATTTGTGTGCCTGTGTGTTTGGGAGCCACAGGTCAATTGTATTATTCCTTCAGTGCCATTCACATTGATTTTTTAAAACAAGAGTACTTACAATAATGGCCTGCAGCTTACCAGTCAGGCTGGGCTGTCTGGCACAAGCCCCAGGGATCCTCCTTTCTCTACCTCCCGAGCCCTGATATCACAAGCATGTACTGCCACACCTGGCTTTTTCACATGGGGTCTAGGGATTGAGCTCAAGTCTACTTAGTCCATTTTTAATTGAGCTCTTTCTCTGTTTTCTGAGACAGAGTTTCTCTGTACAGTCCTGGCTGTTCTTGAACTGACTTTGAATACCAGACTGGCCTTGAACTCAGAGAGATCTACCTGCCTCTGCTTCCCTCTGCCTCCTGCATGCTGAGATTAAAAATGTGCACCACCACTGCCCAGCTTGACCTACCTCTTATATTTGCTTTTTGAGTGAACAATACTATCCTGAAGATCAATATGTATCAGTACACAGGAGCTCCTGGTACTTTCTTTTTTACATTTAGTTATTTATTTTGTATATAGGGTGGAGATATATACATGCCACATGCATATGTGGAAGCTAGGGGACAAATTGGAGTGTTGGTTCTCCCTTTTTTATCATGTAAGTTTCAGGAATCAAACTCAGGTTATCAGGCTAATTATTGGCAAATGCGTTTACCCACTGAACCATCTCACTGGCCCCGATTCTTCTTATTAGCATGTTTCTCCCTTTATGCTGCATAGAATGCCATTGGGTCAATTTTAACTAGCTCCCTACAGGCAGCTTTTATTTTCAAATGTTTCCTGTTTAAAAACTGTTCATTAACAATCTTACATGTAGATATCTATGCAGAAGGTTCTGTACAATACATTTTTTGATATAGTGTTGTTGAATTGAAATATAAATATATTTATAATATTAAATACTGAGAAAAAAATTCCCATCTAGGGGGTTCTATCTTATATTTCAGCAAGATATCTGGCTTTACTGAATGGGTTCCTGCTAAAACTACACTGTTAAGAGCTGCGGTAGATTGTGTATTACTTAAAATGAGAAAGATGAAATCAGTGAGATATATAGGAAACAATGGTATTCACATATTTAAATAACAAGGTTCTAAATTTTATACTCTATCTCACCTTTAATTCTTCTTTTTTTTTTTTTAACAGCATAGTTGTTCCCCGAATCTCTGTGTACAGAATGTTTTTGTAGAAACACATGACAGAAATTTTCCATTGGTCGCCTTCTTTACCAACAGGTTTGCAGTTATTTTGTTTATACAATTATTGCTGCAGCTATGACTTTTAAAATAGTAGATATGAAAAAAGAATGAAAAGATGAAACATAACCTCAAATATCTGATATCATAAAATACTGTTATCCTAAACTGTTTACTATTCAGTAAAACATTTAAACAGTTGGAATTTCTATTCTTATTCTCATTTAGAATTTTGTTTGTTTGGCTGGTTGGTTTTTGTTTGTTTGTTTTTCAAGACAGGATTTCTCTGTGTAGCCCTGGCTGTCCTGGAACTAGCTCATGTAGACCAGGCTGACCTCAAACTCACAGAGATCTGCCTGCTTCTCCCTCCCGGCTGGGATTAAAGGCTTGTGCCACCACCTCCCGGTTTAGAGTTAATTCTTAAGGGACTGAGGACATCAGATTGCATAGTTCAGTTCAGGGGAACATAAGGAAAACTGGTTTATCCTTTTTGTTTTGATAAACAGAGTTCCCATTTTTACTGTGTATACTCAGAATATAGTATTAGAACAAACTTCCATATGTAGTTTTATAATTTGACTTACCATTAAATATAAACATTTTCTTTTACAACAATAATAAAATTATATATGTTGGCAAAAACCATCAGTAATTTTGCAGAAGAGATTCATTTAGCTTTTTGTTGTTTTTGTGACAGGGTCTTACCATTTACACTTAGCTGACCAGGTACTCAGGACACAGCCCAGGTTGACCATGAACTCTTTTGGTTTTCTTTTTGTTTTGTTTTGTTGTTGTTTTGAGACAGTGATTCTTTGTGTGATCTGCTGGAACTCAGGTCTGCCTGCCTTTGCCTCTCGAGTTCCAGGACTGAAGACCTCACCTAGACCTTTACTTTTTTTTTTTTTTAAAAAAGATAACTTTTTATATACTTCAAATTAACTCCCAGTTCCATTGACGACTGACTATCTTTAAAATTGTTTAAAAGTATTAGTATGAAAATGTAAGAGAGTTTATTTATGAACAAACAGGGTGTGGGCATGTGTTAGACAGTGTTTAAAAAGTAAAGTAGCCTTTAGGCTGGGATATAGCCCAACCTTAGAACACCCGTCACACAAAGCTATGGCTCTGACCACCAGCACAGGAGTGAACAAGTGCTGCAAAGGTAAGGTGCAGTCAATGCTTTGAAACAGCATGGAAATGTAGTCATTATTTTAAGACAAATGACAAGTGACTGACTCTGTCTTAGGACACTGTCCACCAAATACATATGACACCTACACTTGAATTTACAGGAAAGGGCAAATGCCAATTATCATGGAAAGGGTGATGTTACGAGATCCTGGTCCATCACGTGATCATCATAGCAAGGTAGAGAGGTCTGAGAAAGCCAGTGGAACTGGTCTTGTACCTACCCAGGGAACACTTCTTGGACAGCCTTGTGCCAGGTGATGCAGACAGTATTGTTTGCATATATCATTTCTCAGTTGTGTCCATAGAAAGAAGGTAGACAGGTCCTGAAGGACCCCAGGATGCAGATCCCTCCATTCAGACAGCAAGGTTTATTTAACAACTTACAGCAGGTTCCTCCTGGTTCTGGAGGCACTCATTTCTGACTGCCAGGTCTCCCAGAGCTGGAATAACCAGCTCACAGCCCGATGCAGCAGTGAGTCCCAAAACAACACTGAATGGGAAGTGCAGTCTTCCACAGTTCTTAAAAATGTAGGAGAAAATTATAAGAAGAAATATTGGGAAAAATAGCAAATGGCTTTAATTCACAAAATCATTGTCAAAACACCCAAAGGAAAACTTTAGTATCCTGAAGTAAAAATAGCAATTGAGAAAGAAAGCTGTCCCACATAAGAAATATGCCTGGCTCCTATATCTTCTTTAAAGTCTGAATTACTCTGTTTGCTTGTGTGCCATAGCCTTTATGTTTGCAAAACACCGTTCCTCATAGATAAACTTTGTTACATAGCATTTTGGGAGGCTTTAAATAAAAGTCAAACGTTTAGATGATGTGGAAAGAGAATAGAACAACTTGAGGATGGTTAATTTTGTGAATATGAAAATTGGCATAGTCAAGGTTGATTCATGTGAAAGAATTATTTAGGATGATTTATGATTCTTTTTTATTTCTACTTTCTAGGTATGTGAAAGCAAGAACAGAACTGACCTGGGATTATGGTTATGAAGCTGGGACTGTGCCTGAAAAGGAAATACTCTGCCAGTGTGGGGTTAATAAGTGTCGGAAAAAAATAATATAATCTTGTCTTGACTATCTCTTGTCAAGATAGAACTACATCAGTTGTCAGTGAAATCATGGTTAATCCTTTGGTTTCACTTGCTCAGGGTATTCATGTTTTATATCTAATTTTGTATAACTTAGGTCAGAAACAAAATAAGGACACTTTGATATGCATCAAGTATCACTTGTTATTGTTACTTAACTTTACTTGAGTAGAATGTAATATTTTATGTACATACCATTGTATAATTTATACTTTATAGTTTATATATTTAGACAAAAATTACAATAGAATTTGTATGTTTCTAAATTGTTTTTGTGATTTGTTTTGTTTTTTGAGACAAGGTTTCTCTGTAGCTTTGGCTGTGCTGGAACTTCCTCTTTAGACCAGGCTGGCCTCAAACTCACAGAGATCTGCCTGTCTCTGCCTCCTGAATGCTGGGATTAAAGGTATGTGCCACCATCACCCAGCACAAACGCACGCGTGTGTGTGTTGCCCCATGTGTGTGTGTGTATGTGTGTGTTGCCCCATGTGTGTGTGTGTATGTGTGTGTTGCCCCAAAGGACAAAATTTTACATCTTTAACCTACAAAGTTGATGTTGAATTCCTGACAGTTCACTGACCATTATGAACTACACACGAGGGACAAGAGTGAAGAACGCGTAGACACTAACTATATGTACATTGAAATTGAAAGTATTATTCCTTGTTGAGAATTGAACGCAAGGCCTTCTGCATGCTAGGCAGCCACTCTACCAAAAGCTACATCTTCAGCCCTCCAAAGTTATTTATTACTTCATTGTCCCATTAGCCAGTCCAGTAAGTAGGAAGTTGTTCTGAAACTTCCTTTCCAGCTCCTCTGTGAGGGCTGCACAAGACCAAAGGAGCAGAGAAACCTGGAAGAACATTCATATTTTTTTTCTACACAGATAGAGCTACCAGTAAAGGAATCTTGAAGCTAGTGAAAATTGTGTTATGTAGAATGAAAGGAATTACATTACAAAGAGAAACAGCAGTTGGCACTGCAGGCAGGTGAGTATTCACAGTAAGTTACTAAAATGAAGTGAGGAGACCTGATTGTTATGGGGAATTGTTTGTCCAAAGTGGACTATGGCCAAACAGCCTGTTTCCTTGAGGTCTCCCTTAGGGAGTCCATCAATGTCATCCCCTTGGAAAAAGTTTTTCAGAAAGCCTGAGTACATTACCTAATATTGGTCATTGCCAGCACGCTCCACTTGACAGCCTAGACTTATCCTTTTCCTTGTTTTTTTCCCCCAAAATGGATGAAACAGTCACTTTTGAAAATAAAGAATGAGAAGTCAGTGTTTTGAGACTACACAGTCTTGGAATGTGTGTTTGAGACTTTGTGAGTGTTTTGGCAGGGTGTAGAATTCTTACCACTTGACATTTGTAGTGTTACCTTTGTCCTGCTGCACTGTCTCCAGACAAGGTCTGTTTTCATCCCTTTTGTCGGTGCTTGATGAGTTTTCAGCCTGAAAACTTTGTCCTTCCATAAGAAAATCTTAAACAATTAAAGAATTTTTCTTCTTTGGGATTAGGTACCAAAATGTTAGAATTACAAATTGGCTTTCCAATTTTTTAATGTAATTTTTTTTATTAATTTGAGAATTTCATTCAATGTACTTTGGTCATATTTGCCTCTGTCCATCCATTATTTTCCCACTCTCAACTTTACGTTTTCTTTTTTCTTTTTATTTTTTTAAATAACCCAACTCCAATTTATGCTGCCCATATACTCCTGTGGTCACCAGGTGCCACACTCTTAAAATTCACTCTCCTTTCCCCAAAAGTCATCAACTGAATATGTCCTCAGGGTTGGGGCTCTTGAGCTCCACCTCAGGCTAGAAGACTCGTGGCGGGTCTGCTCCTTTGCAGGCAGCCGCAGCAGAGAGCCTGTCATGTCCCGAAGACTGTTTCAGGTCAGTCCTATCGTTCTGCCCTTCCCTCTTCTCTCTCCAGTACTTCCCATGTACCACCCCACTCCTTGTTGTCAAATTCATGGTCTTTTCCTTTAATTACGTTTGTGTGTGTATGTTTATTTAGGAATATTTATATATTCATATATATTACAATACATATTCCTAAATAAATAAATGCATCCTGCTCAGCCTTTATAATGTTACTTGCATGTACCTATTTTTAAGGATGGTATTGGATGACCAATTGATGTGGTTTTTCCTAGGGACAACTATTTCTTCTGCTTTCAGCATTCCTTACACCTTAGTAACCTGCAGTTCTTTGTCTAGGGTTGGGACCTTCTGGGCTTTTCCCTTTCCGTGCTAGCGTGTCTTGGTGTCGTCCTTGTTCAGCTTATGTTTAGGCAGCCTTGTGAGACTTCATGGCTGTAGCTTCCCTGCCATTTCTAGAAAATACAATCTCACAGTAGACCTACTGTTCCTCCGGCTCTCAGCCATCCTTTTGCCTGCTCTTCACAGAGGTCCTTAGGTGTAGGAAGTGTATTGATGTATTTGTTGGGGCTGGGCTCTACAACTGCATTTTGATGAATTGTAGTTTTCTTTACTGCTCTCCATCTGCTTGTGCAAAGAGAAGTTTTCTTCACGAAGGGTAGAGCTATGTTTATGGGTATACAAGGACAAATATTTTGACTGTAATTAGGGATCATGCTGGTTTAGTAAAGTGGTCGTTGTAGGTTCTCCACGGTCCATGACTTCATTAGCCTTGGGAAATTGGTTAGGTTTATAGTACCAGGTGTGATTCCCTTCTTGTTGAGCAGGTCTTAAGACCAGTTAAGACAGCAGTTAAGTTAGACAACACATCAGGAACTAACACTGAGTTGCCAATGATACGTCAGTGTTGTGTTAAGGCAAGAAATAAAAGCACTCCGCCCTCTTGGAGTCATTTTACCAAGGGCAAGTAAGTCCAGATTTGAATTGTCTCCTTCATGTTCCCTGTGCCATCCATCTTCTGTCTGTTGCGTGAGTCTAAATCTGTCCCCACCTGAAGATTGCTGTCTTGCGAATCTGACTGTGTGTAACTGTTCTGTGTGTATCTGCCATGTACCTGTGTATGTGTGTGTTGTGTGAGGGTCCCTCGTAAAGGGCTTTGTTCTGTATTTACTGAACAGCACAGAAAGGATCACATGAGCAAAGGAATAAGCCTTTAGAAGAGTTTTACAAAGGATTGAGTTATTGGCCTCAACTGATCCCAATTGATCCCTACAAGAAGCAGCACTATAAATACTGTTTATCAGCCAATCTCCATAAATGCATGCCTTCAACCTTTAAGATAGCCGATTGATGCCCTCTTTCAGAAGCTTGCGTAGAAACTTCTGGTACCATAGAAGTTAGTCTTTAGGGAGGACCTAAGTTTTGTCCTCTGGGATCTATGTCTGAAGTGCATGGTGTCTTCAGCAATAGGGACTTACCCTCTCATCTCAGAGCAACCGAGGGCAATAGCAATAGCCTGTGTGTTTGGGGAGTCTCTTGGACAACCCTGGCCAACAAATTAGAAGAGGGCTTCCTGTGCCTGGTGTTGGGGGTCTTGCTAGATAGTCTTGAGGGAAACACTGCCAGCCCAAATGGGGAAATTTCATTTAAACTTACATGTGTACACAGACTGAAGTGTATTAGAGTTGTTTTTGCTAGATAAATTATGATTCTTAGGACTTGTTCAGACTTCCTTACTGTTATTTTAAGATCTTTCCCTCTCTCCTGTATTTATGTCTCCTGCCCCACCCCCACCCCCTGCACTTTCTGATTTCTTACCTTTTTATTTGTAGCTTTGTCTTCCTCCTCTGCTTTACGGGTACCCAGTCTTCAAACTATCTGTTGCATTGTGTTTTTCTAGTCTGCTAATTTTTATTTCTTTGGTTTATGTAAATATGGCCATTGTGTGTTCCACTTTATCAACCTCCATCCCATCCCCTTGAGACAGTCTGCACCGAACCTGGCTTGCCATTTTATCCAGACTGGGTGGCCAGCAAGCCCAGCATTCTCTGTTGCACATTCCACCCCTGACTTTTATTATGGAGTGCTGAAGAGAGGAGAACTCAGGTCCTTGTGTTTATATGTTTGTACAGCCAGCGCTCTAACCACCGATCCATCTTTCTAGCCCCTGTGAATTTTGTTTTGTTTTTTATTTTTTGGATTTTCGAGACAGGGTTTCTCTGTAGCTTTTAGAGCCTGTCCTGGAACTAGCTCTTGTAGAACAGGCTGGCCTCAAACTCAAAGATCCGCCTGCCTCTGCCTCCCGAGTGCTGAGATTAAAGGCATGCGCCAACACTGCCCAGCATGAGTTTTGTTTCTAAGAGCTTTCTCATCTTCTTTGAGAATTCTTTGTTTGAGTCAGGGGCTCGCTGTGTAGCCCTGGCTGGCCTTAGAACCATAGAAATTGGCCTGTCTCTGTTTCCCAAGTACTGCAGTTAAAGGTGTGTGCTTCCATGCCCAGGGAGAATCCTTTAAAGAATCTTGTTTTGGTCCATAGCTGTAATAGATATGTCTTTTAAGATATTATTTATGGGCCAAAGAGATGGCTCAGCAGTAAAGGCACATGCTGCCAAGCCCAACAACCTGACTTCAGTCCCTGGTGGTGTAATTATGTTGGTCTGCCCTGTCACCTGGGTACCCTGTCCCTTTACGAGACAAGTTCTGCCCCTTACCTGTCACCTGGTCCCCTACAACAGCAGGAGGGCCTTCCACGTGCACACAATGAAATGTGCACTAATAAAAATATACTATTAAATGTGTATGTACCTGCATATACAAGCATTCATGTGGATATGTTCCTTAAAGGCCTCTGTTTTTTCTGTAAAGTTTTTGCACCGCAACAAGCCTCTCCACCGATGCAATAATCTTAATCAGACCAAATCAAACCAAATTAGAAAAAGCCCAGGTTTAATAGATATCCCGCAGAGGTATCTATTTCCAGAGGAGACTGGAAAGGAAGACCACCACTGCCCAGCTTGCTCATTTATTCTTTCTGTTGAGTGTGAGAAAGGACTTTTCTTGGACCCATGTTGTGCTAGGACCTTTCATTTTGCCCAAGCTGTCCAAGTTGCCTTGTTCAGTCGCCCTTTCTTCTGCCAGGCTGTCTGCACTTTGTCCTCAGTGCAACCTCCCCGAAGCTTATCTTTAAATCCCCAGCAAAGCCCTGAGCTTTTTAAATTATATTTTCTCTATGTTAGTGCCTACGTGGATATTTCTGTTTGTCACAGGACTGAAAAGTCTGGATTTGCGTGGTGCATTGTGCCACATTGATGTTAAGATTCCTTACTGGCAACTCCGTCTAGGATTCTTAATTTTGTTTCCTTTAAAGATACTACTGCATAGGCCAAAGGGTGTGGTAGAATCTTCAAAAATACAGATCAGTTGTTTCTTAAGTAAAAACAGGAAAAGAATAGGGGTTCCTGATGTGTTTTTTGTTTTTTTTATTTTTTTAAACTTTTTGATGACTATTTGGGGTTGTCAACTTGACAGACCCGGGAAGAGGAAACTTCAAGGATTTGCCTCCATCAGACTAGAGGGACATTTTCCTAACTGCTAGTTGATGGAGGAGGGCACAGGCCGCTGTGGCAGCACCACCAATGGGCAGGCGGTTGTGGGTTGTACTGCAAAGCAGGTTAGAGAGTCAAGGGAGGCAAGCCAGAAAGCCTGGCTGCTCCTGCCTTCTTCCTTGTCTTCCCTGGATGGCAACTATAAACTGTTGGTGAAAAATGCCCTTTCTTCCCCTAAGTTATCTTGGGCCACGGTGTTCATCACATCAACAGAAACCAAACGCTACAAGCTGCAGCATTACATAGGAATTGCTCAGTCATCTTTTCATGAGTGACTTATCAGAACCCAGGGATCTGATAAGAGCTAAACCAAAAAGCAAGGCTTTTTAGCATTATTGCTTTGTGAATAAAGTGGCTGTCCTTTGCTATAAATTTTTGCTATAGCTGACTTCCCTTCTGTTACATATTTGGGAATTAATTCCCTAGTTCAGAACAGTTTCCTACCGTCAGGCCTCATTCCTCTCTCCTAGGTAATAGAGATCTGCCTTCCTGCAGTTATCTTTATCAGCAGACATATGGTCAGTGCTTAGGGTTCAGGCAAGAGCATCCCATCTAAGATATTCACAGATCTCCAAGGACATAGAATTACTACTTGACCAAGCTGCTGCTCTGGTTTTACCTCACTCAAAAGACTCCTAACTCCTTATGCTCACTTTCGCCTCAGTTTACTGATGAATTTTAGTTGAGGGCTCTCAAGGACAACAGAAGAGATAATTAACTGCAGCTCAGAGAAAGACCCACAACACCCACGTTGTTCAGCATAGCCCAGAACTGCTCATTTAGAGGCCTGGGTCTCTTCTTCCCTTAGAGCCGTAAGTCTAACTCCAGACCTAGACCCATAGAATCTACAGCATGTGGTGTATGTGTTAATCTGATCAAGAGCCTTTTATGTAGCTTGCTTGGTTACCTGATTCTATGTATGCTTGGAGAAGGAAAAAAAGCGGTGCGCTGATTTAAAATACAATCTGTGCCCTATTCATAATCTTCCTGAAAATAAACATTTTAGCTCTTTATCTACCACCTAATAATGCAGTGTAGTGCACTAACCTTACCTCTAAGAATCCCCTGATCATTTAATTCCTTTCTTAACTTTCTCCATTAAGTTCACTGGACGTCTACTAGCCACTCCCATGGATCTGTGTGTGTTTGTGGGGGCGGGGGGAGAACCCTTATCTGATTTTCTATGGGTCCCTGGAACCTGCTAGGGCTGGGGAATTGTTGGTTTTAAGAATATATATGACTGAGAACATTTGTAATGGGTAGAACAAGCTGCCTGCTAGAATTTGGATTACTGTCTCCTTTAAGTATTTCATTTAGAGGCTCGAGGTCTCCTGAAGGAAACCTTAAATAAGGCCTTAGCCACTGTATATTTCCTAACAACCTTTGAAAGTCATTAAGAGTTTTTAAGTCATCCTTCCTAATTTCTATCTTCTGAGGCTTAATTTCTTTGGGGTAAAACCAATACTTAACCTCATAGAAGAAAAATTTAGAATTAACACTTGAATGCACTCGCACAACTAACACAGCCTCAGTGGCATACACATTGAGAGAAACAATAAATGGGATCTCTTGAACTGAGAAGCTTCTGTATAGCAACAAGACATAATAGCCATAGGATGGGAAAATATCTTTACTAACCATTAATCCACTTCAAAAACATAAGAACTCCTAGAAATCGTCATCAAAAGAACAATTAATCCAATAAGAATATATGCAACAGACCTAAACTGAGAACTCTCAATAGATGAATTTAAAATGACTGAAAGACATCAAAAAATTGCCCAAATATAACATCCTTAACCATTGGAGAAATGTAAATCAAAACAACTCTGAGACTCCATCTTATCCCTGTAAAAATGACCAAGATCAAAAACACCTCCTCCGCTTGTGGAAATGCAAACTGGCACAGCTGCTTTGGATCCTAGTATGGCGAATTCTCAGAAAATTAGGTAACAAACTACTTTAAAACTCAACTATACCTCTTTTGGGCCTATATACAAAAGATGCTCAACCATGTTCACAACAGAATTACTTTATCATACACAGAATCTGAAAACAACCCAAATGTATCCTGATAAATGAGATAGCCACAAATACCTTAAATATCTTTGAGTAACTCTAATCACACAAATTGAGAAACCTCTATAACAAGAACTAAATCTTTGAAGAAAGAAATTTAAGCTATCAGACAATGGAAAGATCGCCTATTCTCTTGTAAAGGCAGCAAAATTGACAATCTTACTGAAAGCAATCTACAGATTTAATGCAAATGCCCATTAAACTTATAACGAAATTCTTCAGACTTCGAGAAAACAGTCCTCAACTTTATGAGAAAAGACAAAACTCAGGATAGCTTAAACAATCTTAAAATCCTGTACAATAAGGAACTTCTGAATGCATTACAATCTCTGACATTAAACTTACCACAGAGCCACAGTACTGAAATCAATCCACCTTGGATACGAATTCACCTACCTACAAACAGCAGACTTTTGACAAAAAGGCAAAATCGTGAAGTTGAAAAGCATTTTAACCTGCTTATCTCAGAGGCTACCTTAATTTAAACTTGTCTTTTTTTTTCTTCAGTTGAAGCTGTGCTGCACGGCAGGGGGTAGGACACAGGCTCACTTTGTCAGATTGCCTTCCCGAGCTCTGGCGGGCGGATTTTTAACTATCTTTTTTTATTTTAACTTGTAAATCATAAAATTAGGGAAATTTCTGAATCCTCTCCTCTGTTCTATAGACTGTGAGGTTAAATTTGCTCTCTACACTCTTGTTCCTGCTTGCCCCTTACCCACAGGTGAGTTGGATTACTGGCTACTGTGACCACGTGGTTACTCAGTCTCAGCGGTAACTTGGTGATTCTTGGGCCAAAAGTCATTTTTCCTTCACCTTTCCTACCCATTTAGCAAGCAATAAAAGTTGCAATTCTGCATCTATCACACTTATAGATTCTCAATAACTCTGTCATTGTTTCTGCTCTACTCTCACTCCCTTTAGTTACCAACATATATAACTGAATACTTTTTCCCTTATCCCATATTTCTATATTTACAAGTTTTTATTCCCGATTTAAATTTTGTCCCACTTGTCTACATTTCTTTAAATTCTGATCTCTATCTCTGAGCGCTCAATACTCCCACATCCATCAATTTTTTTCTCGCGGGTTCCTCACTTCTGGTCCCTTCTTCCTTGCTTTTTGGGGTGCGCGGATCAGCCTCACGTTCTCCTCCACATTTTGTCCGGTTTCCCTCTGGGATTCAGCAATCAGCATTCACGGTCTCTCTCTTCTGGCCCTATCTCCGGCTTTTCATGGAGTTTGGCTGTCAGCACCACGTTCTTTTTCGAACTTCTTGTTCTTCCTCCGGCATTCCTCTCGGGGCACGTTGCTGGGCGCATTTGTGTTAGAGCCCATGTGGCTCCAACACAGATAATTATTTTCCCTAACTGGACTGGTACAGAGGCGCAAGGAATAACCAGAAACAGCTTACACCATTATTACAGAAAAGGGCATCTCAGGCCTCTTCCTCCTGAAGATCTCCCCGCGTTTATTCTCCAGACATCTTTTATACCAACACATAAATTGAGCGGGAAAATACATCAGCATTCTGTCTCCTAGGTAACCAGGTGAATAGCCTTTTGTCAAGTCCGCACCTACCTGTCTGCTGAGTATGCTAGCTGTCCTGTAGACTTCAATTAGCATCTCTATAAGGCAACCTAATCACAAAGAAAAGGAGCAGCAAACATTCTGACCTTTGTCAGGCAGAGACAGCCTGTCATTAAAAAAAAAAAAGCCAAAACGAAACAAACAAACAACAACAACAAAAAAACCCACATTATTCAGAGCGGAAGATTTGCAAGCAAACTGCCCTGGTTTGCACCTCCTCCCAGCATCCTGCTTGCTCACGCCACTGAAACTTAGAGAAACGAAACTAGAAATTAACTCTCGGTGGCACTTCCTGGAGTACAGCTGCATAGCCATGGCCCAAGAGATACCACTGGCTGGTGGCCGAGGCACTGCTGGTGAGTACCAGGTGGTGGCCATCGGGAAGGGGCCACTCTCCACTCTCCCTTCCCCCAGTTCTGCGAGCCTTAATTACCATGGAGACTGCAAGGTACCGCCAATGGCAGAGCTGGGCTTTCAGCAGCTGGGAAAGCTGTAGGCACTGGGGACCTCAGTAAGCGGAAACCTGTAGGTTCTCTGGGTCCATCCTCTTGGGTCCTTGCTTCACAGGTTCGGGAGCTCTGCACTTTAAAGTTAGTACGCAAGACGTGCTGTTGGGAAGGGACGGTAAACTTTATTGGGGATGCTAGAAATCTGGACAGGAGAAACAGTTTGGCACAACTGGGGAATACTGAGGGAAAGCTTGTAGGGGTTGCAAGTAGCCATCAGTTTCTGAGAACCCTCAGGTGTGCAGGCTGATGTTTCAGGTCCACCCATAGTGACAATCTCCTTGTGATGGTATGATCTTCTCTTGAGAGCATGGTATTGTCAGTTTTGTGATCCAAAGATTCCCGGAATTGTCTTAGAAAGGCACGTCCTGAGGAATGTAAACGAAGGGCTCTTCCGGGACAGGAAATAGAAACAAACGCTGGTGTTGACAGGCTATTACAGCCCGCCTTGTGTCTCCAGTAGAAATCTGACACAAAGGCTAAAGCAGAAAAAACAGATCCAGTAGGGAAGCCCTGATGTCAAGCCTTCTCAGTCCCTTCCCTCACTTAAGTCCCTTCCCTCACTCGCGAGTGCCTGCAGTGATCCCTGGCCCAAGTGAAGTCAGTATTTTCAGCAAAAGCAGTCTTCCATCCCTGAAACTTAACCCAGGCCACCATCATCCTGACTCACTTGGTAGATGTCTGCAGCAAAGCTTTTAGGGGACTGATTCATTCCAGCTGGTAACCATCCCCCACTAGCATTTTTTGAAGATTTATTTAATATCTATGAATGCCTTGCTTGAATATATGTTTGTGTACCACATGTGGATTTGATGCCTCTGTTGTTTAGAAGAAGGCATAGGGACTCCCCCTGGAACTGGAGTTAGATATGGTTATGAGTCACCACGTAGGGGCAGGGAATCGAGTCTGGGTACTCTACAGGAGCAAAAAGAGTTCTTGTCTGCTGAACTAGCACTCTAGTGGCTGATATGTGTATATACATATTTATGTATTTGCGTGTGGAGACCCTGGAGCTGGAATTACAAGTATTTGTAAGCCTCCCCAACATGAGTGCTGGGAACTAAACTTGGATCCTTCAGAATAGCAAGCACTCTCTCTCTCCAGCCCCCATCTTACTTTTTCAGGTCAGGAGTCTGTCATAGGTAGAAAACTTGAAAAGTTGATCCAGGCAGAGAAGATGACACAAATAAGGTACCAATCTTCAAAATACATGGCAACCACTAGCCAAATACCAACGTGGCACACATTTCCTTTACCTAATCTGTATGGTCTGTAGGGTGAGGGGCAAGAGAGAGGAGGCTCCAGGCCATTTCCCATACTCTGTGTCTCCACACGCAGAATGGGTTTGTCCCTGAACTAGTGTTCTGATTTTTTTAAGTTTGAAAGTGGGCTGGAGACATGGCGATGGAGGTAAGAGCACTGGCTGATCTTGCAGAGGACCCTGGTTTGATTCTCAGCACCCACACATTGGCTCACAACCATCACAACAACTCCAATTCCAGGGGATCCTATGCCTCCATAGACACCAGGCATTCATGCAGTGCATACATACAGACAAAACACTCACACACGCAATTTTTAATAAAAAAATTAAGTACAATATTAGTGGGATGTAGTGAGGGGCTGCGGGCAGGCCTGCTTTTCATCCTGCCCAGCTCCCGCACGGCTAGCTTAGCCCCAGAAATAGTAACACTTAAGTTGTATTCATTTAAATACTGCCTGGCCCATTATCTCTAGAGAGTTAGTTACTGGCTAACTCTCACATCTTGATTAACCCATTTCTAATAATCTGTACAGCACCACGAGGTGGTGGCTTACCGGGAAAGATTCAGCACGTCTGACCTGGTGGCTGGCTCCATGGCGTCTGCCTCATAGGCCTCTTCCCAGCATTCTGTTCTGTTTACTCCGCCTACCTAATTTTCTGTCCTATCAAGGGGCCAAGGCAGTCTCTTTATTGACCAATGAAAATAACACAATATACAGATAACCCTCCTCCATCAGTGGGAGGTCAGGGAACAAAATAGAAGCTACAGGACCAGAAACAACCATGGCTAACCATTATGGATATGAGTTATATGTTCATCTTGTACTTTAAAATAAACTCCATATTAATAATATGAAAATGAGAGTTAACTATTTCCAAATATATCTCCCTTACCTAAGATTAGAAATCATAAAATAGTTTTGAAAGACCCCCGATTTGGGGAGACTCTCACTCGACCCTCGGGAAGACGCGAACCCCCCCAGTAACTCACGAGAGACCATCCTTGCTGCAATCACACGAGGTTTAATGACAAGACTATAAGATGGGGACCAGTGCACTGGGGCCGAGACTCATAACCCACGCAGGGGAAGAGTTCGACCTCGAGTGACCGGGAGAAGTAGTTTTTATAGGAAGAAACCACATAGCCCAGTAATCTGAAGGGGGGACAGGGAGGATGTCCAAAAATTCCAGTGATGATTACAAAGGGGCAATTCCCTGCCTCTCAAGATCATTCTCAAAGGTCGTAATCAGCTAGTTCCTATTCCGGTGATAATTACTAGGGGGTGACAATTACTAGGAGGAATCTCTTTGTCTCTCAAGATTACTCTCAAGATTACAATCCACCTTTATCTTCAGCTAGTTCCTGGAACCCTGGAACTGGTTAACCTTAGATTTCTGATTCTTCTCTTCCTGCTAGATTTTTGGCTCTATTTTCCTGTTGGGGGATCTGGATTTATCCAGGTCTTTCAGTTTTATTTTTTATTTTTTTTTAATTTTATTTATTTATTATTTATACAGTGTTCTATCTGCATGCCAGAAGAGGAGACCAGATAGAATTACAGATGGTTGTGAGCCACCATGTGGTTGCTGGGCATTGAACTCAGGACCTCTGGAAGAACAGCCAGTGCTTTTAACCTCTGAGCCATCTCTCCAGCCCCATAAAATAGTTTTAAATTTATTACATAAAGCCTATGGACTATTGTGTCCACTCTCCTTCCTCCACACCAAGATAGGGTTTTTCTGTGTAGCCTTGTCCATCCTGGAACTCAATTTGTAGACCAGGCTAACCTCAAACTCACAGAGCTCCACCTGTTTCTGCTTCCCAAGTGTCACACAGACTTTTAAAATACTAATTATGTATGTGTATGATATATATGCATTGTTGGGGGGTGTCCACTGGTGTACGTGCAGAGGCCAGGGGAGGTTGCCGGATGTCTTGCTCTCTGTGATAATATTCTGAACATGTGACAAGCTCTTATAAATCTGTAAGAATATAATAATTCAATAGGAAAAATGGGCTGAGAGAATGCTGCTAGGGAAGAAATGCAAATAACACCGTGTCAGCCATTGAATTCACAAATGTGGGGTATGACCCATTTTTGCCTATGATGTCCTTTGACTTGTTCATCTAACCATCTGTCCAAGCGGTTCTATGAACATACGACTCTAAATCAAGCAGGTGTGAGACCCTGTCTTGTTTTCTCCAAAGCTTCCTCACTATCAATCCCCATGTAGTCTTCCCTAATAATTGCATTTTTCAAATTCTTTAACCTTGGGATTTGGGTTGAAATTACATTAAACCTAAAACCCTCTTGGGGGAAGTGGGGTAGAATTTCTCTCTTTGTGTATCTAGCCTCTGATCCGGACTTGGGGTGTTCTGCTACGTCTGCTGGGATCTTTATCTTGTGCCATCCTTGGCCTTGTGTTTCTCAAATCTTCCCTTGATCTGTTCTCCATCTGGACTAGTTTACTATCTCCAATTTGTCCTGAGCATATACTCGTGTATGTGGCCACCCACTGGAGCGTGGTGAACCTACCAGGGGCCACACCCTAAAAG
Organism: Myodes glareolus; assembly: GCF_982192425.1. Classification (NCBI taxonomy): domain Eukaryota; kingdom Metazoa; phylum Chordata; class Mammalia; order Rodentia; family Cricetidae; genus Myodes; species Myodes glareolus. The sequence goes on along the minus strand of NC_142037.1, from coordinate 24,525,937 downwards.
AAAACTGACACGCCCTCCCCCACAAACCATCAACTGACAATGGGGCGGATGCTCCTGAGTTCTGCCCCACCCCATCCCCGCCATTTCAGCTAGAATTTTGACTGCTTTGATCTTGTGCCGGTCTTGTGCAGACAGCCACAGCTGCAAACACAGGTGCAAATACAGCTGCAAACACAATTGCTTTGAATTTATGATTATAGCATTTCTGTCATATCTAGAAGACACTGTTTCTATGGACCTTAGAATCTTTCCATCCCCTGTTCCACAATGTTCCCCAGACTTGGGGGAAGGTGTGGGGTTATTGTGGTTGTCTCATTTATGGCTGAGCATTCCACAGACACTTATTCTATACACTTGGATGAGTCGTGAACTTGAAAATAAGACTCTATTGCTGAAGATGCCACACTTTTTAGTCAAGAAACACAGAGAAATCAAGCAATTACCAGAAGTTCTTCCTTATTGACTAGTTTTCATAGTTGTGGAAGTTGCCATGTAGACTGTTGGAGAAAAAAAGTAGTCAACAATCTTACATAGCTGTGAACATTATAAGCTCCCATGACAACCAGCACAGCAAAGTATGTTCCTGGGTGCAATAATGGCACAAGTGTTATAGGGGGAACCAACTGATTTCTACCTGGATTTAAGGCCCACAGGAGGCAGCACATACCTGATACTGTAAATCTGACCAAGAGCTCATAGGCCCCAGAGCTAAATAGACACGGTATCAAACATCACTCTAAATTCCCATCTCTGCCCAAAGATAAGTGCAGCTCTCAGAAATCAGAGAATTTCCTTGTTAATTTTACACATTCAGTAAGGCCCCTAGAAGCTTTCCAATGACACCACAGCCACCTTTGTGGCTTGTTCAGCTTCTGTTGACAACACTGGTCTAGAACACGGAACAGCAGCTATACCACACGAGAAACGCTACCCCTTACAGTGCTGGTTTTGTCGTTGTTCCGGGAGTTAAGACTGTCATAAAAACCGGCTTCCTTAAGACTGGAAGAGCTAGCAAGGCCATGAAATGCTTTTCTGTTTTTAACCTGGATGTTGTTTGTAGAGGACTGTCAGGCTCCAGAAATGATGGAAAAAAGAATCTGTATCTTCTGCCCCGAAGACCATGACTGGAATGTGATATACTGTGCGCGATCAGAGAATATAGCTGCTCATGAAAACTGTTTGGTAAGTTACTTGAAAATACCTTTAAAACTACATGTGTGGGGCTGGAGAGATGGTTCAGTGGTTAAGAGCACTGGATGCTCTTCCAGAGGACCTCGGTTATAAGCACCCATAACCCCAGTCCCAGTGTATCCGGCCCCTGAGGGCATCTATTACACACGTGGTAATAGTCTTACATGCAGCCAAAATGCCCACAGATACAAAATAAAGATTTAAAAGCATAACATGACACCTATGTGAGCACTTTCCCCTTGATGACACTGTACCCACTGAATCATCCTCCAACCCCCAATTTTATGATCTCTTAAACTATTTGTTTTATTGAGTTTCTCTGGAGCATTCTATTGTAGTGATAATTAGGAGCCTTGTCTTGTTTCTATCAAGAGTATTGTTTTAATCAGGAGTATAGCTTTTCAAGTCTCATCTAAATTTGCATATACTTTATACTGTAATATTTCATTTTTAAAAAAATGTCTCGACTATTCTTTCTACACAGATGTCATCTTTTACTTATTTTGTGTTGAAAGTTAGCACATTAAAAATGTTTTCTCTCCATCTATTGAAATGATCTTCTAGCCGGGTGGTGGTGGCACACACCTTTAATCCCAGCACTCAGGAAGCAGATACAGAGGGATCTCTGTGAGTTCACGGCCAGCCTGGTCTGCAAGAGCTAGTTCCAGGACAGCCAGGGCTGTTACATAGAGAAACCCTGTCTCAAAGAACCAAAAAAGGAAAGAAAAAAGAAACGATCTTCTAAATTTATTTTTTAATCTCTGGCTACAGCAGGGTACATTATTTTATTTCAGGTTGGTTTGCTTGTTTGTTTGTTTGTTTTTGTTTGTTTGTTTGTTTTTTCTGTATGTGTTTTGAGACAGGACTCCCTGGCTAGCCTGGATCTCGGTATATAGAGGAAGCTGTCCTCAAACACATGGAGATTCACCTGCCTCTGCCTCCTGAGAGCTGAAACTAAAGCTATGTGCCACCACCCCCAGCTGTCAGGTCTGTTTGGAATTATGTGCCATCTGTCCTGTAAACTTACTATTTCTACAAGCAAGGACATTCTCTCACTTAGTTAGAATTTAGCCAACAAAATCGGACATTAGCATTGGGTCTGTAGTACTATCCAGTCCCCAAATTGGAGTTTTGCCTGTTATCCTAAGGTTGAAGCATGTGGGTTCCATGAAGCTTTCAGCCCCAAAGCCTTTTCCTTTTAACCTGAGTGTACTTAGATTTTTCCCTGTTGTTAAACCATTTCTGATGGACTGTTAATTTGCCAGTATTTTTAGTAAACTTTATTGGCATACTTTTCATAAGCAAACTGAAGCTTCCTGAGGCGTGCAATTGAGTCTTGAGAGATGTACGTCCCCGTGTGATCACTGTCACTATCCAGAGAGCTCTCAGGACTCCAGAACATTCCCTCATGTCTCTTTGCAGTCAGCTCCCACCTCCTTCAAATCCTTCTAGAGTGATCGTTTCTCAGAGACCACGTGACAGGACTCTTTAGTGTATAGATTCCCTTGCTCGGTAGTGTTTTGGAGATTCTTCTATGTCATGTGTGCATTTGGACCTCTTTGGGTTCTGTATCTATGTACTCATTCAAAATAGTCAGAAAAAAATGCACCTGCTACTCAGCATACATGTACTTTTCCTTACCCTGTTGCCTTAACAATTATAGCAGACAACATTTCCACAGCATTTACATTGTATTATTACAGAAAGGCACACAGTAGGGCAGGGATAAGCTGTCTTAGTTAGGGTTTCTATTGCAGCAATAAAACACCATGGCCAAAAAGCAAATTGGGGAGGAAAGGGTTTATTTGGCTTAAATTACCATATCTCTGTTCATCATTGAAGGAAGTCAGGACAGGAATTCAAACAGGGCAGGACCCTGGAGGCAGAAACTGAGGCAGAGGCCATGGAGGATGCTGCTTACCGGCTTGCTCCTATGGCTTTCTTAGCCTGCTTTCTTCTAGAACCCATGACCGCCAGCCCAGGGATAGCACCACCCACAGTAGGCCCAGTCCTCCCTCATCAATCACTAATGAAGAAAATGTCCAACAGTCAGGTTTTATGGAGGTGTTTTCTCAATTGAGGGTTCTTCCTTTCAGATAACTCCAGCTTCAGTCAGTTGGGAGCTGCCCCAAGTGGGTGCTGGGAACTGAATGTTGGTCCTCTGAACACTAGAAGAGCGATACACATTCTTAACCGCTGAGCCACCTCTCCAGCCCCTAGAATACTGAAGAGGAAAGAAACTCGTGCCTGCTAAACATACAAGGAGGTTTGTGGCCAGCTGTAGTAGCCGATACCCACATTTCCACTGCTCAGAAGGCTCAGGAAAGAGGTCAAAGTTCAGGTACATTTGGTGTATAGCAAAATCACTTTTTTTTTTCTGAGACAGGGTTTCTCTGTGTAACAGTCCTAGATGTCCAGTTGTTGTAGACCAGGCTGGCCTTGAACTCACAGATATCCGCCTGCCTCTGCCTCTGCCTCTGAGTGCTGGGATTAAAGGTGTGTGCTGCCACAGCCCAGCCACAAGATCATATTTTTTTAAAAACATCATAAAAGCCAGGTGTAGTAGTGTATGCCTTTAATCCCAGCACTTAGATAGCAGAGACACAGGTTGACCTCTGAGTGAGTTCCAGGCCAACCAGGCTATAGGGAGACCCTGTCTCAACAACAACAAAAGCAAAGGGCTGTGGAGGTAGGTATGGCTCTTGAAGTTAGAGAAATGGGCCCTGGAAAACCATCAGGAATGGCCTCTTGTCCTTCTTTTACTACTCTGACTGCAGGGCTTCAACCATTGCTAAGCCTGCTGCACCTTCCTTGGGTAGGAAGAGTGGTGTAGGGGCCACTGTCTGCCCGGGTCCAGAGTCAGCCGAGATGAGTTACAAAGCACACACCCTGTCTGAGAATGAGATTACTCATGGCAGTCCGATGGCTCATGTGTGTTCATGTACCTGCAAAGTGGCCAATACCCAGGCCCGGTTCGGCCTTTTCGGTGCCCTCTCTTGACTTGTATCCATCAGGACTACTTCATGCCAACTCTGGATTCCTCCCCCCCCCCAACCTGCAGCTGTATTCATCAGCACTGGTGGAATGTGAAGCTCATGGTCACTTTAGTAAAACCAGAAATTTTGATGTGAAATCAGTGAAAAAAGAGTTCAGGAGAGGAAGAAGATTGGTAAGTTGACGTGTTTTTATTACTCATACAGAATGAGTCTTGGGGGCTCCAGTTAAGGGAAAGTCTATTTGGGACTAGAGAGATGGTTCAGCAGTTAAGAATGCTTGCTGCTCTTCCAGAGGGCCCGAGTTTGGTCCCCAGGAACCAAATGGCAACTCACAACTGCTTGTAACTCCCGCTCGGGGGTATCTGACACCTTCTGCTGGCTTTCAGGGGCGCCTGCACTAACATACTCACTCAGACACACATCCACAGAAATAAAATAAAAATTCTCATTAAAAAAAAAAAAGTCTATTGGTAAAGTGGGGTTAGAGAGACATCCTGGAGAGCTGACAGTAGGACTGAGAAACTGAGACTTCTCTAAACACTGTCCTAGTCACCACAGACTATCCCACCCGTCAGTCAAGTAGGCTTGCTAGCAGATGTGTGGTGAGTGAGTGAGTGATGAGTCCTGATGAATAAGGACACTTGAGCTTGCTGTTGGGCGGGGAGAGGTCTCAGAGGAGCCGAAAGGTGAGCTGTAAAACAGGAAGTGGCAAGGCCCTGCTGCGGTTTGTAGCTGTGACTTGGGCATCAGTGCAGAGGGGACTTTCCTCTAGGGGCTGCACTGTGTGAGTGCTGGTGCTATGGTCAACACGGACCATAGAGAGGGAGGTTCCTCACTGAGTGAGGAAGGGGTGCCATGCTGGTGGGCTGGGACTGTGATGTGGTCCACAGACTGCAGAGGGCTTCCGGAGGAACTGCTCTAGCTGGGATGGAAAGAGGAGAGGAACCACGTTTAACCTCTCCAGGGATCCTGGAGGTCCAAGGTAAGGCTAGCTTCTCTGCAGAAACTGCCCACCACACATGGAGCTTAAACAGACATAGCCTTTTCCAGAGACGGTTTCTCCATACAGGCCAGCATGCTAAGATGGAGTTCTGAACTATCAGTATACACTGAGAAATGCGCTAGTAGGTCAGGCGGAAATGTCTGTCTTGGCACTGCCTGTGATGGCGAAACATAGTTGTACACTTGTCACTGAGCTAGGCGATGACCTCGCTATGTAGGAGTGAGGGTTCGGGAAAGAGAACAGTAGCATACCTGGCTGAGTGTCCCAGGATCTTGTTAAGATGCTCATCCTGGTCTTGAATCTGCAATCCTCCAGCTTCAGCTTCTTGGATAGCTGGGATTGTAAGTGTGCACTACCATACCAGGCTGGGGAATCTAAATCATAACCCTTTAATTTTCTGTGAATACTTTCCTTCCTGTCTTTCCCCACCTTTAGCATCTCCAGGTTTTACTCGTCCCTGTAAGAAACAGAACCACCAGCCTTTCTGCTTTTCTTTTGGAGCTTCTGTTTGTTGACCGTGTTTCTTAAATAGCCACCCTTTGCTATAATACCATGCTTTCTCCTACTGTATTTCTTAGCTTTCTAAAATACTTTCACTCTGCTTCTAACTTAAACCATTGCAGAACTGACAGCAAGTGTATTGAGGTAGCAGTCTCATGCAGTTCTATTGCTATGCATGCAGCTTCACAATTAAAAACAGCCACTCCTGTATGCTCTGATTTAGAATTCTACCTATGTCTTAATCTTGTTTTTCAGCTGCATTCGAATTTTCCTTACGTGCTTGCTTGTGCTTACCTGGGACACCATGAGTGCCGAGTGCTGTCTCTTGCTTTATGGCATAGTCTCATTGGCTTGGACCTCATTCAGCTGAGGATGGTGCCAGTTAGCCTTGGTAATGGCTGGGTTGCCCCTCGTCACAGCATAAGAACTAGCACTGCTTACAAGGTTTCCTGGAGCTACACAATGCCTAACCATCTCTATATCATCTTCATATAAAACCCAATAGGGAAATAAGAACAAGGGAGCAAGAAAAATGCTGCACTGTTGTGTTTTTGTTTAGTCTCTACAAATTTGAGACAGGTTTCCTTTATTCCATAATATCCCCAATAGTAACTCGGTAGAGCAGTCACCACTACCCCAGGAATGAATGTCTAAGAGGAAGTCATAGCAAGTGCCAGCTGAGGTCACACATGTCAGTGGCACAACCAGGAGCTGCTCTGGCTTCAGGTTCCGGGTCCTCCAGCCAACTCCCTACCTAGGGATAAAGAAGCCTGCCAGTCTTGCTCTTTAGAAATCGCTATTAAGGGGCTGGAGAAATGGCTCAGCAGTTAAGAGCACTGACTGCTCTTCCAGAGGACCTGGGTTCAATTCCCCAGCACCCACATGGCAGCTCACAACTGTCTGAAAATCCAGTTCCAGAGGATCTGACACCTTCACACCAATGTACATAAAATAAAGCTAAATAAATCATAAAAAATTAAAAAAAGAAATCGCTATTAAAATGGAAAGATTGTTTTTTGAAGCCATCTACATATTTTTGCATTTACATAGACCATGATGTAACTGTCTATGCCAGGCCTTATATTCCAGTTGGCTGCAGTTTTGCTAAAACTTCCACATGGGTTGCCAAATCTAAGTCACATTTAGTGTGGGTATGGAGGCTGGGATATACCAGTGGTAGCCAGGATAAAAACGCAGGGCCGCTGGCGTAAATGACATTTAATGACATCCCTACTTTTTTTTCTTTTTTTTAAAAAAAAGATTATTTATTTATTTGATTTATACTGTTGTTTAGCCTGTATATACTCTATGAGAAGGTGTCGGATCCCCTGGAAATAGAGTTACAGACAGTTGTGAGCTGTTATATGGGTGATGGGAATTGAACCCAAGTCCTCTGGAAGAGCCGCCAGTGTTCTTAGTGGCTGAGCCATCGCCCTCGCCCAACATCCTTACTTCTTACCAAAGAAATAGGTACTTACACAGTCTGATCTCTCCTTCTACAGACTTGCACAGTTTGTAATAAAAAAGGAGCCACTGTGGGATGTGAGGAAAAATCCTGTGCGAAGAGTTACCACTTTTTCTGTGCCAGGAAGGACAACTCAGTTCTACAAGTTGATGCTGATCAAGGAACTTATACGTAATTATGTTCTTTAAAACTAGGTGGTGGAGGGGGTGGGTGGGTATGAAAGGCTAGGTTAAGACATACTTCTAAAGTTTAGTTTATGCAGGTGGTTTTCACATGGGAACAGGATTGAAGTCACCTACCAGGAACGCCGCTTCACGACATTTCTGCACAGAACAGGAAGAAGAGCTGTAACATGAGGGGCCGGCTTGTTGGGATATCTGTCCAGCCCAGTACCCCAATAAGCCAGCAAGTCCCAAGGAAAATCACACACAAGACTCCATAAGATTATAAACTGATTGGCTCATTAGGTCAGGCTTCTTGTTAACTCTTATAACTTATATTAACCCATTATTCTCATCTATGTTAGCCACAATGGCTCCGTACCTTTCTCAGCTGGGCAAGTTACATGCTGCCTCTTCGGTGGTCTGCGCAGGAGTGGCTGAGAGAGCTTCTGCTTCCAGAATACTCCCAGTCTCTTTGCTCCACCCCTACTTCCTGTCTGGCTTTCCCGCCTATACTGCCTGCCTGGCCAATCAGCATTTTATTAAAATATGATTGACAGAATACAGATAATTCTCCCACACCAAAGAGCCACTCCAGGTTTTCTCTGTACTCTCTTCTTCCTGGTGGAGAGGCTCACTGTAGGCAGCCTGGCCTCCTAACGGGTCACCCGGAGCCAGGAGCCAGTTCATGCCTGCTGTTCTGCAGCAGGAAGATCTCCCTTCGGGTCACATCCTACGGGCACAGGCTCAGGGGTCTACACTTCCACCTGGTGGGAATGAGTTCTCTTCTTCCAGTGTTGGACCCATATAGAGAACTCAGGTTCAGACCTGATGGCAAGCACCTTCACCTGCTGAGTCATCTTACCAGCCCCCCAGTTATTAGTTTTTAAAATTCCATTCAGTTTTGCGCTGCACTTTTAATATTTGATTTGCTGTGAAACTTACACGTAGTTATATTCTTGGAACTTCACTTCCAGTATTTACTTCCACAAACAGCTCGCTTTACTATTAGAGTAGTCTTTAAATACGTAATCAAATGAAAGAGACTGAAGACTCTGCTGTACCTACTTTTTGTTTTGGAGACAGCATCTCACTAAGTAGAGCAGGCTGCCTTGAACTCCAGGAGGTACCTTAAAAGTTTCGTTTTGTTTAACTTAGACCATTTCCAGAAGGAAGAGGTGGGCTTCTCAGCAGTTTACATTGGAATTTGAACATTGAGGTGCAGAGACTACCTCACAAGGGACTTAAGGGACACGAAGATAGAATGAACCTAGAAGGTGTCACAGGTTAGGGGAGGGACACAGAGAGGCCACTGTGAACACTAACACATGGGAGGGGATAAGGTAGGAGGAAGGGACTTTGCCTTGACTTGAAAATTACTGACCCTGGGGATGGGAGGACATTGTGGGAGGGTCTATGCTAAGACTTCCTATACTTTTTTACATGTTTAGAAAACCTATAGCCAAACGTGGTAGCACATGCCTAAAGTCAAAGCATAAGAGGTGGGGGCACAAGTTCGAAGTCAGTCTGGGGTTACAGCTTGAGACCAAATGTGCAGTGCTCAGAGTATCAGGTCTAAGGGAGAGGAGTCTGAGCTCAGTGCTGCTGGGGAGGCTGCATGGAGGGACCTGGTGCAAAAAGGAGGAGGGCATTAGGTCCCATAAGTGGCTAAGACAAGGCAAGCCTAGGAGCCAGGAAGTCCCTTAGAACGTCAGCTCTCTACCCCGCTATGCTGCTGTCCTGGCAACGCCCTTCAAATACAAGCTCTGTGAAGGCATGTTCTGGTCTGGAATAGTCCTCCAGATTAATGCATGTGCTTCTGTGTTACTTTTCAAGATCAGCAAAGTTCTGGGTAGTAAGACTGAAGCTTGAAACCCTCAGACATTAGTTCTTTAGGCATCCCTCAGCACAGCACAGGAACCAGTGCTGCTCAAAATCCTGACTCAGCCTTCAGAGAACAGTCCCCGTTCTCAAAGGGCACAAAGATATGGACCAGTCTCATCCACACTTGGTGTGGGTCAATCATTTTACAGACTTACACACATTCTTTTTAAAAACAAATACTTTAGTTGTATGTAGTGGCATACAACTGTAACCCCAGCACTGGGGAGGCAGAGGCAGGCGGATCTCTACAAATTAAAAGATTCAATGACTCTTTGAAACTCTGCACTTTCAGACTGTTTTGCCAACAACATGCTCCAGAACGACCAGGGACCAGTCAAAGTGGTAAGTTTCTAAAGTGGGCTTAAGAAAAGTTAATTATGTAGGTAAAACATGAAATAAGCTAATTTCTTCTCAGTTATAATTTCATGTGTACCTGTTTGCATGGATACCTTAGGTTACAGACGGTTGTCAAGAGCCATGTGGGTGCTGGGAACCAAACCTGAGTCCTCTGGAAAAGCAGCTAGTGCGCTTAAGCACCGAGCTAGCTCTAGTCACAGTCATTATGTTTTTAGATCATTAGAAAGTACCATGAAAGGGTTGTTTGCCATTGCTATACACTGACAAGGGATGAGGGAATGATGATAATACATGTATATATATGTATACACACACACACACACACACACACACACACAGAGAGAGAGAGAGAGAGAGAGAGAGAGAGAGAGAGAGAGAGAGAGAGAGAATTTGTTGTAGGCCAGCCTGAGCTATATAGTTAGACCTTATTTCAAACAAAATTATTCACCATAAAACTTTGTCCCACTTCCTAACCACACTGTTAAGTACACTTGCTAAAGAACAACCACTGGGCCAAAGAACACAAATGGTAAAACTCTGGATAAGCAACCACTGCTAATAATCTTCTGAACAGCCAACTCTAAACGAGGAAAACACGACTGCCCAAATCCCTGCAAGCATTAGATAGAACATCTGTCAGCTCTGACGTGGACATGCATTACTACATCTTCTCAACAACTACCTAAGGCCTGAGCTGATTTTCCTGCTCAGTGAAACACCATCTGTCTATACCATTTATCAGTGTTATACTAGCTTATGAGCTTAGAATTAAAATGAACACTTTGTTGTAAGTTCACATACTTAAGTCCAAATTTACCCAGTATTCTGGTTTTGTAGCAACTTTTGGCATATATTTTTTATTTTATGCAAACAGGAATCATATATATGTATATATATGTATATGTATATAGTTTCTCTATGTCACCCCAGATATCCTTGAACTTGCTCTGTAGACCAGGCTGGCCCTGACTCAGAGATTCTCCTGTCTCTGTCTCCTGGGATTAAAGGTGTGCACCACCACCACTCAGCAATCTTTTGCTTTATATATTCTAAGTTTTCAATGGTTTCTATTTAGGGGGCTCAAGCTTACAAAAGAAGAGAGGAAAGACCAAACACGTCCCATCAAGCATCCCCGAACAGGTAATTTAACTTATAGATCTAATTTCCTCACCTAAAGTTCCCACTTAAAATTCTGAACAGCAGAGATTCACACTTTGAAATCGTTGGAGGAGTTGGCATTTGCATACCACCCTTCATGTGTGTTGATGGGGCTGAAGCTAGTTGTCAGGTACCGTCTTGGGAATAACCCGGACATGGCAGAAGCATACTGAGATTAGTAAGAAGCTAAAAGCTCAACAGATGACATTATTCCCTTGGTTTCTATCAAGCATCTCTTGACACCATTTTAGGAAAAAGATCTGACATTACAGGATATTTAGCTCTAAACAGGCAGAGAGCAGAGGCAAGCATTCGTTCCAAACCAAGTGCTTTCCGGCTACGTATCCACACTGGGAGCTACACTGCCTAATTTCTAACTTTCAATTTCTAGATCAGTAAATCTAAAATGTAAAAGAATTTGGAGAGATTTGAAACAGTATTTCTATCAGTTCATATAAACTAAGTTAGAACAAGATAGCAAACTATCCTTCTTATTGTTTATTCGGGCATTGTTTTCCTGGCCCCAGACAGCACATCCCATAGGTTTTATCTATTTGAGAGTGCCATTTGGATCCTGGAGTTCGCCAAGACTAAACAAAATGAATAAACAAAACGTTTGCCTAATACAGATCTTCTGTTACATTTAATTAAATACAATTAATTATATAGTAAAACATTTTTATGTGGTATTCAAGGGCAACATGAAAAGTCAGCATAATCTGGTTTTCTCTTCTAGCCAACAAACATGAAGTTTAGATCCAAGAGACGCATGACAGAAGAGGCCCTTGACCACAAAGGTTTGTTTTCAGTGAGAATTTGTACCAACATGGTGGCCTCCAAATACTCAGAAAAATGTTGGCCCATCTATTCTGATGCCAGTGTTAGGCTCTGGTCTTTATTCTTCTGGATTCTGGTACCTGATAAGTCTTTATTTTATCACTACTATGCACTCTATTAGAGCCCTGCATATAAAACTATTTGAGTTGGAGTGGCCTACTTCTCAGTCTGAGACACAATTAAAAAGAAGGCAGGTTTGCCTGAGGTCAGAATTCAGTGGTGTGCTATCACTCAGGTGACAGGTGGCCTCTGATCTATGAGAAGGGGATGTCCTTACAACACATCATCTGCCACAAAAATGAGGGCTGTTACCTCAAAACTTGAAGCTAAATTTTACAAAATCACATGTATTCAAATATTACTATAAGTAAAGCTTTCAGTTTTTTGTACCATTTACTATTTGAACTACGAAAAAATAGATAATTTACTCACCCATCAACTGGTAAAGTGTAGAGTGATCACCATATAGCATGAACAGCTGCCCTAAGACCATTTCCTGCTAATGAATGCTGTGTTCTTTGTTCTTAGATTCAAGTGTCAAAGTTCCTTTTCTTAAGAAATGCAAGGAAGCGGGACTTCTTAATGAATTATTTGAAGGGATACTAGAAAAACTTGATTCAATTCAAGAAAAACTCCTGAATGAGACCGCTTCAGAATCAGGTACTGAATCGGCTAAATGTAAACAAATATTAGAAAACAAAACATTTTCTTTCCAAGCTTTTCCCCTCCTTTCTTTACCCCATTCTTTAAAAGCACTAACTGTGGGCTGGAGAGATCACTCAGTGAAGAGCACTTGCTATTCTTGTAGCGGACCCAGGATCAGCTCCTAGCATCTACACGGTGGCTCACCACCGTAACTCCAGTTCGAGGGAAAGCCAACACCTCTTCTATCCTGCACAGTCACTGCATGCACATGGTACACATATGTACGTGCAGGCAAAAACACCCATACACACAAAAATACATCTAAAATAATCAAGTTATTGCCAGATCTACTGTCCACAATAAATCAACAAGACATGAAAAGTCAGATTCTTTAGTTAGCAGCAAACTGCACGGAAGCCTGGAAGGCTGTTCCTCAGAGACACCCAGGGCTGAATGGGTAAAGGTGCAGTTATTGCGGCTGTGTTGTGTTCGTTTGGCTGGTTGTGTTGTCGCTGCTGCAGTTGATGTTTTAAAGTATACTTTTTAAAATGTTTAATTATGTTTATATATGGGACTGTATGGACATGGGGGTGCAAGTGCCCATAGAAGACAAAACTGTCTGATACCCTGAAGCCAGAGTTGTAGACAGTTGTAAGTCACCCAACATGGGTGCTGGGAAGCAGCCTCCAATTTTGATGTGCCTCAAATTCTATTCCTTAATAAATAAAGGGTTTAAAAAATTATTACAGGGGCTGGAAAGACATGAAGAACACATACTATTCTTGCAGAGGACCTGGGTTCTGTACCTCAAGCTCCTGGGGATCCGACTCTCTTATGGACCCCGAGGATACCTACATCCATGTATGTGTGCGCATGTGCATGTATGCCCACCCACACACAAATAAGCCTTTTCTTAAAAATCGTATTGTGCACCCGGCACAGTACACACATGGAGGTTAGAGGACAGGCTGTCGGAGCCGGTTCCACTTCCACCATGTGGGTCCTGGAGGCTGAACTTAAGTCATCGGGTGGTAGCAAGTACCCCCACCTGCTGAGCTATCGTGGCAGATCATGGAGTATAGTTCTTTAGATCAACTCTGGAACAGAAGTTCTTTCTTAATGAGTTCCTAGGGAATCAAAAGGTCCACTTGCAGTGTGCAGGTATGTAGTTACGGCGACCTCTTTTAACCTACAGAATGAGCTAACAGCTTTACAGTTAGTTCCTTGTTAGGGGAATCTGAATATTTCGTACTGTAAGTGACAATGTATAATCTGGACTTATTTAAAAACCATTTTCTATATGGTAAAACCAAAAGACCAACTACAGCTAAGCATTTCCAAGAGCTCAGCTGTTACATAATATTTACATTCTGAAGGACAAGAACTCTCAAATTTGTGGGTGCCTCATAATCACCTGGGGGCTCGCCGAAACATGGGCATTCTTCCCCAGAAGCTTCAGCCGCACAGAGATGCTGAGCTGATGCTTCTCATGGGTTCCCTGGTGGCTCTGCACTGTGCTGCACTCCGCGGCTGCTTACTCTTCCATATGGGGTTATGTTCTGCTTTCTCCGCGTGTGATTTATCCACATTACAACTAACACAGGACGTTGTTTCTCCCTCTAGACTATGAAGACATTGAAACTTTACTATTTGACTGTGGAGTGTTTGAAGACACATTAATAAAATTCCAAAAAGGTAGGTGATTCATAAAATGATGCGGTTTAGAGACATTTATGATTCAGATCAAAACGACAGGTGACAAAACAATAAACATACTTCTAAAAGACAGTTTGTATCTAATGAAAAGAGCCCATTACAAAAACAGCATGACACACAGAGAAGAAATACATGCAAAAACCCATAGTTACACGAACGCGCACACGCACACACACACAGACATAGATGATAGAAAGACCACACCCTAGAAAGAGCAGTGATTTGTAAGTGGGTGGATTATATACAGTTCTGCTTTCTAGGGAGACACGCACATGCTTCTGTAATCAGAAACACTGACTGTAAAGACAGGAACACATGTTTTTGAAAGAGTATTTTAAGCCATGTATAGACAGGCACAGAGACTTCCTGCAGCCTCTGACCCCAGGAGTAAGATGGAGGCAACAGTGACCCTCCCTGCAGTGTGCCTCCCTCGCACTTGAAGAAATGTCATTTCTTTTCCTAAGGCTTTACCTTCAGAGTTCATCTCCTGAAGCAACGAGTACTGGAATCCTAAAATTCATCGGGGGGAAAAAAAGCAAGAATAGCCAAGAAAAGTGTTTTGTTTTTGTGTTTATATAAAAAAAAAAAAGTGATGTGGTTAGCTTGGTGTTGTGGTCCACACCTGTAATTCCATCAGTTAAAAGGGTGAGGCAGGATTGCCAGCCTAGGCTACACAGTGAAACCGTGTCTGAAAAATGTTAAGAAGCATTCATTTATTATGCCCCCCTTCAGTACTCTATGTGCTGCACCTATGGACTGGGTGAGGGCCGGATTCCCACAGGACTGGTAGGGATAGCTCTCATTACTGCATTTCACACTGCCCTAGACTGCTCTTTTCAACAGGTGCGCCTATTAGTACGTAATGGTAAGACAGCAGGTTTTCCTGCCTATGTCACTTCAGTATGCACAGCCTCTCTCATTGAGATTTTCTGTTACTCATTCCTATTCGAATTCTGAAATATTCATTTTTAGTCAGAAAAATTACTTTAAAAGTTGCTTGAGCATGTCTGTTAATACGAATAGTTCAAAAAAGTCATCAAAAAGCTGTGTTTCCTATGATACTGGCCTTGTCAATTGGTATGAAAGTTCTATGTCTGAAACATGTCATACAGCATATGATGTGGGTTCCTCGAGATCCTAGCCAGGACTGCATGAGAACCTGTGGGAAAGGCTAACACCTGACACAGGCCCTTCTGGCCTGGCTGACCTCACCCGGTATTTCAAGCTAACTGCGGTGCGTGGTCCCTCTGGCGACTATGAATTTGAAGCTTCAGCTGTGAAGCTTTTAGAGCTATCAAAAGTGACCCTGGGAGGTTTCCATAGGAAAGCTTTTTCCTCCCTAAATGACCCCCACAGCTGTGACGTCACAATGTCCTTAGAGCCAGAGATGTGCTCACGAATGAGTTTCCTTGGCAGTCCAGCTACATCCTCCAGTCTCTGACGAATGATGCGTGTAACCGTGTTCTACTATAAAGGAATGCACACTCACGTGATACATGCTGGGGTCCCATCCTGAGTCACAAAAGGACGCAAAGACCTGGAAGGAGCCGTTTCTGCTCATATCACTGTCTTCTCCTTTGAGGCACAACTAACTACCATGGAGTGTATATTTGAACTGACTCAGACTAGAGGCAGTACATTATTCCTAACCAATTAGTGCATAAAACTAAAGCCACTTTATTTCCTTTCAAAGTAATAAAGAGTAGAGCTTGTGAACAAGAAGAAATGCAGAGGCAGCTGAAGCAGCGGCTTGAGGCACTTGGGAACTTAGAACAAATCTTGGGCTCATTTCAAGAAAACGGAGACCTGGACCACTCAAGTTCTACTTCAAGAGTCTCGCCATCTTCCCTGTTCAAATGTGAGGAGTCTATTGACTGAAACGCAAGCAGGCTCAGAAGACACGCTGGGACAGATGCGTAGGTTCCCCTCCCCGACCGCTACTGCCCATCGCCATTGTTTACCTGACTGCCTGTTTCTTGTCACCTCTCGTCATCTCACTTGTTAGTAAAAACTGTTCCTCAGGTCAACTGGATCAGCTGAGAACAGATCTTCCCATGTATTTGCCAAGGAACAAGGAAGTCTTTCTATTGGTTGATGCCTTCCCTACTCACCCCAGTCAACTGCAGCAACACCAGAGCCTTTGCACATCCTCCTGCGAAGTCTTAGAACTTTTCCTTGCCTCCGCTGGCCCTCCAGGTCTCATGGTAGTCTCCTCTCTGTATTAGTAACTCCATTACAATAGAGCAGAAACTCATTCCCGTGGTTTGCTTACTGTTAACCAGGGTTCCTGCTCACTACCACACTTCCAAGACTTAGCGCACTCAATAAATGTTTGTAAAATACACTGTACAGAGTGGACGGTTTATTTAATAGTTCACAGCAGCCCTCAGCTGTAAAAATGTAGAATGCACAGCGGTTTTAATGATTTTATGTGTCTTCATCAGTCTTTTTCATCACAGTTATTATTACAAGGGCATGTGTCGTCTTAAAGACAAGCACCAACATTTGAAACTTGGCTCTTTGAATAAGAGCATCATTAGGAATATGGAATGGGAAAAATGAAGACCTTTCCCCCACCTAACAATAAGCAATTCAGATCTGTATGCCCACATCACTCAACCCTCGGCTCCTTCTCATTCACATTTCTCATTTCCTACCATGATCCTCTCAGTTCCACATTAATGCTACCGACCAGTACGGGACTGAGCCGTGCCTCCAGCATGGTGTCGAGTGTGGTTTCCAATGTCACTTCATGAAGGGTGAACTGGAATGACGGCAATATGACCACCCATTAGAATGAGCTGGGATATTTTCACGCCAAAGTTTCCCCTCCTGCCTTACATTCAACTTTAATTTGTCAATCACAATAAATTATATGGCACAAGGAAGCACCATGTGTTTGGGTTCATATTGTTGGCATATATTGGTCAAACTGACCAAATGAACCTACTGTTACTACTGGAAAATGAGCCAAATAATCCCAGCCATTATTTCTATATAAGAAAATGTATGGAAGCCCAGGGTACAATAGATGGCACTGTGAGAAGTAACATTAGGGATCTCGCACACACATTCCCTTATTCAATGCTGCATTTTGTAAGCCTAGGGGGAAGCCCATAAACACCCTGTTTTATAAATGAGCTAAAAACAACCCCCATTCTACACAAACCAACTTTTGAACATTGTTGGTTGGGTCAACTCCATTTGGTTCCATTATTTAAAAATAAATAAATAAATAAAAAGATGGTAAGATGGCTCAGCACTTGCCACCAGACTTGATGACCTGAGTTTAATTCCAGGAACCCACACAGCAGAACCGACTTCTACAAGTTGCCCTCTGACCTCCACAAGAGTGCCATGACATGCATGTTCCCCATGTACAAAATTAACTTTAAAAAACTTTACAAATATCCTATTATATCATTGGTTGTTAACCCAATCTCCACTTTGCCCTAATAACTGCCATGTATCTCAGGGACAGTGGCTGCTACTTTTCATCTTTAAGTACTTCCAATTCAAATGCATTTCCCCCTCTGATAATTCAACTATGCTCTTTTAACAGAAAAAAAATCTTTGGGTTGGGGGTAGTTGAGAAGTAGTTGACACATTCACAGTGGTATCTTTTTATTCTAATATAGTTTTCTAAAATTGTGATATATGTAACAAAATTTACCATTTCAACCCTTTTAAGATTATCAACTTCTTTGTCTATTAAGCTTTGCTAACTGTCAAAATAATCTGTGCTTAATTCATACAGCTGTGAGAGACTCAAATAATGTATGTGAGAAAAAATATAGTTCAGTAACATCAAATATAGTCAAAAATTATCATTCATCCAAAAACATCTTCCTCTTGTAAAACGAAAAGTGCCCATGTAAGAGCTCCCTCTCCCAGCCCGACAATCACTCTCTTCCCACCTCTAGGAACACATAATTGTCTTTTTGTGACTTATTTCTTTTTCACTTAAGTCCACAAATTGACCCATGCTGTACCAAAATAACAAGTTCCTCCCTTTTCCAGGATGTATATACTACTGTACTCTAAAGAGAGAAAATAACCACAACTGTACACGGCCTGCCTTAAGAGATTGTTTATTATGTCATTCAAGAAATTACACAAATGCATCCTAAATACTCAAGTATCAAACATTGTTCCAGTAAGTTCAAGGATACAGTTTAGGCTATTTTAAGAAATTGTGACTTCTCTGGCTTCCATTATTGCATCAGAAGAGAACAGTTTCAAGAATAATTTTTGTTTTCTATGATGATTAAAAACAAAACCAAATAGAAAAATAAAAAGATTGCATTAAAAAAAATCCTCCAACCTTTCTGAAAGGACTTGTTCTTTCACTGCCATACACACTCAAGCCCCCAGTGAGCTGAGAAGTGTGTCTACAGCTGTCAGAACTCAGTAGGTTCTTGCCAGGTGAATTATCTATGGATATGGATTTACAGCTGTAGTTTGTGCTTTTCTGTGGAGAGGTTTTTCAAGTAAGAATAATAGTAAACATATCAATGTTACCACCTTGGGACTCTAAGTCTAGAGAACTCTGGTTATCCAGATGGCCTATTCCAGCAAACGGTATCAATATGCACTCATCGTCCTAGGAAGAAAACTCTCACTGAAGAGCCAATTCTGACTGACCAATACACCTGTGACACGACCAAGAGAAGGGGACTGGGTTCTGGGTTGGCATCTGTCTGGCCTGTCAACAAATCCTGCCTCTGGTGCCTCCCTCAGCACTCCACCCCAACACATCATCTGAAAGCTGCACAGCGCCTGCTGCGCTCCCTCCCCGTTAATGTGGCTCCGAACGCAGGCTAAGGCCAGACGGTCCTCTGTAAGCAGGAAACAGAACACACGAAGGGAACACACATACATGTAAAGGAGTTCATGGAGCAGAGAGCAAACAGACAATGGCTCATTCTGAAAGCAAGCTCAATGGGC
Source organism: Myodes glareolus (assembly GCF_982192425.1). Classification (NCBI taxonomy): domain Eukaryota; kingdom Metazoa; phylum Chordata; class Mammalia; order Rodentia; family Cricetidae; genus Myodes; species Myodes glareolus. Next base: position 24,507,076 of record NC_142037.1, on the reverse strand, counting down.
AAGGCTGGGACAACAACATTCTACACCCCAGTAACATTCATAGCCAGATGACAGTCTTTTTAGGAAAACTATAACTTCAGGAACCCTTTTGCAAGGCTAAAATAAGCCAAAAAGTACTCCTAACACAAGTAAAGCAAGAAAAAAAAAACCAAACAAAAAAAACCCAAAACACCTGGAAGGTGAAGTTTCAAATAAATTTGTGATGGAATGTGGCCCAGACTCCCCGGCACAAAGTGACCATTCTGAGTCCTGTAAGAAAGGTGGTTTTAACAGTCACATCAAGTCACAAAAGATCAGATAAAGAGAATGTGTGGTTACAGGGTGAGGCTGAGGGGTAGTGTGTACTGCACTCTCAAATGCAACCTAATGAAACACTGCTGGGAGTGAGTGTGTCAGGCTAAGTCGAGAATTAGGAGTTCTAAACCACTCTCCTTTATCAAACAAAGCATCTTCTTTTATCGTGTCTCACAGTAGTTCTAGCCATTACTCTTTTGGTACCTAAATCTTTTATTTTTTATTACACTTTTTTATTGTGTGCATATGTGTAGTCACATCAGAGGACAACTTTTAAAGTTTGCTCTCTCCAGCATGAGGGTCCTGGGGACTTAAGTCATCGGGCTTAGTGATTACAGCCTTTACCCGCTGAGCCATCTTTCCAGCCTGAGGTGCCCACATCTCAAGAGAATCTCGGCAAGCCTCAACATTTCTTGACTGTTTACGTGGAGTTGATGCATATTCGACAGTATTTCTTGAGAGCTTCCCACAGTCTGGTGCCCCACAGGAAGGTGGTGGCAGCAAGCAGCACTCAGGAGCAATGGCGGGGCTTGTCCTCCACATGCAGTGTGAATAGGCTTGTCGCCAAAGGTCCAGGAATATCTCACCAGCTTCCTTAATCCCCGTTCATAAGATCCTCTCATCAAAATTAAAAAATCAAAAGCAACTAAACTTTCATCCTTTCAGAGTGTTCAGCCAAATGTAAGAAAATCACATTTCAAGTCCACGTATCCAGAAAGAAGAGCTGTGAAAAACAGGCTCATGAAAAGCATCCTTCATATACTCCTACTGACTCTGATGTGACAAAAGCGACCTGGCGGGTTTTACCTGCAGTCTCACATCACCCACTCACACCCAGCCCAGCAGCCTTGGGTTTCAGTTCTTAAAGGCTCCACATTTACTGGCTTTAGCAATGAACTCCTTTAGCAGGGGGCCATCCATTTGCCAAAATGCCGCAGTCTGTGTAACTTCTGTCAAATGATTGATGCAAAACTTAAAGCAGAATTCTTCTAAATCCTGGACATACACGACAAAAATAAGAACAGGAAGAGGCCTTTGTTTATTAACTGTGAACTGTTTCTCTGAAAATCCCCTCATCCCAATTCTCTCACCCATCCCAGATAGCTCACACGAGGCAAGCAAGAGGACTACATCTCGCCAGAAAACCACCTGCCATCCATTCACAAGAGTGAAAGCATGGTTTCCATAACCCAAGTGTGACACACATCGGCGGCCTTTCATGGCTGTCACTTGGCACAAGTATCTCAAGACACTGTACAAAGCCCAATGCCACTTTAGTCCATACATGTTTTGGTACATTTAAGAAAACAGAAACAAATTAAAATATGGACTAGTTTAAAGAACAGAAGGCTTTAGGAAATAGATGAAAATTTATGGTCTACCTAAAATGATATTTAAAAAGAAAATCTCCAAAACTTTATTTTCATGGTCTAATAAAAATGAATTTATTTTTATAGCCCTCATTAATATGTCTTCCAGCATGCTATTAATAAGCTCCCAGTCAAGCCCAGACAAGTGTATTTACACAGACTAGAGTTCTCAGGCAGATGAATGAAGTCACCAATAGCCAACATTAATTTGTAAAGCATCATATAGATATGGTATCACATCCACTCATCCCTGAAAGGCCCCAGTAAGCCGGAAGTTCAAACACACACTCATTATATAAATTGGTATAGATATAAAGAGAACTTCAATGTATTAAAGCAAACAACAGAAAAAAGTTGTTTTATTTTTTAATCAAAATGGCTCGATTTTTCCTTTTGTATTGGGCCAGCTGGCAAGCTGTGAGGAACTCTCCATTTAAACTGAAGGGTCGTGACTTCCTGCTCCTCGTTGCCTTGAGGTGAGAATTCTAGACAGTGCAGAGAAGACCCCAGCAAGCAGAGCAGAGAACCAGAGCCCCTCTCTGCACTCAGGCAGACTCCTACGGACATCTGTATTTCCTTACCACAGGATTTTCTGTCCAAGACTGAAAACATCCTGCTGCAAGAAAACTCACCAGATGAACAACCACCAAGAAAGAAACCACAACTAATTTGTCTCAGCCAGCTGCTGCCCAAGATTTACTTTTCAGACAACTCAAAGGGCATTTACAACATTAGCATATCTCTGGATCCAGGTTTTGTTTGTTTTTGTGTGGTTTATAAATTATTTTATTTTAATTTATTTATTTTTTATTTTTTATTTTTTCAAGACAAGGTTTCTCTGTAGCTTTGGTGCCTGTCCTGGGACTATAAATAATTTGAAAGACAAGGTCTCACTATGTAGACCAGGCTGACCCTGATAAAAACTCATAATTCTCCTGCCTCATCCTCTTCAAGTTGGGAGCTTATAGGTGGGTCCCACCACACCTGGCTAGATTCATGTTTCTTTCTTCCTTGGATTTTAATTTCTTTATTTGTGGTGGAGAGTAGCACAGGCAAGCCAAGGTAAGCAAGCGGAAGTCAGAGAATAATTTGCAGGAGTTGGTTCTCCTTTTCTACCACTTGTGTCCTGGGGATTGTTCAATCTGGGGATTGAATTTAGGATGTCAGGCTTGGCACCCTAACCCACTGAGCCATCTCATCAACCCTGGATACATAAGTCAGTTTGCTTCTGATGTGACGGGGTCATCCTCACCTTCTAAGAATGCACTGGGCGTGTTCATTTGCCAGCCCTTCAATGATCTGGACATTGAAAATGCAACTAGATACGAAACCACAGCCTTTGCACAACTAGAAACCAACCATCAAGAACTGCTATGCTTCAAATATAAAACATTTTTTTAAAAGGGGGGCCGTTTTACCAGCAGATTAAAAAAGATGTTCACAACAAAATCAAAGTAGATGAAGAGGCATTTAATCAGCAGATGAAAAAAATTCATACATAATAAACTAAGGAATCATAAGCTTCATGGACAGGGAAGAGGAGAGAAAACAAAACTGAGAGGTCTTTGTACTAGGAACTAAGATGTATAAATCTGTGGAGAAATTACAAAGTGGCTCCAGGCAGATTCAGCGTCAGACCTAGACTGTAGTTAGCAGGGAGCAACACACTTGTAAATGACTACTTTGAAAAAATATTCCAAAATAAAAAAGAGTACCTGTGGGCAGGGGCACAGGCACGGAACTCAGAGGACTTTAGGAGTTGGCTCCCCCCTTGTCCATGTGTGGTTCCCGCTGAGTTGGACCCCTGCTGGGGATGGTGGCAGGTACCTTTACTCACTAAGCCATCTTACAGGCTCTTGGTCCAATCTTTTATCTTGAAATCATTCCAATCATTACAAATCTGAAAACTAAATTGCTTTTTATTTCCACCAATTTCTTAAAATATTGGGCTGGAGCCCTAACATTCTGTTTAAGATGCTAAAACAGCAATTAGAAGAATTCTTGCAGCCCAAGACTTCCACAAACTCTGTCCCTTCTTTGAAAGGCCCCTCAGCTGGCATTTCCCTCTGTGTTTGAACACGTGTCCTCCTGCAGCACTTCAGCACCTCACCACTCCGTGATGGAGGACCGTGACTCCTCCCAGTGCACTGTAGAACACGTCAAGTCTGACAGTACACACCCTAAGACTTCCACCATGGCCTTGCTTTTTTAGGTACAACTACTAAGCCTGCACTTCTTTTGGACATTAACCTCAAGTTTCCTTCAAAGAGCACATGGAGGAGTCAGTCACTGTAATGAAGCAGGTAACTGAGCAGCAGGCAGCCTTCATCTCCAAAGCACCAGCCATGGCCCAATGACAGCTGCTACCCCAAAGTTAGGCTTCTAAAATCAGTTTTCACAGTTGATTATCAGTCTCAGCCACTTCCTATCACCTAAGGTATGTAATGGGTTTGATCTGAACATCCAACACTATGGTCACTGACTACATTCCAAGGTACTAAGGAAATAAAATGTACAAGTATACCCGTTCATCAGATAGCTCAGTATCGAAGTCCTAGAAGTGTACCATAATGACTCTACTCTATTTCCACACTGAATGTGTCATGTCTGTCTGCTCCCATGAATACCTGTTTACAAAGGTGCCCCTTTGTACTGAAGTGCTTTAAGCATATTTTTTCATTCAATATTTATTTTTGGAATTTCAAACATGTTCAATTATTCAATTCAGCATATGCTTTTGAGTGCTGTCTCTGCCTATTTGGGGATAAACTCCAAGTAATCACATTCATTTGTAGTCTCTCTAAAGGAAGAGTTTGTTGGTTTTTTGTTTGTTTGTTTGTTTGTTTTGAGACAGGGTTTCTCTCTGTAGCCCTGGCTGAACTGCAATTCACTACACAGAACAGGCTGCCTTAAGCTCCCAGAGATCCTCCTGCCTCTGTCTCCTGAATTCCGGGACTAAAGGTGTGTGCCTGGCCCTGTCCTGTAAACTCTGAAAGGTAGATTTCAGGTCAAAGTGGGGAACAAATTTGCAGTAAGAGAGTCTAAGCTGCGGGCCTCTCAGCAGGTTGCTCTGACTGCTGTCATCAACAGACTGAGCACAGAGCATGGAGAAGTGTGGAGAGGCACAAGTCTGGAGTCAATCCCCAAAGGAGAGAAACAGCATCAACCCAATTTAAATTACAGTTATGTGGAAACGAAGGCTAAGTTAGAGCAGCACTAGTAACAGACAGGCTCAAGGTGTGACAGGAAGGGAAGAAAACATACCACACCTGACCATCTTCCCCTTTGTCACCAGGCTCCAGAGTCAGCTACAATTGACCTTGTGAAATATTTATTATCATAAAAGAACCTCAAGCAAAAATAGGATATGCTTTGAAAATAAAAGGCATAATGGTCAACTCAATCCCTAAGTGTGGCAGATAGGAAGTTTATCCTCTGTTATACCTCAAAAGCCACAATATGTATCTTTAATAAATTTCCGGCTAGCAGAGACTGACTGTCTTGTCAAATGACAAAACACCTCCAAAAAGAGAGGCTCACGGCGTACTTAGCAAAGCTAGCCATTTTGGACCTGCTAATTTTTATGGATCTGTATAAATCTAACCAGGTCAGCTATGAGTTCACTAACTATCTCTGCTGCACCCTTCTGTGGCACTCTCCTCACAATGCAAGAGCATCTGCCACGCCTCACTGCTTGTGCCAGGTGCTGCAGCATGGTGAGTCAGGTGCAGCATGTGCTCATGATTTATGGCTCTGGTAAGTTTATGAAAGTTCAATGTCATACATACTACAGAACACTACTCATCAGACTCTAGAAATCTGAGAAACCCAGATTTAACATTCAACTAGTATAAAACAAAGTAGGAACTATTGAGATGGCTCAATGGGTAAAGACACTTTCTGCGTAAGCCTAACAACTGACTTGGAGTGTATGCAAGACTGGAAGAAGAGAATCAAGTCCTGAAAGTTGTCCTTTAGTCTCCAGATACGTGTACACACGCAAAGACTTTTTTAAAAAAGAGGGAATACACACTAAGTTCTTTACACCAGAACGATTGAGCTACATGACAATGACGGAATTGCAAGCACACAGATGTAAAGCAAACAGTATCGTGGGCTTCTGACAGGTGAACTTAGCAAAATGGCCTTGAGAAACACAGATGCGCTGACATCAGAGGATGGAACTAAAGCATGCTGTCTGCCAGTCCAGGGAGTCCAGCACTCTACACTCCCCCTGTGCAGCCTTCAGCCAATCAGTTAAAAGCAGAAGCAGAAACACAGCTGATCCTGAAACAGCGAACAGAGATGTAAAGAAGCAAGGCCGAGTTCATCTGAGGTCTTGCCGCTGAGTCACTAAGAGAGGTGAAGCTAGCCACGCTCCTTGTCAGAGGAGAAAGGGAGGTGGGCTGGTAGGGAGGGAGCTGGGCACTTCTATGTTACCTCTGCGTCATATCTGACTGCAGCAGAGAATAAAGAAAATGCGTTCTCCACAGTGATGCCTCGCTTGATGATGTGCTGACAGAGCCTCTTCAGTCTGTTTTCACAGTATGACGTCGCTAAGTCCAGAAGACCTAAAAAGCAGAAGCACCAAGGTCACGCCAGCTCACAGCACCCACGGCAGCTGGTACATGCCATGTTCAGTTCGTGAGAGCGATTTCTTAGCAAGCGCTATTCTGAATCTGAGTAAATACCTTTTTATTTCATTCCTCATATCTCCCAAAATCTACCTGTCCTGTAATTAATTACTTTATACAATTTCTTCCATAGTACACAGAATAAGAAAGGGAGTCTCTTCCTTATTTTGTTTACAAAAGGTTAAATGCACTAGAAACTTATATTTTCATATTTTAAATAAGTTTACAGTTACGAAGTATGTCTATAACTTTAAACAATAGCAGCAGTTTAGAGATGCTTACTTTAGACATTATTTTTGTTTTGTTTTTGGTTTTTGAGAGGGGTTCTCTGTAGCTTTGGGGCCTGTCCTGGAACCAGTTCTTGTAGACCAGGCTGGTCTCGAACTCACAGAGATTTGCCTGCCTCTGCCTCCCCGAGTGGTGGGATTAAAGGCACGTGCCACTACCACCCAGCAAACACTATTTTTAAGTATACAAAAGTTAATAAACTTGTAATTAACTATATATCACTGCTCTAAGACTAGGACAAAGTCACGGGCACATGACCTGGTCAGTCCCTATGCGGTACCTATGGCATCTTCAGGTGGCAGATCAACTGTGTCTGTGTAGAGGTACTGGAGAAAGGCACGGTACACAGGGTAAGAAAACTGGTCTATCTCTATCACCTCCTTCATGTCCTCATTCCAATAGGACTGGAACATGGATCGGAAGTGCTCACACCTACAACAAAAGCAAACCATACCAATGAAAGGGTTGAAAGCAAACAAAAGGTATTACAGGTATCCTTTACCTTCTGGGCTGGCACAAATTGGGATCATTCACTCACTATTAGCACCAAAAGTATTTGCTATGCAAGAACTTTTAAGTGCAATGTTGCTAAAATCACTCTCATCTTGATATTACCATTTAAAAGTATCAATTAGATAGAGAGCCCAGGAGTACAACAGCACTGTCTCCATCAGTCCCCATCCTAATTAAGTGTTCCAATCATTTGTTTTACGTTTTATGTATACAGAAATGCATTTTTTTAAGACTTATTTATTTATTATGTACACAATGTTCAGCCTCCATGTGTCCCTCCAGGCCAGAAGAGGGAACCAGATCTCGTTACAGATGGTTGTGAGCCACCATGTGGTTGCTGGGAATTGAACTCAGGACCTCTGGAAGAGCAGTCAGTGCTCTTAACCTCTGAGCCATCTCTCCAGCCCCCCAGAAATGCATTTTAAACAATACAATGAGGACTGGGGATGTAGCTTAGTGGCAGAGTGAGGTATGGTGCAGAAATACACAATATTTACTCAGAGTTCTAAAAAAAAAAATGGATTCAGTGATAGTTACTTTGAGGGGTTAAAAAATATTTCTAAGCAATGCAGAATGGATGTAACAGGTTAGAAAAGCTATGAGAAAGACACACACAGCCACACTGATCACAGAGCCATAGGTAAAAACATGTCTTTTTTTTCTGTTTGGAAAAAATTAATCTTTAATAATAGAAGAGAATATATACTGAGACTTACTCACAAATTTAACATGCAAATAAAATTGAGTATCTACTAGAGCTGCAATTAATTTATTAGTTCATTTATTTTTAATGTTGGGGAATCAAACCCAGGGCATTGCTCATGCTAGACAAGTACTCTACTATTGAGCTATAGCCCCAGCCAAATCTGTAATCTGAAAAACAATGTAAGAATTAGTGATGTGGGATGTCCTTCTAAATATGTGTTGCTTTTATTGGTTGATAAGTTAAGCTGTTTCTGCCAATGGCTTAGCAAAGCAAAGCCAGGCACGAAATCCGAACAGAGACAGAGAGAGTAGGCAGAGTCACAGAGAGGCCATGTAGCTGCCAAAGTAGAAGGATGCCTGGAATCTTTCTGGAAAGACACAGCCTCATGGTGATACACAAATTAATAGAAATGGGTTAATTCACAAGGTAAGAGCTAGCTAGTAATACACCTGGGTCATTGGCTGAGCAGTGTTGTAATTAATATAATCTCTGTGTGATTATTTGGGTCTGGGTGGCCGGGAAACGAACAAGCAGTCTCCACTTCCCAATCAGGGGTTTGCATAGTATGCGCAAGTACTGACTATAATTTCTAGGACTACAGAAAACTAAATGACAGAAAAAAACGTAAGTAGTTATACCACCCAAAAGTTGCATGAATACAAGACAGTCTTTGATAATAAGTAGAACTGATAACTATCTGCCCAGAATACTAAATTGTCAAACTTCTTTGTACTGCCATAACAATTTCTTCTTAGTGTCTACTCTGCAGTATACTAAACAAACAGTTATAACAAAAGGGAGGTAAGTTACTGATGGCTCTAAACTCATGCAAAAATACCTGATTTTCAAAACAGCTTTATGGACATGAATATATTTCCCATCAATTCGAAACTTCAGATCAGCAGTTTCTGGACTATCAAATTCTTTCTTCAGTGAATCTGCAACTGTTGAAAAGTCTTCATGCTCTGAAGGCAACAGACACACCATTAACACAAAGCTCAAGAGACAGAATCAGGCATGAGAGGCTTTCAAAAGATAAATTATGGTACCTAATTCCACTCTATTTCTGGTCAATAAAGCTCATGACTCATTTAACAAATCAAACTCACAGTATTAAGGTAATTGATCTGTAAACTACAAATAAAACAAAATGAGTATCTGGGAAAGCCAAATAACAGTCTTCAAGTATAATTAAACATGAAAATACACACTAAAAATAAATCTCATGCCAGGTGGTAGTGATGTACACCTTTAATCATGATACTCAGAAGGCAGAGGTTGGTGGGTCTCTGTGAGTCTGAGGCTGTGTGGTCTACAAAGCAAGTTCCACAATGGTCAGGGCTACACAGAGAAACCCTGTCTTAAAAAAACAAAACCAACCAAACAAATAAACCTCATAGGTACTCTATGGGGATACAACTGATCTCTCACAACTTGAGTGGTTTTTCTTCTGGGACTAAGTGCTCACCAATTTTCCTTGACTGAAACACTGACATCTTTGTTCTGATTTGATCAGTTTATAGGATGGAATACCCAAAACACCTTCCCATGCAAACAGTTCTTAGGAAGAGAAAGTTGTTAGTCATCTGATATCTAAACATTATTCTTAACTCTGAAAATTAATGTGATTGATAACACTAATTCTTCTACACTACCTAGAAGCAGCCAACTTTCCCTGGAAGGACTCAAGCATTCTACAGGAAAACCAAAGATGTTCCATGACACGAGCTGCTGTGAGCAGTCTACCTAAGGAACACGATCTTACTGTGCACACCATCCGCTACTTCATACATACAGGGGAACAAAATAACAAATGACACAAGAAAGACCCACCCCTGGGCTGAGAACAACGACTGAGCCAGGAGCCAGGAGTAGCGGCTTATTTAAAGACCAGCCCCCCGACCCCATAGCCTGAGTGCTGAAGAGAAAAGAAAGGAGATGACTAAGGTGTCCAGAATACGGGTGATGGCCAACCACTCACCCAAAACCAAGGTTTTTATGGGTGTCTCAGCATCTCATCACAGCATGGAAATAACCTTCCCTCTTTGTCTGTGATGGCCAGTGTATCCTGCTTTTAGAGAACTACTTCTCTCTAACAGGGGAACTCCCATCTAGAGGGGAAAACCCTCTTACTTTAGTAGCTGGAAGGAAAGAAACAATTTGCAAGGTCAGTGGCTAGTTCTTCCCCTCTCCAAACATTACTAAATTCTGTTCTGAAAAAGATATATGCATTTTAAGATACAAGAACCTAGAGAGGCCTGTCAGAATTAGGCCAGCTTGAGCAGGACATGGAAATCTCAGGCTGTGCTGTATTGGCCTTTTTGGCTGTGTATGCTAAACATAAATGTGATTTCAATCAAATAGTTCCATTCACTGGACCAAATGCTTTATAGTCATTGTATTTACTGCAAACATATACTGTATTACACTAACTGAGCTGGTAAAGTATTTTTAAAAAATATTCTTTATTTCTCCTGAAGTTTATTAGCAGCTTAATTTTTCCTGAACATCCTCTTTTCCCCAAGAAAAGGGATGTGGATGAAGTGTGGCTGCTTAGTGAGTTGTGGTTGCCTTAAAAGTAATAAAAGCATTTGGAGCTTAATACAAACAGTGAGTGCAAAACATTATAAATGGACTACATTCCACTTGATTGTACTGGTTAATTTTGTTATTAAATATGAATTAACTAAAATAGAAGAACTTAGGGACAAAAACAAGAGTCTCTGAGAATGTTTCATGACCTATGAATAAATCTCATTATTATTCAGGAAAAACATTAAAACTAGCTTACAGAGAACATCCTAGAACCTAAGTAGCTCACAGCTACCAAATATGCAATGGATAGTATTTGGTTACCCAGGGAGAAACAGCTTGAGTGGCTTACCCACAGACAGGAGGTGCCACGAGACAGCAGGGGTGGCAAAGCAGGCGAACACATCGTCGGTGCAGGAGAAGTGGGTGAGGTGGGGAAGGGTCACTGACTGGCCCCGGCACTGGCCCCACATGTACACATGCCCACCCTGGGTCTTAGCAGCAGATGTGTGGGTGGAGTGACAGGCTGCAATCTCTACAACTCTGGAAACATTGAAGAAACACCCATGTTACTACTTTACCACACGTGCCTCCAGCACACTCTACAGAGTAATTTAGAAATTCACGCTTCAACACCTCACAAGTCAGCCCAAGGTCAGTGATGTAAGCCACAAACCCTGCCTACAGAACCAAAGGTCAGAAAAGGCTCCCCTAATCTCCCTCCCTCCTCTCTGTCTCTCTCTGACGGCCCACTTCTCACCTAAGTTCATCTTGAGGTAGGAACACATAAATAATACATACTGTTGAGGCAAATGTGGAAAGAGACTGGAAGTTAAAAATCAATGAGGACAGTGGACAATGACAGAATGTCTTCACTGCTCTGGGAAGATAAGCAGTAAATAAAAGATACTGGGGAGATGGCTCAAAGGTTAAGAACACTTCTTGTTCTTGTACTGGACCTGGGTTTGTGTCACAGCACCCACATGGTAGTTCACAACTATCTGTAACTCCAGTTCTAGACGGTCCAACACACTCTTCTGACTCCAGACAACAGGCACACACATGGCGCACATACACACATGCAGGCAAAACACTCACACATATAATATTTTTAAATAAAAAAAAACCTAGTGTGTGTGTGTGTGTGTGTGTGTGTGTGTGTGTGTGTTTTCATGGGGGGGTGACAGTAGTGTGCACATCTGGGTCAAGGCCAGAAGACCACCTCAGACACTGTAAAACTTTTTATTGGGACAGGCTCTCTAACTGGCCTGGCACTCACTAAATAGGCCAAGCTAGCCAGCGGTTACAAGTGCACACCAGCACATCTGGCTTTTTAAATATAGGTTCTGGTGATCTAACTCAGGGACTTATAAGCGCTTTCCTGATTCAAATATCCCTCTCATCTCTACCATTCCCCCCTCCCCCGTAAACATTATCTTCAATAAACATTTTCTTATACATATATTTTTTCCCTTATCTTCACCCAAATCTTAACATCTTCATTAGGATGTCTACCACTGGGCTGAGGGGCATGGGCTCTGAACATTCCAAACCAAAAGGTTATCAAGCCAGATCAGCTTCACTTTTCACAGTACTCCTAAGACAGGGAACCCCAAACAAACTGCATAAAACTCACAATTTGATGAACAAACACTACACACCTATCCCAGTAGGATACAATAAACAAAATTAATATTTAAATAATGTCCATTAAAGAGCAATTTTTATTATTTAAAAGTGAATTTAGGTGGTACAAAGTTAGTGCTACACTTTGAATTTCAGTGTGACCGCAGACCTTAAATAACCTCCCTACATAACAGACAGCTCCAAGACTTTCAGAGCTAAGATGCCTTAGTTCCCACCAATCACAGGTGGGTGCTGCGGGATACAGGCAAGTTCACACATGTTCATTCTGACTTATTGGTGTGGGAGAATTGTTTGTATTCTGTCAATCATGTATTTTAATAAAACGCTGATTGGCCAGGCAGGAAGTATAGGCGGGTCAACCAGACAGGAAGTAGAGGCGGGGCAATGAGAATAGGATAAGGCTAGGGAGGAAGAAACTCCCTCGGCCATTCCTGTACAGACCACCGAAGAGGCAGCATGTAACTTGCCCAGCAGAGAAAGGTACAGAGCCATTATGGCTAACATAGATGAGAATAATGGGTTAATATAAGTTATAAGAGTTAACAAGAAGCCTGACCTAATGAGCCAATCAGTTTATAACCTTATGGAGTCTTGTGTGTGATTTCTCTTTGGGGCATGCCGGCTGAGGGGTACCGGGCAGGACAGATACCCCAACAAGCCGGCCCTCATGTTACAACTTATAAACCATTTGGATCAAAACGAGAATGTTAAGAAATATGAGTCACAAGCTGAACACCACAGCCACACAGTCCCAAGGCCACACACACATAGTCTCCAAGAAATGGCACAGGAAATTTACCTTTCTTTTTCCACCATGATGTGTGCTGGACTTAGCAGATTATTTTTACTGCCGTTTCCCAGCTGCCCATATGTGTTGGCTCCCCAGGCATAGAGCAAGCCCTCATCTGTTAGTGCTAGAGTATGTGCATACCCACAGACAATCTGAAAGAAAACACACATGGTCACCATCCTGGCAGTCATGGCAGAGCAACCCCCTGCTTGGGCCACAGTTGGTCTCTGCAGAATGCCAGGCCAGCAGCATGTGTGGACTGGCATCTGCTGGAGCAGCCAGAAGCATCAGGGAAGTCTAATTCTTTACCCACTGGTCGTCTTCATGAATTTCTTTACCCTGTGAAGAAGACCATGTCCAATACCATGGGCTCCCCTTTTCTAACAGAAAACGAGGAAGGCTAAAACATTAAGCGTGAGAAGTGAAGGTATAAAGAGTTGCCAGAAATGAATGACAAAAGAATTAACCTCCAATACCTCTGCCATAAAATGTATGGCAAGAAATGCAATGTGTACCTGGTTCACACACACGTTGTGCAGGGCTGCCACCCTCACTGGGGTCAACTGGTTGCCATTGTTTCCCAAGCCCAGCTGTCCATTGCCATTATAGCCCCAGCCATACACCTGCGAGAGAGAGAGAGGACAAGCTGTGCAAACTGCCAACGGGAACAGAAGTCCTGACCTACGCAGATCAGAATCTCCAAACCTACACTGTGGGCTACAGGGTCCTACAAATGCAAAGCAGATGACTGATTTTGTTCCCATTCCATGACTTCACAAATGAAAAACTGAGGGTCATTAATGATTAGCAGGCACCTACCACATGACCTACATAATGAGAGGTACAAGGAAGGAATCTTTAGCCCAAGCCTGCCAAAGGCAAGGAACATGTGCACACTTGGTGACAGGTAGTGAGAGCCACCACAGAGATCAACGCACTGCAGGAACAGAGAGCGGTGTGAGGAGGAGAGCTGTTAGAAATGGAGGCCTGAGCGGGACAGACGGTGGCACTCCAGGCAGAAGGCACAGAGGGTCACGGCAGAGACAGAGGGAAGAATAGTAGTGGAAGAAAAGAACAAAGAGCCAGATAATACGCTGATAAAAACAAACCCCCTAGAGCTAGGCAGTACATGCCTGTAATCCCAGCTTTAGGATGCTGAGGCAGGAGACTGCCACAAATTAAAGGCAAGCCTGGATTACATAATAGGAACCAGACCTGCAAAGGCTATACAGCAAGGCACCACCTCAAAAAAACAAAACAAAACAAAACAAAGGGACAAACAAACAAAAAACAAAACAAAAAAGAAAATGAAATATATTTAAGAATTTTTACTATAGTATTCAAAAACAGAGATCAAATTTTCATTTTTAAAAGATCACAGAAACAAAAAAAGCTCATAAAATAAATAAATAAATAAGTCAGGCGGTGGTGGCACATGCCTTTAATCCCAGCAGTAGGTAATTTCATGTTCCATCAGTAAGCAAGTGAGTTTTCATATGGTGCTGAGCTAAGAAGTGATGGGGACCAAGAGACGGGATGGGTAAGAAAGGAGCTGGCCAGGAGAATCACAGAACCGGGTGGTCCCTTAGGTGTTTCTGCAGCATGTACCATCTGTTGAAAGTAGCAGCAGCTGGCATGGGCTAGTCAGGAGGGCTAATGGTTTGGAATATTCAGTGTGGGCCATAGTAATAAATTCTAACCAAGAACATATTTTAAAAGGTCAAGTTCAAATTAAACGCCTACAACTTCTGGTGGCACCAAGACCCACACAGATGCAGGCAAATGCACAGTGGGGCTTCCAGGACAAAGTAAAGCAGAAAGGGCAGAGGGTAAGAGGTGGCTAAGTGCAATTTCATCAAAGCCATTAGTGTAACAGGTACTGGCCTTCTGGAAAGAAATTTGGCAGCAGCTATCCTATTCTTAATGGCATACTTCTTTACCTAAAAATTCTATGCTGGGAATTTATTCTATAGAAATGCTTATATGATGCACCAAGATAAACATACACCAACAGAAATCAGTGCATCATAATTTACAACAGCAGAAACAACCCAAAGTCCTCCAGAGAGGTCCAGGTGTCCGTCACCCACAGAAGCAAACTAAGCAGAACTCTGAGAAGTGCTACAGAGACAGTCTCAGACAGTGCACAGAAAACACAATGCTGGAAAGTCCGGCAGGGAACAGAACGACAGACAGAGGCAGCAATGTATAGGTAATTAAATAAGGAAATTAAACTCATCTGTAGATAATTGCTTGGTGTGGGAAGTCCTTCTGTATATGTATTGCTTTTATTGGTTAATGAAGAAAGAATCTGTTTTGACCAGTGGCTTAGCAGGGCAGAACAGAGCTAGGTGGGGAAAACTTAACTGAATGCTGGAAGAAAGAAGGTAGAGTCAGTGAGATGCCACGGAGCCGCCACAGGGGAAAGACCCAAGCTGCCAGCTGGAACCTTACTGGTAGGCCACGAGCCTTGTGGTAAAATATAAAATAATAGAAATGGGCTAATTTAATATGTAAGAACTTGATAGGAATATGCTATAGTGATTGGTCAAGCAGTGATTTAATTAAAACAGTTTCTGTGTGGTTATTTCAGGAGTCTGGGTGACTGGGGAACGAACAAGCAACCTTCTACAACAATTGCTTATAAAGAAAAATCCACAAGGACACACATGAAACTACTAATGAGATTAGGAAAAAACTTTTTAATGCTTACTTTGTAGGCTTCATTGTCTTCCCCATTGTAAAAGTAACCACATAATAATCATTTTAAAGTTAAATCAGTGATTCAGCAGGTAAGACAGGGTACTGCTCTCGAAGACAGCCTAGCTCAGTTCCCAGTAGAGGGCTCCCACAGCCTGTAATTCCATGTGTTGAAAACCTGATGGCCTCTTTTAAACTCCATGGGCACACTGCACTTGTGTGTACACATAGACACTCATATACACGTATAATTCAAAAATGATAAAAATAAATCTTGAGAAAATAAAAGCATGAAGAATACTGAACAGATGATTGATTGCCCACAGATTCTGAAGTATTCATGGATGATAGCAGGATTTAATAAAACAGGAAAAAGTCAACTTACCTGAGTTCTCAGTAACATGTACAGCACGCCAAACCCATCACTGCATGATGCCATACACAAAGACTGTTTAGTGCCCACGCAACAAGGAAAGCATAGGTGGTACACGACCCATTTAAGTAGCATCAGTAATTTCATAGACATAACCATCAGCTCAAAAGGTGTCATGGTTACAGGGCAGAGAGTAGGTTTATAAAAGTAGCTAATGATGATCTTCCCATAAAACAAGATGCCTCCTCCAGTAAAGCGTGAGATGTCATGGATGGTTTTATGAAGAATTCATTAGCTGACTTTAAAACTGTATAGACAACTCTTCCACTGGAAGGAAGGTCGTTCATTCTCAGTCCCAACATTAAATCCAAACACCTACACTGATGAGACTGCACGATCTAATGCTGACCTCACCCATTGCCTTTACCATGAGGCTACAGGGATCTTGCAAAAACTAAAATTAAGACACATTAGAATTTTTACTTGACACCTTCAGATTTGAGTCATTCTGAGGACTGAGCAAGCACTCGCTAGCTGGTCCTCCTTAGGGGCCAGTAAACAAGACACACTCTCCTCCTCTGCATGCTGGCACTGTTGCATGCAGGTGGAGGGGACAGGGAAATGAAGAGGACGAACCTCACCACTATCCAGAACAGCCATGGATGAGGTCTGACCACAGGCAATGCTGACCACTCTCTTAGTATGTAAACAATTTGTAACTTTCCGAGGAGTTGGCTGGTTTGCTGTGGATCCTGATCCCACCTGACCACAGTTGTTATAGCCCCACGCAAATACCTACAAGAGAAGGAACAAGGAAAACCAGTCGTTAGACCTTTGGCATGGTCTCTGAATGCTTTACACACACTTACCCACTGATCTTCAGAGTAATCCCATACAGGGGCCCTGGGGTCAGTATTCCCATCAGCTGGGCAATGGATATATAGAGCCCAAGTACTGTACTATGTTTTCAACAACTTACTATGGTACTCTCTGAGTTTGGCAATGAGATAGACACATACATTTGTTAATTTGGGAACTAGTAAGGTGAAGCATTGATGATGTAAAAAGCATGCCCAGCTCTTTGGGCAGAAATTCTTTTGTTTCTCATGGAAAGCTTTCCAAACCATACTGTTCTTTTCCCTGTCTCACTAATGCACAACTGATGCCCCAGGACAACTGTTGAGGTCAGGCTGTGCCCTGCCCTAAGTAACTCCACATTGTGTAAAAATGGTTTTCAGACTGTGCCTTGCCCTGAGAGGGTCCATCTTATAAACAGCTTTTTACTCTACTAAGGATGATGACTCTGCCCCTGGTGGACACCTAAACAGCACCGTCCGTCTGGCATCATCCACAAGACACAGAATGATAAACAAGAGCTCTACTGCATAAATTCATAAACATAAACTGGGACTGGAACCGCCCATTAAAATTATATCAGAAAAACCAGGCACAAGAACTTCCCAGACACACCAGACTAGGAACAAAGTGCAACACTCACTTGGCAGTGGCAACAATGACTCTACAGGTTTGTCATCTGAGCAGGGTGTACAGGAAGCAGAGAGCTCCCAACTGTCCTACAAGTTCTAGTCAAATTGCTATGCACCTGTGTGGACCTACTGTCCATCCACCTGCCATTCATCCCTCTGGACCCAAGCCTACTCCTGGCCTCTAGAGCCTCGGCTTCACTTCACTTCTGAAGCTCAGTTCTGACCCCAAGCCTTGACTCTGGCAGCAGCAGCAGCAGCTATCACCTCTCCCAGAGAGCTCCAGCCCGAGTGCATCTTAACTGCCAGAGACTGTTTCTGACTTCTATCAGCTTTTGCCTCTCAGGTCTCTTTGAAATGCCATGGCCTCTTTAATTCCTTTGTAATATTTATGTTTCACACACACACACACACACACACACACACACACACACACACACAGAGAGAGAGAGAGAGAGAGAGAGAGCGCAATATAATGTGTGCTCTGAGAGCTAATATAAATAATTAAGACTGGAATGTTAAAAGACTGGAATAAATAATTTGTGACAGCCTTCAGTCAGGGCTAACAAGGAAAGCAGGGCTACTTGACAAATTGCTACGAAAGTTGCTGTACCTTGTGAATTTATTGTTATGTGACTAAAAAGGCATGATGGTAGACACAAACATGTTGGCCTATTTCTGACACAGTACAAAAACCATCAAGTTTATAACTTTCCATTGTAATTTCTCAACCGTAATATAGGAGTAATAGTCATAAGTGCTAAGGGCGTGTCTGTTCCTACAGAAATAGCGTTGATTATTAGATTGTTCTTCTAAGTACTTAGAGTTCTCACTTGCTACCTGTCAACTTTGCACAACCTACTTTTGCTATTATCTACCACAATCTGAACACTAGATTTTTATTGGAGACACACAGGCAGGTTTCTATGCTTGTCAAAAACCAGAAACAAATATGAGAAATGAAAATAATGGCCACACCCTTAAAAAAGAAACAGTGACTCCCCCTGCCCCTCCCACAGCAGCTACCGACTGCTAATAGCTCTCAGTAAGGAGTGGAGTCTGGAGATGTCTCCCTATCTCTTGTGGGAATCTGGACAGACTTGGTCTCATGAGGGTAAGCACAGCTGTTGAGTTTCTGCGTATGATGGAGATGTGTTTGGGAAGGATATAGGCAACTTGGAGGTGGAAATAGGGACTGGAGAGGTTTAAGGACAGAAGAAGAAAGAACCTCTTCTAATACTGGCAGGATTCCTAAGAGCCTACATTCACCCCATTCCTTGGCCTGTGACAAGCAGTCTTCACACACCTTCAGTCTGGCTTCTACATCTTTCTTCCCTGTCGATACTTTCTAATTTCACATGTTGACAACAGTCCAACATGCTGCCGATGTCTTCACTATGAAAACCCTGATGAAATATGCATTTTACAGGTAGAAGAAAAGTAACATATACTTCACCAAGGGACAGTCACAGAAACATTTAGTTTAATAAGGAAAAGATTCTGGATTCTGCACCATTATTAAAATTAACACATGCTAACAATTAAAACAAAGCAAGAATCCAGGCTTCAAAATGAGCAAGATTTGTCTAACTTCAAAGATAACTCCTCAGGTATTTCTGGAACATTCTAAGGTCCTTACAAGCACCACTGTCTTTCACTTTAAATGGGGGGACCATGTTTCCACTCAACAAGCAATGGGCAAGGAGACGGTAGGTTTGGACACAGCCTGTGTGCTATGCCTACATCTGATACATCCCAACAATGAAACCTGGGTCACCATCAGTTTTGTGGCATTTTCCTCTCTACCTTGTTTCCAACTGGTATAACTAATTAACACCATTGGAGAACTTTAAACAGAGAACAAAGTGACTGACCTAATTTGTGCTTTGAAATCACAGAGGGCCAAGGAAGACTGGAAAGGTGAAACTCAAGGTTACTAACAAAGACCAATGGCAACAGTGCAGGCAGGAAGCAAGGATCAAGCAAAGGCATAAGGTGGAGCAACAGTTCCAGAGGTCAGAGGGAGAATGAACAGGGCGAGGAACCATAACATAAGCAGGGGCATGTGGCTGAGCAAGTTACTCACTACATTGCTGGAAAAGTTGTTTTCTCCAAAATTATTACATACACTGAAAAACATAACCTACCTGAAGACTGGGGGTCCTTAGAAGCTTACATATCACATCTATCTGAGATCATGGCAAAGAGCATGAATGTGAACACTGAGTTTCCTTATCAAAAGGTGCCGGTGACCATATCAGAGGAGCAGCAGGTGGCACTTGAATTCAGGAGTTTGGCCCACCAGAATGAAAGACACTGGTGGGTGAATCTCGGACAGGCAAGACCCTAGGGTTTCAGCTCCAGAACGTCTCTTGCTACTGCTGTGCCTTTGTATGTATGTCCAATGCCATTTTTCTCTGGTATCTAACACGGTATGAATGGGAACAGGGAATTCCCATTGCCTTTAATATAGTGTGATTATTTCATGGAAATATTCCATTCTACTGACATTTTTACCTGTGATTATGAAGATGATTTCCTCTTAAGATGTACTGTTTAACTGAAGCAATGGTGTTATACAATAATAGCGTTAGTTTAAATAAAATTTTGATTGAGACTTTTAAATAAATAGATTAAAGGATTACAATAGAGGTTAGTTTAGTGGGAAAATCAATATAGGCATAGGTAGGACAGAAAATAGGGACAAGGAAATGTCACACAGCTAGGACTTATGAGTATCTCTGGATAAGCCATATAGACGTGCCTTAGGTTAATAAGGAAAACAACTTAGTCCCAGCTAGGCTACCTCAAGTTCTTTCAGTATTAATGTTGGGAGATGTGTCCACGGGTTTCAGTGTGAATCACAGCTAAAACAAAGCTTTACATAATGACTTAGGGTTATGTTGTTTGTTAATGGCTTTGAGGAACAAAATCTTGGGGAACAATTTAAAGTTTAGAATGGCATACTTCTAATAGTTGAGCGAGGGACTCATTGAAGTAAGGAACAAAAACAATGGCAGCCTGGCTCTTGCTGCCTAAAGTACCCTTCTTGTGAGGATGGGTTGGTGACCAAGGTGATGATTAATTCCTTGTACCCCTTTCTGCCTTCAGCTTCCTGATAAAAACACAATGTAAGAGTGGGTGGGTGTGCACCCTGAGGACTTAAAGTAGAGCTGACTGCTTCATGTGTAATAGTTTAGATCTGTGATTCTTTCAAGAATTTTTTATAAGATGACATTTTGAGATAAATAAGGTGATTGATCCTTTCTTTGCAACAACAAAATGCAGTCTGCCAGTAAAAGAGTAACTAGCTGAGAAAAATACCTTGCCTGCTTACACTCAGTTAATCTATAGCAAGTTGCTCGGATTTGAATGTATTTGGGTTCTTGGGGATAATTTGTTTTTCACTTGTAATATGTAAAATGTTTACTCATGTATGGGACACGGAAAACATGCTGTTGTTTTATTGTTAATTCTTCACTTAAAAACAGAATGTAACCACATTGTAATTTTTATACTGCTTGAAAGATTTTGCTGGGTTATATAAGTTATAAAGGAAAAATTAAGAAGATACAGAAGGGATACATCAGGATAGAGATAAGAGAAATAAAGAAATGAAAGAAGATGATAGACCCTAAAGGTGTGTGTGTGTGTTTATTTCCCTTTTTCATGGGCCCCTAAGAGTTAAGTTTTACTCACTCAGACAGAAATGTCAAATTGAGTAATTAGTCCACCAACTTCGTGGCTCCCCCTCTATACCTGAGCTGCTGAAGGCTGGTTCACACGACAGCAAAGGAGACTTTTTTTGAGGCCAACAAGATAACTCAGCACGTAAAGACACCTGAGTTCTATCCCCAAACATAGTTAAAGGAGAGAACCAACTCCCACAAGTTTCCCTTTGACCTCTACACGCACAACATGGTATAGCCCCCAAATAAATACACATATAAATACAATTAAAAACTTATTTAGTGTCTGGAGAGATGGCTCAGATATTGAGAGCATACTGACTGATCTTCCAGAGGACCCAGGTTCAGTTCCCAGCACCCACATGGCAGCTCACATCCATCTGTAACTTCAACATCTGACATCCTCACAAAGACATACATGCAGGCAAAACACCAATGCAAATAAAAATAAACAATTTAAAAAAAACCTTTTATTTAAAAGGTTTTTGTTAGTTTATTTTTTAATTTGTTGAGACAAGTTCTTCCTCTGCAACACAGGCTAGCCTAGAAATTTCCATCCTGTTTTTAAGTCCTCGGTGCTGGGACCATGGACACGTACACACCACATTCAGCTAAGGGTGATTCTGATGACAAGACACAAGTACTACTGGAGAAAGAATGCATTCATATGTGTTTTATTGTTTGTTTTTAACTACAAAGTCTAATAAGTAAAACCAGGGGTTTTCACAATGGCTGTATAGTGGAAATGCCCTATGTATATACATCAAGGTCAATGAAATAGGCGTAGGGTAGAGCACTTGCCAAGTGTATGTGAGACCATGGGTTCAATTCCCAATACCCCTTTCACACACACATGAACAAAATGTAACATATTTACAATGGAATAATGCAATGGTATTAACTCTTGAAGAAGAAATACTTGGAAGAATACTGTGAAATGTCTTGTGGACATGACAAAGATGTTGCACTAATGAACTCATTGGAGTTATGGCTGCCTGCACAGGACTAAGGCAACAAGATCAGTCAATAGTCCAGAAGCACTAACCCAGTGGGTTACCTCCCCTCCCAAAAAGAAGACATAAAGGTAGGGGTAGCATGCTGGAGGGGCCTAGAAGAATGGAAGAGTGAGGTAGAGAGGCTCAAGATACGTTGTGTATCTATTTACAAAATTGTCACACACCAGAGAAATGAATGAACTTGAGGACACTATGCTAAGTGAAATCGGTCACAAAATGACAGATATTATCCAGTTCTGTGCACAGGCAGTACCTACAGTGATCACAGTTGTAATGTCAAGGAGAACCGACATTTAACAGACTTGGAACTTCAGCTTTTTTAGATGAAAGAGGTCTGTGAGTGGACAGAGCCAACAGTGTGAATGTACTTAATGCTATCAAGCTGTGCATTCAACATGCTTATGATAAGAAGCTTTGTATTGTGTAGTTTATGATAATTCTTTAAAAGGAATCAAAGTGCACACTTACCTCTCCGTCAGCTGCTAAAGCCATTGAATGATGTGAACCACAAGCTACCTCAACCACCTGCTTGATCAGGAGGTTAGTACAGACTTGGACAGGAGCAATGCCTTGATTGGTGGTACCATTCCCCAGCTGGCTGTATCCATTATGGCCCCAGGCGTAGACAACTCCATCTAAACATACAAGCACATGAAACACTAGCTCTGACAGAACTGGTAACCCCTGTAACTTCCATTGCTCTAGCGTTTGTGCCCTTCTCTCTGTAAGATAACCACTTGTAGGGAGTCAGAGAGCAAAGGATCACAGAATAGAGAGGACAGAAGCAAACCTTTCATGAAAGGACTTGGCACCTATATACAAGATCAGTTTTGATGGTCAAAGTCAAAATTTATGTATAAAAATAGGCTTTTTTATATTGGACTCTTGCAATAGGACAAGAGGATCTTGAGCTCATGGTCACTCTTGGTTACACGATGCATCTGAGGACGGCCTGGGCTACGTGAGACAAAACTTTGGAGATGAAAAGCAGACAGATATTGTAACTAACAAAGCAAACCAGAAAAGGCATCAACCAGCAGCTGCAAAAGGGGAAGTGGGTGCAGAGCCAATTCCAGCTGAAAACTCCAAAAAGATGTGCCATCAGTTATGAGAAATTCATAGCAAGAGTATGTCACGGTTCTGTTGTTAACACCAGTTGGGACTGGGTTGTGTGGTGATGCAAGAATTGGGTGAGAATTTGGGGTACACACACACACAGACACACACATACACACACAGACATTGTACAAACATGGGTGTAAGTAAAATTTAATTATACATGGTTTTAGTAAGTTAATTTTACAGAACACATATAAAAGAAAATCAAGAAAATTAGATCAGAATCTCTTTTATACAAGAAAAAGTCCTAAAAGAACAGAGCAGGAAAAAAAATTATCTATGAAAAGTTATAAAAATGTTTTCTAGAGATGAAGGCAGGACCTACAGATTACTAATAAGCTAAACGTTCCCACTCCAGAGCAATCATGACTCTTTAAAAATATATGGAATAAAGAAAAAGATGTCTCTAATGTTCAAAAAAGGAGGAAACAGTCACACACAAAGGAGTACGAGTGGGGTTGAGCAGATGGCTCTATGGATAAAGTGCTCGCAACACAAGCATGAGAAACTGAGCCCAAACTTCAGCACATGTGTAAAAATCAGGGTCCAGCGGCATACATAGTGATCTCAGGGCTGGGAGTCAGAACAGGAGGAGCCCAGGGGCTCATGGGACAACCAGTCTAATCAATGGGTGAACTCCAGGCTCAGTGAGAGACCCTGTCTCAAAGCCACAGGTGGAAAGGAATAGAGAACACGGACCTCCTGCGTCCACACGTGCTCACAGGTGTGCACTCACACAGGAGAGTGGAAGGAGTTAGTGTCCGTGCTAAATCTTAACAAGCACCATGGCTTGAAAATGATGAGAAAACAGACTCCCACCTTAGAATTCTGATGTCAGCCAAGCCACTGAGTCACATCTGTGAGAGTGAAAGACCTTAAGACAGAGACTCACGGATCCCTCTCAGATCCTTGTCTTGAAAAGTTCTAGAGAATGTGTTTCCCAGATGAGGGTAGAATTTAAGGAGAATGACATGAGACACACATATACAAAAAGGAACTAGAGAGGAAAAAGTGAAGAGACTTTTGAGGATGATAGTGCTGGCACCTGTGCAGGCAATCTGGGAGTGTAACCAGTCAAGATTAGCAGTTCTGGAGGAGAGACGAGGCTCCAGAGATCATCTGATACGTGCTATTCTGTAAGAGGTGGACATGTGTTAATGATAAATGTGTCAAGGTGTCAGTAAGTGAAAATGCACAAAGCAATTATCAACCTCAGGAAGTGGAGGTGGGGGTCATACAAGAAGGGAAAGGCTTCGCTATAAATACACAGTCCCCAATAATGAAAGCATCAACACTAATTTAACCAAAACACTAGTATCCATGTGTTTAAAGGATAAAGGGAAGAAAGACAGAGGACAAAGAGCTAAATTCTGTCTGCCCCAATACAAAGTTGAAAGAAAACCCAAGACTGGAAACTCAGAAGTAGACGTATAAGTACCTTACTTTAAAAATCAGAAAGAAAACAGGCTGGCAAAGTAGCTCAGTGGGCAAAAGCTCATGCTGTTCAATCTTGAAAATCCACATAAAAAACGAAAAGAAAAGGTGGATGTGGTGGCACACGCGGGTAATCAGCACTACAGGAGGATGGAAGCAGAGACAGGAGAATCTCCCAGAAGCCAGTGGAGTACACAGCACAGCAGAAACAAGAGACTGCCTCAATAAGGTAGAATGATGGGCCAACAAGATGGCTCAGTGTGCAAAGGTACTTGTTACCCAAAAATGCAAGCCCAAGAGAAAACAACTCCAAGAGTTATCCTCTCAATTCCTATGCACGCTGTGGCACACGTGCTCACCCTCACACACATACACAACAATAATATGAGAGATCAAATTCCAAAGAAACATCTGAAGACTTAAAGTGGTTCCTTCTAAACAGCAGTTGAATCTCCAGCAACCCCCCATATACACACCCTAGAGCTACCTGAACTCAAACGTGAACACACGTACACACAAAGTTTTTAAAATGATTTGATTGGTTATAACCACATAACCTAGATATTGTAATCAATCATAGATATGGCACACAATATATAGTATACTTAATACATATTGCATAAAATATACTATATAAAGATTAAACATAAAAAGAAAATATTCCTCATCAAGCCCTAATTATTTGTATACTAAATTTAATACTCAAGATACTTAAAACATATTGTTTAGACTATAGCATAATTTCAAAAGAATCATGACATATTCCAAAGGACACAACTTTAAAGAAAGGCAGTAATTTGAAAGTATGTCTTTTAATGTGTTTGCAATATTAAAAATGTTCTTCAGTATTTAGGGTCAGATATCAAGCACTGGTTATGATTGCTATGTTTGAACACTTCAAACCCTTAGGTCAGGATGGGTGAGAGTGAACCAGCTGGTAGAGTGTCAGCTGACAGGGCCGAGTGGAGCAACCACATGATGACTCAGAGCAGGTGTGACAGAGCTGCCATGCTATGCTCAAACCTCGTCAGACTGCTGTATGGGGACTGGCTCTCACAGCCTGAGAGAGATGGAGAGAACATGGAGTAGATTCAGATTGGAGCCACTGAAGTCAGGTGACCACAGAGGCTGAAGCAGCACACATGGGAGCTGAGGCTTTCCTAGTGCAGACACACAAAGCAGAGATGCACTCTGTCTCCCACAGCCTGCCCTACAGAACCATCTAATAAAATCTGAGGGCCTCTGTAAGGGGTAAAAGGCCTAAAACCCAAAGGGAAGCAGTTACACATGACAAACTTTCAGAATGCTGCTTGCCCACAGCACAGACAATTACCAAAGGAGAATAGCTACGCTTTGGTGACCTCGGTGAGAGGCAGTCTAAAGGACAAGAATCTGTCCATTTCTTCTAGCCCTTCAATATGGCACCCACATGGATACTCTTCAGAATAAACTAAGATATCTTGATTCAAGATTCAGCAGCTACATAAAGGAGAAAAGCCAGATTATGTGTGTTTATAAAAATATACCAAAGAGGGCTGGAGTGATGGTTCAGGGGTTAACAGCATGTATTGCTCTTCCTAAGTTCAATTCCCAGCACCCAAATCACATGGCTCACAACCATCTGCAGGCCCTGTGCTAGCATGTACATCCCCCCACACTGCTTACACAAATAGTTCAAATAATAATAAAAATAAATTTAAAAAATATATAAAAGAAATCTTCTCAAAGTTGCCCTATAACCACACATTCACTGAAAAATCAGACTGGAGGAACCACATCCTTTGACTTTTCCAGCATTCTGCAATTGACACTGAAAGTCTAAGAATCTTAGAGACTGTCTGTATACAAGACACATTGCTGCTATCCCAATTGTCCTTGAGTGTCCTAAATTCTTATCTTAATTATATACTCTTCCACAAATAAAGAACAATTCAAAGTTAGTTACTTGATACAGCACTTCTCCTTGCTCAGAATGAACTGTTCAATTACTCACAAATCCCAATGCCAGAGTTCTTTACCTTCAGTGCTGAGCAGGACATGGGGGCCACTCCCATAACTAAGGCTTTTGATCTTTTTTCCACACAAGGCTTCTAGTCTCTTGGGCACCAGAGTGCTCTGGTTGTCTCCAGTTCCTAGACAGTTACTATAGTTCAGTCCAAACACGAAGACCTAGAAAACAAATACCTTTGTCTAATCACATTTAAGGCTCCTTTCCCTGCTCAGAAAATAAGACACATTCAAGTCTAGTTTGAGCCCAGGCAGCAAGCAGAGACTAATATAGCAGGAAACTTCCAGCCTCTGCTGAGAACACTGCAGGCTTTGCAGTATTAGTCTATACTATAGAACAGAAGGCATTTTAACAGGAAACTGGAATGCATCAAGAGTTACCCATCCTGAAGTTCAGGTTCTCTTTATCCCAAACCTACTCGCAACCTTCAAACTATAGGGTTTCAAGTCCAACCCCAAAACAAGCCCCAAACTAAACTCTAGTCTTACCTCATCTTTGTCAGTGACATAGATCGCCTCGTTGGCAGAAGTACCAAAGACACATGCTTTCCTGATCGATGCAGTTTCCTGGGGTGAGAGCAGAGTGAAGATTGGCCACTTTCCTACATCCACCATGACTCTGGCTTTGGGTGATTCCTATAAATAAGCTGACATCTCTGCTGCAAGAATTAAAGAAGTATTTCAAGAAAAAATAACCACTAAGCAAACTTTAACAAGAGTTTCACTAATTATTAATAAAAGCTACCAAAAGATAATCCCAGACCCACCTTTATGGAAATGAAACAATCACTTGCTCAGCCTGCCCAATCCTCTAGCCTTCAAAATCAGGCCTCTCCCTGAAATGAGAGCACAGCATACTATAAGGAGTTTCTTTTGCCAAATTCCAGCAGACTTACTGTTACATACATGCACATATTAGTATCTAACAAAGAGAAAGCTGGCTACCTACATGGATCTGGATTCTCCTAGGGATATTTCACTCAGGAATTCAGATAAATATTACAATACTAAACCAGGCATGGTGGTGCATGCCTTTAATGCCAGCACTCTGGAGGTAGGGGCAGGTGGATCTTTGTGAGTTTGAGGTCAGCCTGGGATATAGAGCAAAGTTCCAATACAGCCAGAACTACATATAACAAAGAGAGACTGTCTCAAAAAAATTACCATCATAAATTGTCTGTCAGTTCTTAAACAGGAGAGGGAGGGAATTAGAAAAGTCAGAAGCATCATCTCCACCTCCACACTCACACATGCCCAAACCCAGGGTACCTGAAAAACTTATTTCTTGCAGAAACCGCCTGGCACAGTCACTGCTTCACAACAAGAATGTGGTAACCCTCCTCAGAAAGCCGAGAGTAGGTAAAGCTGCAAGAGGAACTGAATGAAACTGTCTACATACTGACACGCAGTCCTCACCTCACATTTACAAAGATAAGACAGATTCCTTCCACATGGGTGCTGAGCTGGTGACTCTGAACTTCAGGTCAGGCTTGGTTAGCTTAAATTGTGCCGTAAATGATATTGTTTATGGAGCCTTATGTAAAGAATCCTAGGTGGGGCTCTTATTTCTGCAAGGCTGAAAAGAAGGGGTGGGGATATTAGGGAGTCTGTATAAACACAAAACCCCATCAAGCTAGTGAATTTCCACTCAGCTCTCACCTCTGCAAACAGAACAAAACCAGGCTCTCCTAATGAGGACCCAAAACAGTCAAGCTCCCATTTCTCACCCTTTGCTCTCTGAAAACAGCCAGGAAAGGCAGTTTTCTCTGCTATAACACCTCCCTACTTAAGACATTCTCTCAGAGTGCTCTGGCACTTCAGCACACCAGCCAATGCCTCAGCTCCTGGCATCCACACTTCTCCAAACAGCACCGACCTGAACGTATCACACAGTCAAGGAGGGGTGAACACCACAGAACATCACTAGATGTGTCTGTCACTGCAGCCAGGCACCTCTCATGAAACTTAAGCATCTTAAGGATATTGGGGGAAGGTAAAACACATAAGCACAAGAAAACTGTTTCATATGGTACAAAAGAATACTAGAAAGAGAATTCTCCTTCTACGTGAAAGCAATCACTATTATCAGTGGTTTGCAATTCCTTCCAGGGGTAGTGAATACCCATGAGGATAGTGAGTGCATGCGTGTACACGATCTGTATGTGTGTACATAGCATGTATGTATTTTAGAACAAAACACAAACATCCCCTTTACCCCCATCTTACTAGTGGAAATTGCTCCCGCTTAGCAATAGGAGAGCTACATCACTTCAACATTCTAAGGTAGTCTATGACGCTGATGTAGCAATTTGCTTACCTCTTACTAATACACAGTTAAGTACTTGGCAGTTTTATTCTAGAACACTGAAAGTACTGTTTGCATACAGTACTGAAAAAAATGTCGCATTTGATACATAAATTTCTAAAGTAAACTCCTAAAAATGAAACTTCTGGGTACAGGTTTAGTAATTTCTTTACCCTTGACAATTGTTTCAAAGTGTCCTTTATGACTCGCCATAAATGTAGATCGGCGTCTGTTACCCTTGGTCTATAAGCAGGGTTAGATTATTGTCAATACAGAGACATAGAAGGGGAACAGGGAAGATAAAGAAGGAAGGAAAGAGAAGAGAGGAGGAGTGAGCAGGAAGAAATGTCCCCAAAATGTCAGGTTTGCACCTCTTACAGAACAAATGGGGCAGAAGCCATGTGTGATGTAAATGCCTCTAAGCAGGTGGTTGTTAAGAAAATTCAGAAGCATCTTTTCTTTTATAATACAAACCACACAGAATTCATCTTAACCATTCAGAATTTTATGATATATAATTTATTGAAAACATATGATTCAGGGTCAGCAAAACTGTTCAATGATTGGTGAAAACTGGTCACCTCTTGTCAAGCCTGAGGACTTGAGCTCAATCCACAAGACCCATAGGACAGACCAACTTCCAAAGTTGTCCTATGCCCTGCATATGGTAGAAGAAAGGACAGACCAGCTTCCGAAGCATATTCACATCTTTCCACAATTTTTTTTAAAAAAATGTTAATTTAAAAATTGTTAAATTCAAGATTCCCAGGCTGTGGACTATAGCTAAGTTGATACAGTGCTTTCCTACACACAAAGCCCTAGGCTCAGTCCTTTTAGTCCCAACATGATAGAATGGAGGCAGAATCACAAATTTAAAGGCATCCTCACCTACACAATGATTCTGAGAGCAGCCTGGGATGTTTTCCTGCCTGACTGTCTGTTTCTCTCGCACACACATACACACACAAATCAGGCATGCTGGGGGAGCACTGAGAGACGGACTCACTCTGCCCTCAGAGACCACAACACAGGGGCACCAGCACCTGAAGCCACACGAATTCCAACAGTACAATTACTCTGAGACTGGCAACTCTGCCTTCAGGGCTTGGCAATTTTCTTCCAGATCAAGTTTACCTTCTAAATGAGGGTTAATTTTATGAGCTGAGTTTGCATGTGGCTGAATTAGGTGAAGTTTTATTTTACAAGGCTGGTATTTTTTAAGAGTCAATAAAAGAAACTGCTCAGACATCTCCGCAGGCACACCACCCCACGACACAATATCACCAGAGACCTTCGCATAGAGCAGGGACAACGTCCTGAGCAAGGTCTGAGCTTTAGGCTCACATTTACATTCTCTAGTCAGTGTGATACACTTTTATCTTTCTGACGCTTGATTTCTCAAAATTCGGTTCCTGTTCTAAAACTATATAATTCATATTCAACATATAAAGAACATCTATGGGGGATTTCTTGAGTGCATGAAAGTCAGTGCTAATACTGATCAAGTCGGACTCTGTCTTTAAGATGAGCCTGGCTAACAAGACCATTGTCTAAAGAGCAATAGTTAGGCTGACCCAAACAAGAAACACAGTTATTGACAGATTTGCTATTAGCATGGGTTATTAATTATGCAATCATATATTATAAATATATTAATTTACTTATTGGGGTATGTGGTAAGTAGGCACATATAAGCAGGTACAGACGTCTATGAATGTGCACGTGGAGGCCAGAGGTCGAGGTCAGGTGTCTCCCTCTCTTCTCTGAACCTGGAATTCACTGACAGGCTAGACTGTCTGGAGCAAGTCTCCAGGATCCACCTGTTCTTCCCCCCATACCCCAGCACTAGGATCACAGGCCAACACTGCCACAATCTGCTCTTTATGTGATATGAACTCATGTGTGCACAGCAAAGCACTTTACCTACCAAGCCATCCCAAGTCCCACTTTAAAGATTTATTTTTATTATTTTTAGAATTGCGTATGTGTGCATGTGCATGTGAACGCAAGTACCCATGGAGGCAAGAAGTGTAGGATCCCCCTGGAGTTCCAGTTACAGGAAATTGTAGGAACCTGATGTGGCTGTTGGGAAATGAGCCTGTGTCCTCTCCAAGACCAGTAGTACATATTCCTAACCACTGGCTCAATACTTCAGCCCTTCCTAACCTCATTTTAAAAGAATGTAGATATAGTTCAATTAAACTTCGCTTACATCATCTCAAAGGCTGTAGAGTAATTTTGGTGCTTCACAGGGTAAGACATGAAGTGGTTCTACTGAAGTGCTCCAGAGTCACTGCTGACAGAAAGCAGCTGTAACTGCCTACTTAGCCCAGACTCCAACAGGCATGGGCTCTGTTACGTGTTGAAAACTATTCAGTCATGTTTCCTCAGACACATAACGCCATGCTGTC
Organism: Myodes glareolus; assembly: GCF_982192425.1. Lineage (NCBI taxonomy): Eukaryota > Metazoa > Chordata > Mammalia > Rodentia > Cricetidae > Myodes > Myodes glareolus. The sequence continues at coordinate 24,475,764 of NC_142037.1, read as the reverse complement.
CTTTCTCATGCAATCCTGTGACCTAGAAACCAAGCTACTCCTAAGGAAACATCACAGAGAAAGACACTAAGGAAAATCTTACATAGCCAAACCATGTGCTTAGTCAAGTTCAAAATCAAATCAAAAACACAAAAAGCACCTTTGAGATTTAACAGCTATGTCACCAAGTACTATACACTGTATAGTTACAGTTTTGAAATACAAAGAAAAGGCTAACACATATCTCTAGAGGTTACAGGAGACATTTCTTTATATTTTAAAAATATATCCTCAGATTTCTCTAATACTTTCTGACCAATACAAGTAAGTAGTTTAGGGTCAGCAAACTTGGCTGAGAAGGCAAAGGCATTTGCCATGCAAGCCTGGTAAACTGAGTTCAATTCCTGGAATCCACATAAAGGTAGATGAGAACCAACTCCACGAAGTTGCCCTCTGATCTCCATGGTGTTGTGGCACATGCCCCCCCCAATATATCACATATACTCATGCAATAAAAAATAAAACTTTACAGCCTTTAAATATGCATTTTAAATAAAAATATAAGTTTAACTATTTGGGAATTGTCTGAAGGTTCTAGCATGGGAAGGAGAACCCATCTTCCTTTATTCATGGGGGAGGTTGTCGCCCACCACGCAGGGCCAAGCATGTAGTTTCAGGAGGGAAGCACATGGAGCCACGAGGGAGGGAGGAAACACCTGCCTAGGTGGCCAATCACCCAACTCAACCACGATGATCAGCAGGGTGGCAGAAGCCCCAGTCAGCAGTCCTCACATCACATCTATTTGAATTATGTTTTAGTCTCTAATTCTTCAAGAGTTGAAGATTTATTCCTGTCTTAGGTTTTTAACCTAGAATAGTAGGCTGTTTAGACAATAATCTCGACAGTTGGGAGTAAGGTTCAGTGGGAAAGTGATTGTTATGATGGCTCAGTGACAGGCTTTGGCCCAGAAACTGAGACACAGGAATAGAGGAAGATTCCCAAAATTGATCTCTGGCCTCCAAACACACACACACACACACACACACACACACACACACACACACACACACACACCACAAAACTATAGTTAAAAGCATGTATTACTAATATTGTCATATGTAGTTCGCATGGTGTGTGTGCACGTGGGGAAGTTAGAGAACTTTATGGGATTTGCTTCTCTAATTCTTCCTTGAGTTCCAAGGATTGAATCTTGGTCACCAGGCTCACACAGGGAGTGCTTTTACCCAGAGTGTCATTGCACTGACGTTAAAATCTCTAAAATCATTAACAAAAATTTAAAACGTAGGAGTATCAAGCTGGGCATGGCAGCACATGCTTATGACCTCAGCACTCAGAAACCTAGAGATGAAGATTGAAAGTTCAAGGCTAACCTGGACTACATAACAGGACCTTGTCTCAAAAACAAAAAGTTGGAATGTAAGATGAGGACACAGTTCTTCAAATGAATGAAATATGATCTAACAAATCCACTTCTAGTATAGTCAAAAGAACTAAAAGCATAAACTCGGTTATGCAGCAGTGGACAAGCAATATTATTTGACAGGTGAATAGTGAAGTAAAATGTGACCTACCCATAAACTTCACCTTGGGAAGAAATCCTGATCATGCTGCAGCAAGGATAAACTTTGAAGTTACTGTATTACAATGAAACAGGCTAATCACACAGAACAAATACACAGTTCCACTGTGTGGTATCTAGAACAGTCAAATCAGAAGCACATAGGAGGCAGAGGCAGGAGGAACTCTGAGTTCAAGGCTAGGCTGGTCTACACAGTAAGTTCCAGGCCAGCCAGGGCTATGCAGTGAGACCCTGTTTCAAAAAACAAACAAACAAAAGAATGAAAGAACAGTGGTCGTCAAGAAGTGAGCATCAGAGGAAATAGGAGGGAGGGTTACTGCTCTGGGGGTACAGTTTTGAGATGACAAACGTTCTAGAGATGAATAGTAGGGGTAACTGAACAAAATTATCAATGTAGTTAATATCATTAGACTTTTATAAATGTTAAAAATGATATAGGACTGGAGCAATGGCTCAACAATTAAGAGCATTAGCTGCTTTTGCAGAGGACCAGGGTTTGGTTTCCAGCTCTCACATGGTGGCTCAGAACTATTTGTAACTTGAGGTCCAGAGGATCTGGAGTACAAGCATCAGGCACACACATACATACAGTGTAGAAAAAAAAATCATATACATAAATTCTTAAAAAATAAAAATGTTAAGTTGGGTGGTAGTGGCGAACACCTTTAATTCCAGCACTGAGGAGGCAGAGGCAGACGGATCTCTGTGAGTTCGAGGCCAGTCTTGTCTATAGCAGCTAGTTCCAGGACAGCTAGGGCTTTTAAAGAGAAAAACCATGTCTCGAAAAACCAAAAAAAAAAAAAAAAAAAAAAAAAAGTTTAAAATGTAAACTTAATGTTACATATATTTTACTATAATCTTAAAAAATCCAGCAATTTGATGGGCTGAGATACAGTCCACTTGCTAGAGTGCTTGTCTGGCATGCACAAAAGCCTGGGTTCAATAGCAGCACCACATGCCACATAAAACTGGACATAGCAAAACACACATGTAATCTCAGCACCAGCTACTCTGGAGGTGGAGGCAGGAAGATCACAAGTTCAAGGTTCTCCTCTGGCTTCAATGTGAGTCTGGCACTAGCCTGGGAGATCTGAATCCCTGTCTCAAGAAAAATTCAAGCAATAATAGGTTTACATTAATCCTTCAGTAAATTCAAGTATACATTATTAAAATTAAGCATAAAAAGGTTTCAATTCTAAAAAGACGCATCTGCTAAAGTATAGTTATATTTCATTAATTCTCTTTTGAATATTAAATACAGGTTAGAGATATATTCAACAGAATATTTCTAAAAGAAATAGTTTCTTACAATTTTTCAGAAAGAAAAAAAGGCTTTTCTAGCACATACAGCAATATAACAGACCCAATAAAACTGCAAAGGTGAAGAGTCTTCCCAGGGCTGGACCAATAACCACAACCAGGAGAGGTAATTAGCACGTTCACCATATTCAATAGCTATTCCTGTATGCTTAACTAAGATAGTCATTTTTGCTAACCTGTATTTTTTTTCTAGGAAATGCTTTCTCATCAACAGTATTAACATGTTATTTTTTTTATTCTGGCGATAATAAATAACGGAACGAACAGAGAAATGACAAGCAAAGGCAGAAGAAGACTTTGAACACCTTTCACCTTTCACCCAGTTGGTTCTTTGGCATTGAAGACAGAGCCTGACCCCTCTCTGCCCATTAGCACTGCAGATCAATAACCCACTGCTAACCATGGCTTTCCTAGCTATGGTGCTGTCTCTCAGAGAGCTTGTGGCATACTGAGGAAAGACTATTTTATGTCATGTTCTCAAAAGTAAATTCAGGAAATACAAACACAAACCTTCCAAATTTAGAACTAGACGGCTGAAGGAGCAGTGAATCAATCCCCTGTGCCCTCTGAAGAGCCCATTTATTTTACTTTCCCCTAGGAATCAAGTATTAAGGCCAAGACGGGGAAAATTTTTATTTTGCTGACCTGGCAAAAAACATATTTGAATTTGTTTACAGAGTTTGAAAAACAGAAAGTTGAGATCAATAGTACAAGAAAGTTTGTTTTTGATGTAATAGTCTCAATATTAAAAAAAAATACTAAGAATGTACGGCTGACCTATAAGTATATGTCCTTCATAGACCTCAGGGTTCCCTGACCAACCAGAACGTATTTGGAACAAAGGGAATGATGTCACCAACAGGACTGTCTCCCTCTGAACAGCTTTTCCGCTGACCTGAAAGGTACTAAGAAAAAGAGAGTAAAGAAAGCAACTCTTCAAAGACAGTCAGCACCAGAATTCTAAGCAATTGGGTGTGATCTGCGGAGCAGGAAGGGAGTCTCCACCTTCTCCAGCATGGAAACACTGGGCAGTGAAAGCACAGGACCCCATGGGCTGGATATTCCCAGCATCTCCTCGAAAGCCAGACTGATGCTATTAGAAGTCTCAATGCCAAATACACAAGGCCTCTAAATTCCAGCTGTGTTTAATTAAGCACTTAAGATACATGATGAAGATTCCTACTAGTGTTTCTATTTTAGAGACTGAATGGGTTGTGATTTGTGTCATCAGTTTAAGAAGTTAAGCTGCCTCACAACTCAGTTGTTTTTTGTAGTTCATGGTCTACTGATAAAGTCTAAGGGGCCTCACAAAAAACTCCAACACGAAGTAATAATGTGAACCAAATTAATAGCATAGCTAACTAATTCCTCTGCACTCACCCTAGACACGAATCAAGCTAAGGACACTGTAAAGAGCAATACAATCATGGCCCACACCCTCTGAAGGTCAAAAGCCCTGAGAGAGATGCTGATTCCAAGTGGAAACCCCGAATGCAAAAAAAACATACTGGACTGAGCAAATGATGGGAGACAGCAAGCAAGCACACAACCCAAGACACAAGCATGTGCTGAATCTGCAAAAATAGCGACAATTATAAGAAAATTATCACAGAAATGCTGGAATATGAAATCCTAGAGGTCAAATGCTCAAGGATAAATAATGATAAAGTATAAGCATTTCCTTAGGAAACAACAACGTATTCTCTCCAGAGCAAGCCTCCTTAACTTTCTTCCTTTCCGATCAGTCTTGTAGGCACTGGGATGACACGAATGTGCCGCCCTGCCCAGCTCTAAGTGCCCATCTGTGCATAAAGATTTAACAATATGGCTGTTGTCTCCATTTCTAAGCTCACTGTACCTGTATTCTAGGAAAACTTTCTAATAAAAGGGTTCCAGGGTTTGGGACAAACTTTTTGGAATACAACCTTGCAACTATCATTCGTCTATGTTACAGCAAAAGATCAAGAAATCCTTTGGCTTACTGTAGAGCCAAATGCTTCCTATAGGAACTTCTTTCAGACCTATTCTGGTGGGCTTTGGGATACCGAGACGCTATCCCTCCTGATTAAACACTCATAGTGTGTCCAGGTCCAGCCTCTAAGATAGACCAACCTCAAATCTTTTAAAACAGAAATGCGCCTTAAAACTTCACCCCTTCAATGTTATAAGGGATACAAATAAAATGCAATTTCAAAATTTTTCTGAGACTAATTCTATCACTGCCCCAGCTGCAAGGATTGCTGACCGAACTGGAAGAATCAAAGGGAAAGCATGCTCTGAGTCTGGTTAGGACTTGACACCTGTGAACACAGCATCCGCTCCTCATCAGCCACAGCTAAGGCCACCTGTACAGAGGTCACTGAGGATCACCCTCCCACCTTCGTGTAAAAGCAGCATGACTACTGTCCTAGAATTTCCCAACACTGACAGTGTCCACATTTTGTATAACTGGTTTGTTCAAATTCATTACTTAAGATGAGAATGGGAGGTCCTATAGTTGTCCTTCCCTGAGCGGCAGAAATTACCTGACTTGAAGCATAAACTGCAGTAATGGCCCCTGTCACCCAAGGGGCTTCTTTCATTTCACTGCCCGGAAGTTTCTGGCAATTCTAGGACAGAGACTCTGACAGCTCATTGATGAGTGAAGAAATAATAATGAACTCATATGCTCTGGTTGGAAAACAAACGACCCAAGTGCCTACAGGGTTAGCAGGAGAAAACAGATCTTGTGAGGCGGGCTATGACAAAGGATACTTTTCTTTAATCCCAGCAGTCAGGAGGCAGAGGCAGGAAGATCTCTGTGAATTCAAGGCCAGTCTTGACTACATAGCCAGTTCCAGGCCACTCAAGACTACAAAGTAAGACTATGTCCTAAAAACAAAGAAACAAAATAAACCAGGTGAGGCAGAGCCCCAAAACTGGATAGCACAGTCGCTAGAGTCTACAGTCTAGAGGTACAGTCTGATCTCAGAATTTTCTTCTCCAAGAAAAAGGTTTTCTTTCTGTTGCTCTTTTTTAAGCTCCAGCCTAAAATGGAACAGGAAGCTGCTCAGAGGATCCTTCTCAAAGGCAGAGACAAAAGTACTCCTCAGAAAACATCTGCTTGCTTAGGACTGGTGGCAAACACATTAGAGATGACAGTTTGCTTATGTGTTATATGTGAACATATGTGTTCATGAAAGATCTAACATCTTTTGAAAACAAGGATTTAAACTACATGCTAAGCTTCATGAAATAACAAAATACAGAGGGAACATCACGCTTTCATCATTCGGATAACATCACAAAGCAATCAAGTAAAACCAGTGGTAATAATCACATCAGTAATAGACAATGACACGGAAGGAAACTGGTTTTTATATTTAGCCAGCTATATAGTCTTCCCTTTAATTCAGTATATTTCTATGTGTTACAAAATAAGATATAAAGACTTATCACCAAAGCCTGGTACCAGACATGTTGACAATAATTTTGTACTCAGGGTTCAACCCTGGGACTCAGTTATACGTGGCCTAGACTGATACCAAGGATTTTAAAGTACAGAAGAATATGCTGCTTCAATTACCTAGTTCTTAAACAATGTCTCACTTCACAGCTCAATACAGCCTTGAACTCAAGATTCTCTCTCTCAATCTCAAAAGGGTTGAGATTCGGTACGTAATTTACCAGCACAGAGCTGGCCCACCGACTTCCTTCACCACAGCAAACTAAAGCTGCCATGCCTCTTAATGGCCATTCCCAGAACTGGTGAACACCCTTCAAAAGCCTAGATTCCAATGCAGCAGAGAACACCATCTTCACCTGCTGAGGAGAGAAGCAGGCAGTGAGGCTGCTCTAGGGGTCTCGGGAAAGAAATTCCCACAGCTGTCAGCAACGGCACCCAAATGCCTCCACCACGCTGGTTTCAGGATTGGCCGGAGCATCTGAGAAAGCACATTTCATCTCCATAACCACAACTTTTTCTAGTGCATCACAAAGCCATTCCAGTAAACAGTGGGGCACTTGGGCCGCTCACCTCTGCAAACAACGGACTCCCTAAGACTTCAGAGAAGGTTCCAGAAAAAGCCTCCCAGAATGAACTCCAGTGCTTCCTGGAGTCATTTCACACCTTGCCATCAGCGAGTATGGGAAGATGAGTAGGACCATATTTTATAGAGTATATTCGCTATCTCAAAACTCCTGTAGTAAGCCTAGTTACTTGAACTGTTATGCAAACTATCAAAATTCTAGAGTCAAGCAGACTTTGGCATCTTGAATCCCCAAACACTAGCTAGTTTACAAACTGAAATCTACGTGAACTCTGCAACTCCCCAAATTTCCAAAGTAAATAGAATTCACACCCTAAAATACGAACTGTTTTCTCTAGGTAGTAAAACTGCAGACTATGTACATTCTTCTTCATATTAACATTTCCTAAAGTCTCCTCCTCTCTCTGCTTGTAAACATTTTGCAAGCAGTACACTGTGGCCTAGATGTACCTGAAAACTTGAAAACTGAGACCATATTGTGAGTCAAATACATAACAGAAAACTATTAACTGACATCCTAGGAAATCCATTTGAGCTAAAGTCAAGGAATTCTCATCACATCCCTCAATACATACATACAAGGTAATGTAACATTTTAAAAATTTACCCATAGAACCTAGCAGGAAAGAAAAATGTGTCTCGCGGTCTTGTCTGGCCTCTAGACTCATGTTTCCTATGCTTCCTTAAAGTACCGGATACAAAGCAGCCCTGCAATTTCATCACTGGCAGATAAAGATCGCATATTTTGCAGCTCCTGGAACACACGGGCACTCAACTGAAAATCTTAAAAAACAAACTTGAAGCTACAAGTTCATAGCTTTGGTTTTCTATATATTTTCTGGGACTCATGTTACTCAATGCTTTGGATCACAAGCCATAAAAGTCGCTTGCGGAAGAAACACTTCAAAGATGAAGGCATCACTTCTTCAATAGGCACAAGCTCAGAGGGGGAAAGAAAAAGACCCGCTTAGAAGTACTAATAAATTCACTGGTGTTCACACAATAGGTTATAAGCCAGCCCACATACGAAGAGAAGAGAAGCTAAACAGAGTTGTGATTTAAGTTGAAGTTAGAATTCACAGCATACTCGAATCTCCTGTCAGGGTCCAAGCGGCTTCTCATGCCTGCCAGCATCCCTTGCTTTTGATGCTATCCCCGCTACAGCAGACATCAGCCTCAGAAACCCAGAGATTGCCTCCTTCTAGCCATAGACCTCGTCAACAACCGGGCAAAGGCACGGGAGACCCTGCGGGTTCTTTTTAAAAAGCGAGGTCGCCTGTCGTCTAAAACGGCAGCCCTCGGCTTCCCCGCTCTGCAGCGGCCAGCCTCCCACCCACCGCTAACTGGCTCGCCTCGACGGTCCTCTCCGGTGGGGCGGGGGCCGCGTCTCGTCGGCTGCAGGCCGCGGGCGACCTCTCCTCAGCTCGCCGCACCCCTGGGGCAGCTTCCCGCACGACACACGGGATACCCCGGCGTGCGGGGTGCGCGGCGCCGGGGTCGCGAGCGCGCCTGCTAACCCCCGGCCCCCGAAAGGCGCCGGTGCGCGGCCTCCGCAGCCGCCTGGCAAGGGCCCCCCGCCAGCCCGCCGCTCTACCTGCTCCGCCGGGCCCCGGCTCCCCCAGCTCCTCAGCGCCGCCGTCGCAGCCGGCTCCGCCCGCAGCCCCGGTGCGAGCGCCGGGGCTGCCGGTCACGTGGGCGGCTCGCGTCACGTGACGCCCGGGCGGCGCGCGCCCTCCGGCTCCTGAAGCCCCGGGCTCGGGTTTGGTAGTAGATCCTGCCTGAGGCGCGGCGCTGGGTTACGAGGGCACGACTAGCCGCGGCCAGGACTTTACTCGCCAGGGAGAACCGGAACCCGAAGGCTACCCAGCAAATGGCGGCGCCCCGCCGCCTTCCTCCCGCCCCGCGCCCCGCCTATTCCAAGCGGCTGTTTATCTGAACACGTGTTTCTCCGTCCCGCCCTGGCCCGGATTAAAAGCACCGGAGGGAAAGCCGGGACACCTAGGCCAAGCGGACAAAGAGGCCAGGATCCTGAAAGCTGTCTGTCTCAACACGTTTCTTGTGCTAAGCGGGTAAACTGAGGCCAGAAAGGTCGTGAAGGAACGCTATCAGCTGTAAAGTCCCCTACTACTCTCGGAGCGCCCGTTTGGCATTAGAGAATAAAGTCCAAACTTCTTGGCACAGCATCCAAGCAATCTTGTTCAGACTCACCTTTCCCTTTGGAGCTCCCAGAAGTAAATACAAATCTTCCTCTTTTGCTATGCGCCTCTAAGCCAGTGGTTCTCAACCTCCTAGCGCGGTGACACTTCAATACAGTTCCTTATGTGGTGACCCCTTCACACATCATAAAATTATTTCGTTGCTACCTCAGAGCTGTTGTAATTTTGCTAGTTAAGACCCGTTCTGTAAATCTGACCTGAGACCCCTAGTTTGAGAATGGGCCCTAGTAAGTGGATGGGTTCCTACAAAAACCTTGCTATCCGCTGGGACTTCCTTGGCTAGAACACTGCTTTCTGCCTTTCGAGAATTCTTGGTTCTCTTGAGTATTTAAACTTTCGGTGGCTTACATTTTCCCTTAACTTGCTGTAGGCCTCTCTGGATTTGTTCATTCTTTTTCTTCAATCTACAATGTCCAGAATCATCACTACCTTCCTTGAAGGAAAGCAGGAGGAGGAAGGAAAAGAGCTGGGCAGTGAAGAGGTTAAAAACGGACTTTACTTAGAAATTGTTGCAGTATAGGAGTTGAGCCCCGTTCTGTACTCTAATGTAGTGTACTAGTTCCTGAATAAAACATATTTTTACCAGTGTAATGATTCCCTGCCTTTTTGTTATTGTTGTTGTTTTAACAACTCCCGAAATACTCATTGGCCTCTCATTTTTCAAAATTGAGGTCAAACACCACCTACTCTTCCTTCTTGCAGACTCAACATCTTCAGTTATTGAAGTTCATTCAGTTTCCAACACACTGCATATTCAAAACAGGGATTCCGCAATGCAAGGAAATGTGCTATTGTGTGTTTCCCCTAAGGTGCTTTCTCTTGTCACCTGCTCTGATATGCGACGAACTATTTGAAACAGGACTGTATGGATTTACAATAACTGACAATTGGCTAGATCCTAAATGGAGTAGCTCCACCGAAAGAATGGCAATTTGGTAGACCTGAGGGAGAATAGGGAGGAGAAATTATGGGGACACGACTTTCTCCTTTATTTCTGAGTTTTTGTGAAGGCTTTTTGGCAGAATCAAGATTGCCTGCGGAGAGACAATACTCCCGTTATATAGAAACATTTTCAAGTAAGAATGTTTAAATGCCTGTGAACCACAAGAACGTATCTGACCTTGAATATTGCCTTACTTCTTTCCCAGATATTATGTAGGCTTCTCATAAGATGATAACTTCTGAAAACATTGAAAACATCCAACTTCCCCGCACATCCTTGGTCTAGTTTTTTTTTTACCTATCGGCTATAATCCCATCCAATTTCTATCAGAATCCTGATAGTAAATCTATCAGAATTTCACTGTAGTCTCATCTATATTCCTTAGGAGCCCTTAGGAGTGCAACTTCAGAAACCACCAACATTGTTTATATATAACTATAACACATTCAAAATATGGTAGGGATTGAAAAAAAACATTCATTTTAACATGAAAGAAGCCAGTTAGCAAAAAAGACTGGAAAACCCTCCCAGGAACTCCACGAAACAAACCAGAGCATGCTGGAGAAAAGCCTCCAAGATGGCCATCTGCTTGTGGGAAAAGACTGGAGCTAGTTAACCTACAAGGGGTCATGACACTGGGGGACCAAGGCATTTGAGGCTTGGTCCTGTTCTACCCCTCTAGATGGCTCCCTTTCTGGGGACAGCCTCTCTCTTCTGTTATGAAACCTACATTTCCATCATATCCCTGGGTCCAGGAAACAAGAGCAAGAAACAGCAGGTGCCCCCAGACTCAAACCCAACTACACCACAGCTGATAAACGACAATCATGGCCCTCTCTCTTGGGGAGCAGACAGATACGCGCTTGGGGGTATACTTCGCTCTGTTCAAGTGCTTCTCTATTAACTCTGTCTTAAAAATCACTTAATAAATGCCAACTCGATTTTTTAATTGACGTCTTTGATCATTTCATAAACGAGTAAGGACAGGAAAGGACAGCCATTTATTTTAATAGGATAGGCAGGTGTTGGGGGTATTCATTCACACTGTGAATCCGAAGTTTGCATCTGCATTAATTAAGTAAAATTCACCTTGAACCAGGAGGCTGAGTCACCTACTAATTGACAGAAGGTAATCCTAGAGTATCAGAGGGCACCTGGAAGAGCTAGAGAGGCGCACTGGAGATAGTGAGGAGGAATTTGGAGTGGCGCGGATTTTTTTCTATTTTGTTTTGGCAGAACTGAAGGATATTCTCTTGGGGAGACACAAACAAGGACAGAAGGCTACCTAGTTGCTACTCAACCTCTCTTGTAGGGATATTTCATTTGTATTTTAATAAATAAAGCTTGCCTGAAGACCAGAACGCAAAACAGTCACACTAGTCAGCCATGCAGACCAGCAGTGGTGGCACACATCTTTAATCCCATCAGCCACACTAGTTAACCATAGAGACCGGGCAGTGGTGGTGCATGCCTTTCATCCCAGCACTAGAGAGGAACATAAGGTGGGATAAGACAGAAGCTCACTCTCTTTGCAGTCTGAAGATTTCATAGCGCTAAGAGCTCTCTAGTGGTCTGGTTGCTCTGCTTTTCTGATCTTCAGATTGAGCCGCAGTATCGATCTCTGGGCTTCTGTTGTTCGTGCTACAACAAATCACTCAAACTTTCACAAGTGCTCCCCCCCCCCCCAGCAAGGGTCTGGAAGACACAGCACAGAAGGGAGAGGGTTATTGTCGGCTGTGGCAGTAGGGGCGCTACTCATTCCATTAATCTTCTCTGTCTGTTGTTACCATGGAAAGATGGCCTCTAGCATCCTAAAGGAGCTGCTCCAGAACTCAGCTGAGTTCTGAGGCTCTGCTGCCCGTAAACCATTCTGGATGATGTATTGCCCTGCCTCAGTTACAGCTGTTGACAGACATCTTTGGATCGCTTCAGCTGAGGAGAGCTGCCTCACTCAAAGGAAGGCCTCTTCTGGGCAGTGAATTTCCATTGATTGACTCCCGATATTGTTTCTTTCCTGTTTACCCAGTGTTGATTACATGACTTCTTGAGTGTGTTCGTGTGTGTGTGTGTGTGTGTGTGTGTGTGTGCAGACACACATGTCATAGTATGGGTGTGGAAGTCAGAGGACAACTTTTAGGAGTTTACTTTCTCCTTCTGAAATAGAACTAGGTAGAAAAGACCCATTATTGGATATTGATTTACTAATTTATTTAGTGATTTACTATAGCACTGCGTGTACTGCCTGTTTGCCAAGCATGACTTCCCTTGCTACCTGGAACAGAATGATTTGGAGAAATAACTGAAACCACGGGTCACAGACTTTAACAAGCTGCAGAATGCCGTGTATGAGTCTGTAAAATCTTGCATACTTGCCCAACTTTGTGGTTTTAGAGTATAAAAGGGAATACAAATTAGTCTTCGCATTGACGCTTTTTAGGAGTTTTAGTCCACCAGTGACAACCCCTCTCTCCCCCTCTCACTGGTGTCAGAGTGCTTATTCTAGGGAGATTCCCATAATGCTGGTACCCTCAGAGGTCAGAAAAGGGCATTGCATTCCTGGGAATTGGAATGGTTGGTGTCTGCCATATGGATGCTTGGAATTAGACCCAAGCTCTCTGCGAGAGCAGTAAGAATTCTTAACCATTAAGCTCTATCTCCAGCACTTGGTGACTAAGATATTAATACAGAGCCACTTGATGGAGGCTCGGGGTCCAAACTGTAGTATACGCGCCTTCATATTTTCTATCTGACAGCGACCTTTTTATAAAGTCCATGTAATTTTTTGTGACGTCCACAGACTGAGATAAATAAATCTTACCATCTATCCCTCGCTGGCCTGAAACTCACAGAGACACACCTACTTCTGCCTCTGCCATTTTGCAAGTGCCGGGGTTAAAGGCACTTATGTGTTATCATACCTGGTTGAAGTCCATGTTGGTTATGGTAGACCTAATTGATAAACCAAGATAATTGTCCAACGTGAGCTCTTTAATCACATGTAGTACTTTTTGTCACTTGACCTGATATGTCCGTAGACTCTGAAGCATAGCTGCCTTTGAGCACTGTTCAGTTTATTGCATCTTGTAGTCTTACTGGAAGGTTTAACTAACAACATGCTTAGGAAAGTTCCCTTAGAATTATCTACATGATTCCCGTGTGATCTAGAAAAACAGTTTCACTTCCTCTATTGAATTTTTTTTCACATGTGTTCTGTGTGCCCTGCCTAGAACATCCCAGGAAATATGTATAGAGCTAAAAGTGAGCACCCTTGTCTTGTTCCTGATCTTTTTTTTTTTTTTTTTTTTTTTTGAGTATAATTATTTTTTTTTTATTAATAATTAAATTCATAGTTTCCATTTCCACCCCCCCTCCCAACACCCTCCCACTCCCCCTACTCCCCCTCCTCCTCCCTCTTCGTCCCCCAGGGCAGTCAGGGTTTCCTGCCCTGTGGGAAGTTCCAGTTCCTTCCCCCTCCCTCCAGGTCCAGGAAGGTGAGTGTCCAAACAGACTGGATCCCAAAAATCCATTATATGTAGAGGAAACAGGTCCCAGTGTCATAGTCAATGGCTTTTCAGAAAGACTTCGGGTCAGCCACAGTCAGAGAATCCAGCCAAATTCGGAGAGTCTGGTTAGATCACGTCCTCTTTCAGTCCCAGTCCAACTGGCCTTGGTAAACTCTCATCAGATCCGTTCCCTTGTATCAGTGGGTGATGGCATCCCTCGCAGTACTGAATTCGTTTTTCATATTCTTCCTCCTTCTGCTCCTCATTTGGACCTCGGGGGGCTCAGTCCCGTGCTGCAATGTGGGTTTCCGACTGTATCGCCGTCCTTCATCAGATGCAGGATCTATGGTGATAAGCAAAATATACATCAGTATGGACATGGGCCACGGCCGATTCAGGCACCCACTCCTCTGTCCAGAGAGCAATCTGGGGGATCTCTCCTTGGACCTGGGATCCCATATATACTCAAGTCTCCTGTAAACCCTAAAATGGGTCCCTTAGTTGAAATATAATCTTCCCTGATCCCTTGTTCATCCTTCCTCCCTCCCCCCCCATCCCAGGCCACCAAGCTTTCCCCTTTCTTCCCCTACTCCCTTCTCTCTAACCTTCTCCCCTTCCATCGACCCTCCCTCCCCCCCATGCACCCGAGGTTACCTGGGACTCTTGTCTATTTCCTACCTCCTGGTGGATAGCTAAATAATCTTCATCAGGTTCATCTTCTTATTTAGCTTCTCTAGGATCACGAATAATAGGCTCAAAGACCTTTAATTATGGTTAGAATCCACTTATGAGTGAATACATACCGTGTTCCTCTTTTTGGGTCTGGCTTACCTCACTCAGTAAAGCGTTTTCTATGTCCATCCATTTGCATGCAAAATTCAAGATGTCATTGTTTTTTACCGCTGAGTAAAACTCTAATGTGTATATGTTCCACACCTTTTTTAACCATTCTTCTATTGAGGGGCACCTAGGCTGTTTCCAGGTTCTGGCTATTACAAATAGTGCTGCTATGAACAAAGTAGAACAAATGCTTTTGTAGTATGATCGGGAATCTTTAGGGTATATTCCCAAGAGTGGAATTGCTGGGTCCTGAGGGAGGTTGACTCCCAGTTTCCTGAGAAACCGCCACACTGATTTCCACAGTGGCTGCACGAGTTTGCATTCCCACCAACAATGGATGAGTGTTCCCCTCACCCCACATCCTCTCCAGCATAGGATATCATTGGTGTTTTTGACTTTAGCTATTCTGACAGGTGTAAGATGGTATCTCAAAGTGGTTTTGATTTGCATTTCCCTGATCGCTAAGGAGGTTGAGCATGACCTTAAGTGTCTTCTGGCCATTCGAAGTTCATCTGTTGTGAATTCTCTGTTAAGTTCAGTACCCCATTTTTTAATTGGGTTAATTAGAGTTTTAGTGCCTAGTTTCTTGAGTTCTTTGTATATTTTGGAGATCAGACCTTTGTCTGATGAGGGGTTGTTGAAGATCTTCTCCCAGTCAGAAGGCAGCCTTTTTGTCCTACTGACAGTGTCCTTTGCTTTACAGAAGCTTCCCAGTTTCAGTAGATCCCATTTATTCATTGTTTCTCTTATTGTCTGTGCTGCTGGGGTCCTGCTTAGGAAGAGGCCTCCTGTGCCTAAATCTTGTAGACTATTTCCCACTTTCTCTTCTATCAGGTTCAAAGTGGACGGATTAATGTTGATGTCTTTAATCCATTTGGACTTGATTTTTGTGCATGGTGATAGATATGGATCTACTTTCATTTTTTTACAGGTTGACATCCAGTTATGCCAGCAAAATTTGTTAAAGATGCTGTCCTTCTTCCATTGTATACCTTTAGCTCCCTTGTCGAAAATTAGGTGTTCATAAGTTTGTGGGTTAATATCTGGGTCTTCTATTCGATTCCATAGGTCGACTTCTCTGTTCTTATGCCAATACCAAGCTGTTTTCAATACTGTAGCTCTATAATAGAGTTTGAAGTCAGGGATGGTAATGCCTCCAGAAGTTCTTTTATTATATAAGATTGTTTTGGCTATCCTGGGTTTTTTGTTTTGCCATATAAACTTGATTATTGTTCTCTCAAGGTCTGTGAAGAAGTTTGATGGGATTTTGATGGGGATTGCATTGAATCTATAGATTGCTTTTGGTAGAATTGCCATTTTTACTATGTTGATTCTCCCAATCCAAGAGCAGGGGAGGTCTTTCCATTTTCTGGTATCCTCCTCAATTTCTTTCTTCAAAGACTTAAAGTTTTTGTCAAATAGGTCTTTCACTTCCTTGGTTAGAGTAACCCCAAGATATTTTATGCTATTTGTGGCTATCATGAAAGGTGATGCTTCTCTGATTTCCCTCTCTGCTTCTTTATCCTTTGTGTATAGGAGGGCCACTGATTTTTTGGAGTTGATCTTGTATCCTGCCACGTTACTAAAGGTGTTTATCAGCTGTAGGAGTTCTTTGGTAGAGTTTTTGGGGTCACTTATGTAAACTATCATATCGTCAGCAAATAACGAAAGTTTAACTTCATCCTTTCCAATTCGAATCCCCTTGATCTCCTTATGTTGTCTTATTGCTATTGCTAGAACTTCAAGCACTATATTGAAGAGGTATGGAGAGAGTGGACAGCCTTGTCGCGTTCCTGATTTTAGTGGAAAGGCTTTGAGTTTCTCTCCATTCAGTTTGATGTTAGCTGTCGGCTTGCTGTATATTGCTTTTATTATATTTAGGTATGATCCTTGTATCCCCAGTCTCTCCAACACCTTTATCATAAATGTGTGTTGAATTTTGTCAAATGCTTTTTCAGCATCTAGTGAGATGATCATATGGTTTTTTTCTTTCAGTTTATTTATATGATGGATTACATTGATAGATTTGCGTATGTTGAACCAGCCCTGCATCTCTGGAATGAAGCCGACTTGATCATAATGGATAATTTTTCTAATGTGCTCTTGGATTCGGTTTGCCAGTATTTTATTGAGAATTTTCGCGTCGATGTTCATGAGTGAGATTGGCCTGTAATTCTCTTTCTTGGTTGTGTCTTTGTGTGGTTTTGGAATTAGGGTAACTGTAGCTTCATAAAAGGAGTTAGGCAATGGCTCTTCTGTTTCTATATTGTGGAATACGTTAAGGAGTATAGGTATTAGCTCTTCCTGGAAGTTCTGGTAGAATTCTGCATTGAAACCATCTGGTCCTGGGCTTTTTTTGGTAGGGAGATTTTTGATAACAGCTTCTAATTCTTCACGACTAACAGGTCTATTTAGGTTGTTCACCTGTTCTTGGTTCAACTTTGGTATATGGTACTTATCTAAAAAAATGTCCATTTCTTTTACATTTTCCAACTTTGTGGCATATAAACTTTCATAGTAAGATCTAATGATTCTCTGAATTTCCTCTGTGTCTGTGGTTATGTCCCCCTTTTCATTTCTGATCTTATTAATTTGCATGTTCTCTCTCTGCCGTTTGATTAACTTGGCTAGGGGTTTGTCAATCTTGTTGATTTTCTCCAAGAACCAGCTTTTTGATTCATTGATTCTTTGGATTGTTTTCTCTGTTTCTATTTTGTTGATTTCAGCCCTCAGTTTGATTATTTCCAGTCTTCTAGACCTCCTGGGTGAATCAGCTTCTTTTTTTTCTAGATCTTTCAATTGTGCTGTTAATTCTCCAATGTGTGCTTTCTCCGCTTTCTTTAATTGGGCACTTAGTTGTTCCTGATCTTAAGGAGTGTCTTAGTTTGCTTTCTGTTGCTGTGATAGAACATCATGACCAAAAGCAACGTAGAGAGAGTCTTATTTCCAATTACAGTTCTGTATAACATCCCCACACAGAAGGGAGTCGGGACAGGAACTAGAGGCAGGAACCTGGAAGCGGGATCTGAATCAGATACCATAAAGGAACACTGCTTAGTGACCTGATCTCAGGTTCACATTGAGCTCTCTTTCTTATACTTCTTAGGCTCAACTGCTCAGGGGTAGCAGTACACACAGTGGTCTGGATCATTCTGTACCAGTCTTTAATCAAGTAAATGTCACATAGACATGCTTGCCTGTCAACCTGATAGAGGGATTTTCCTTTTTAAGGTTCTCTTGTTCCAGATGACCTAGACTGTGTAAGTTGAAGAAAACAAACAAACAACCTGACCATCACAAAGAGAAAGCGTCGAAGTTTCACCATTCAGCACGATGTCTGCTACGGGGTTTTGGTGATGTATTTTGTCACAGTGAGATCATTCTCTTCTATTCCCAGTTTGCTACATTTTTTTCTGTCATTGAGGTGCTGGGATTTGTCACTTCTCCTGAATTCTATAATGTGGGTTTATGCTTTATGCATTTGATTCAGTATTCTGCTGTATCCTGATGTTAAATATTGAATTTTTAGGACAAATTCTATGTGGAATATAATCCTTTTTACATGATGCTTCATCTGGAGGCTTTTATTGAGGCATTTTTTCATGTACATTCAGAAGAGAAAATATATTGTTTTATATTTTCATTATCTTATGAGAGCCTTGTTTGGCTTTAGCATCAAGATATTTCTGGCTTTATATAATGCATTGGGAAATCTTTGCTCCTCACTACTTCTTATGAAAACTTGGCACCAATTATTCTTTAAATGTTGGGTGAGCTCAATGACAAGGCCGTCTGTGGATGAGACCTTACTGCAGGAGGTTTTAAAATGACAAGTCTCTTTGTAATACATCTGTCAAGGTAGTCTATGTTTTTAAAGGAACTACTCACACAGAGAAAATCTCATTCACACAGAGGTAGGTGGATCTCTAAGAGGGCCAGCTTGTTCTACACAGAAACGGAGTTCTGGAGCAGACAGAGCTACACAGTGAGACTTGGTCTCAAAAATCAAAAATTATTCTTATTTTAAATCATCTAACTCATTAGCTTACATTCATTCATCAAGTTCTTAATGATCTCTTCTGTTTCTATAAAATCTGTATTAATGTCTACAATAAGTGATTTTAACAATTTGAGTTTGCTTTCTTCTCAATCTTTCTAACTAAAAGTTTGGCAATCTTACTGATCTTTTCTAAGGAGTTACTCTTCATCCTACTTACTCTGTTCTGTTTTCTTTTCCAGTGAATTCGTTTTGCTCTGAACTGTATTTGACTCTTTCACTCTGCTCACTTTCTGTTTAATTCTCCTTCTTCAGCATGTGAATGTGCAAGGCTCAGTTACTGGTATGTACGAGACCTTACTTCTTTTCAAATGTAGCCAGTTGTGGCTGAGGGGAGATAGGGGAAGGGAATAGGGGAGAAGGAAGGAGGAGAAACTGCAGCCAGATGGAAAATAAATCAATAACTTTAGTTTATAAAAATTGTGCCCATTAAACTATAAACTTCCTCCTTACCACACTACATCTCCAGATGATACATCTAGAGACGTCTCCATTCTACACATTTTCAGAGTGCTTTCTTGTTTCTCCCGTAATTTTCCTTTGGTTCATCTGATACCCGGCAGTGCACTGTTTCCTTCTTTGTCAAAGTTCAAGAATAGTCATGGGTGTGGTGGCTAAAAGAAAATGTCCCGCAGTAGGATCAAACATTTGAAAGCTTGGTCTTTAGTTGGTAGAATATTTGGGAAGGATTTGAGGTATGATCTATTGGAGGTATGTCACCAGTGGGTGGGGACAAAGGGTGGACTTTGAGGTTTCAAAAGTCAACGTCATTCCAGTTGGCTCTCTCTGCCTCATGGATGTTGCCCCAAGATGTGACCTCTGGGCTACTGCTCTGGCATTATGCCTGCCTAGCTGCTGCCATGTTTCTGGCCGTGATCGTCATTGACTAACCCTCTGAAATTGTAAACAAGTTCCCAATTAAATGCTTTCCTTTGTAAGTTATCTTGGTAATGGTGTCTTTTCACAGTGATTGAGAAGTAACTAAGACAATGAATTTCTAAATTCTTCATCTTGTCAAATACACTGAACTATCAGACCCTCATTGCAACCACCACAGAGCCGCAGTCTGTTACAGTTTGTCAAAGAAACACACTATGAACTGGAAGGATCTGGACACAATTTTCCCACCTTTAATGCTTCAGTAGAGAACTGAGTGGCATAAACAGGATGGACAAGCACAGCTCAATGTCTGAAGCCACCTTAGGAAACGATCACAGGTCCATCACAAAGCTATCACGGAGGTCTAAAGCTTCCCGTCATGCCACACCTCCTAGGTAAGTTTTCTCTTCATGGAGATAAGATAAGTTCTAGGTGCTTTCTGTCACAGCTAGCATCAGCTACATTTCCCCAGAAAGAATTGGAAATGGACATAAAAGTGAGAGCGTATGTCCCGCACAATATGTCCCGCACAATGGATCACTCACCTCAGCAATAAAACCACAGAGTAGTTAACTGACCAGATGTGCGTAATCACGTGCTTCTCTCTGCTCAGCGCCAACACAAGTCTACTGAATGTAAAGCATAGGTTTTTAAAATCAGTTCAGCCAGTGTGACTCTAGATTAGTTGAACACACCTCCCTGTCTTTCCTCTTCTAGGACATTATCAGTTGTTTCCTGTTGAGGTAATTTTTTTTTTTTTTTTTACTGAAGCAGGTTCAATAGATTTGGAAGTACTTAGTTGAAAAGTAAATTACTTTTCTCTTTGCTATGATGAAATAGCTAACCTACAGAAAATAGCATTTATTCCGGCTTATCTTTCTATGGGACCATTCCATTGTGGCTGAGACCACACACTCACACACACACACACACACACACACACACACACACACACACACAAAATTACATACCTAAATTAACTAGACCCAAAAACTATATGTAAACTTCTACATAGAGTAGCCATGCAGAATGGAAATTGTAATTCCACAAGAAGCAATAGAAATTAATGAATTAAAAGTCTCTTTACTGCTACCTAGTGTCTTACAGGGATTATTTTCAATGTGTGTCTTTTGTGATTAAAAATTCCCAAGGAACCAGGCATAGTGGCTCTAGCCTTAAATTCTAGCACTTACAAGGGAGAAGCAGGAAGAGCTCTGTGTGTTCCAGGCCAGGCTGGTCTACACAGTGAGAAATCCTGTCTCAAAATAAAAAGTCCCTGGGAAAATATGAACACCATAGAGATCAAATAGAACATGTAAGTATAAATAAAATATAAACTAAGGAAAGGTAGACCTGGGGTAATGGCTCAGTGATTCAGAACGCTGGCTGCTCTTGCATAGGACCTGTGTTCAGTTACCAGCACCAACACTGAGTGGCTCATAACCACTTGTAACTCTAGTTCCAGGGGATCTGACGGTCTCTTTTAGTGTCTGCAGGCATTAGACATGCACATGGTACACATACCTATATGTAGACACACAGTTGAACTAAAGATCTTTAATCATTTCTATTTATCATATTGTGCAACATGAAAACCTTTCTTAAAAATCACTTAAACTGGCATCCACACATTTTTCCCAGTTCTTGTAGGGCTGCTGCCCCAAGACCCAGGCACATGGACCTAGCCCATGTGTCTGACTAGTCTCCACCAATAAGAGGAAAAGCATTATCCAACGGCAAAGACGGATGCGACAGCCTCTGCTCAGTGCTATTTGCCATGGTCGTTCCCACACCTAGACCCTGAGCCCATTTCTCTGGAAGGGGAGGCTGCTGCCCTCCTGGAGCAGAGGGAGGGTGTGCGCACCTCACAATGGGCATTCTGTCACGGAATGAGGTGAAGGCTGACCTGTGTCATAACTGCCACAGCGGCTCTAGCCAAGCTCAGTCACTAACTGTCGTTAGTAAAGTATGGCTCTGCAGGGTTCTGGGAAGATGAGGAGACAGCATCCAAGAATTTTGGGAAGTCTACGCAATCCTCTTCCTCTTCAGACTCCTCCCCTGTATTTTTTCCCAGCCAGCATCCACCTCATCCCTTCTCAGCCATCCAGCCTTCATCCTGCCGTCTATGTCCATCCCCTGTCTGTTTTCTACCCTACTTCTTTCCCTACTCTGAAAAACACTTTCTTCTTCCCCACCTTAATGATGGCCATGCCCAGCTCCTCTTGCCTGGCCAAACTTTCCACTAATCACCCTGCTGTCTTCCAACCCTCTTCCTGTTTGTCCACCCTCATGACTAACCCCCCTAGGAGAGCGCCACTGGAGAGATACCTAGTCTCTCTTTCCCATCCGGAAGCTGACTGCCCTCAACTAGACTGGGTAAGTCTAAAGCCTCAGACAAGAATCCTGACAGATGGTTCACGTCTCCCATGATTTCTGCATTGATCTTGTCTCTGATGGATTCCAGCTCTACCCAAGAAATAATAGTTTTTAAAGAAACCAGAAGCCTAAGCAGGGCCTTTTACAATCATCAGAAAGCCTTCTTGGGAGGGATCCATACGTGGTTTTTTAATGTCTTTCCGCATATTCTTCAGGAGTTGAGGAAGAACTCTCCAGACATGGAGCCTGGAATTGAAGGAAACGAATTGGCTCCCACATCCCTGGTAAGTAGGGCTTGGTGAGTGTCAGGAGGCTCAGCAGTGCTGCAGGTGACATCTGAGAGGAGCAGGAGCCAGCCTGGCCTGAGTCTGGGTTCTGGGTTCAGTTTAGCAATAGGTTTAATTGTGGGGAAATTATTTTCCTTTTATTGGAAATGTTTTTTTTATATGTATAATATCCTGATTTTAGTTTCTCCTCCCTCTACCCCTGGCTCCTCCCCACCTCTCCTCCCATGCAGACCCACAATCTTTCTTCCTCTCACTAGAAAACAAACAGGCTTCTATGTGATAATAATAAAATAAGAGAAAACAAAAATGAACACTTTGGAATTGGACAAAAGAAGCAGAAGGAAATGAGTCCAAGAGAAGGCACAAGAATCAAAGGCCCACTTGTTTGCACACTCAGGAATGCCAGAAAAAAATGCTAAACTGGAAGTCAAAAGATATATACAAAGAACCTGTAGAGTAAAAAAAAACAAATAGAAATAAAATAAGAAGATAAAATTTTAAAACGGAAGAGCCCTGACATGGCATTGTGAGACAAGGAACCTCCAAAGAAGCCTTTGAATTCTTTTTCTGTTGACCTACTGCTGGGTGTCTGCCCTATCTTTAAAAGTAGCTTGTTTCCCCAGTGACACTTCTGGAAGAATTTTTTTTTTTTTGCAAGTGGCTGTCGACTGGAGATTTCTTCTGTGTCAGGGATGGGGTTCTGTGTCACTTAGTTCTTCTCTAGAGCCCCATCACATGCAGACGCGGTCAGTCTCTCTGAGTTCATATGAGCATGGTCATCTTGATTGAAGAGAACAGGTTTTCTTGGTGTCGTCCAACCCCTCTGGCTCTTAGACTTCCCTTCCTCTTCCCTGAGTTTGTCAGAGCCCAGAAAGAGTATCTGATGGATACATCCAGTTTAGGGATGAGTGTTCCAAGGCACTCGCTCTCTGTATGTATGGCTGTGGGTCTCTGTGTTTGTTCACATCTGCTGCAGGAGGAAGCACCTTTGATGATGCCTAAGCAAGGCACTGATCTGTGAGTACAGCAGAATGGCGTTAGGAGTCAATTTATTATTATGTTTTGTCCTTTCTCTTTTTAGAAGAGTAGTATTTGGTTTCCCCTAAGTTGCTACACTATCAGGTTTTTGACCACCAAAATATGGGTTCTTTATTTCACTGAAGGGGTAGGCCTTCAGTAAAGGGTAGGTAGGCCTGCCCCTTCCATGAAGTAAAACACTGGTTGATTACTCTTATGGATTTCAGGGAGGTCACCACTGTAGATCAAAGAGTTTATGACTGGGTTGGGGTTTGTGTTTCTCTTTTGGTAGCATTCAGAAATCTACCTGTACCCAAACCACTAGAATATAGTGGAAGGTTCTGGCTGGCCAACAGCTTGACTTTTCCAGGCTCAATAAATTGTGTAGGTGTTGGCATCAGCAACGAAGCCTTACTGTCAGTTTGTACAGAGCATCCTATAGTCTTGGCGACAGCCTGGGCTATTTGAGGGTTCCCATGGAACCCCTCTGGCCAACTACTCAACCCAACCCTCTTTATTGTATGTTCCTTGAATCTCTCTCTAATCTCTCCAGGACTTTTATCATGAAGAGGGGGTGGATTTTTGTTAAAGGCCTTTTCTGCATCTAATAAGATGATCATGTGCTTTTTCTTTTATGTTCAGTGTGTTTATATGGTGGATTAAATTTATCTATGTATGTTAAACTCTGTGCATGCCTGGGATGACACCTACTTGGTCATGATGGGTGATCTTTTTGATGTGCTCTTAAATTCAGTGTGCAAATATTTTACTCAGAATTTTTTTCTTTTTCTTTTTTTTTGTTTGTTTTTGTTTTTTTGTTTTTTGAGACAGGGTTTCTCTATAGCTTTGAAGCCTGCCCTGGAACTAGCTCTTATTAGACCAGGCTGGCCTGGAACTCACAGAGACCCACCTGCCTCTGCCTCCCAAGTGCTGGGATTAAAGGCGTGCACAACCACTTCCTGGCAAAGAAGACATATTCTTTTTTTGTTGGGGTGAAATGATCCATAAATATCTGTTAGGATCATTTGATTTATAACATCATTTAGTTCTAGAGTTTTTCCACTTAATTTTAGTTGGATGTTCTCTCTTGCCTACTAAGTCCCCGAATAACCACTCAGAGGCTTAATTTTAATTACAAATGTTTGGCTAATAACTCACTTAAATTAATCCATATTTCTTATTTATGCTCTGCCCCGTGGCTCATGGTTTGTTACCTCATGTCCCGCCTCCTCAGCGGTTGCCTGGCGTCTCTTGTGACTCCACCTTCTTTATCCCAGCATCATCAGTTTGATTGTCCCACCTAACTTTATCCTGACTTACTATAGGCCAATCTGCTTCTTTGTTAGCCAATCAGAGTAATACATATTCACAGTGTACAGAAGGATTATTCCACAGCAGGCCTGGCTCATGCAAAGTCCCTCTCTGCTTTTACTGAAGAGAGAGGTTTGGAGAGTCTTCTGGAAAGATGACAAAATGACTCCCTAGCATTTTGTATATTAAACCTCATTTCCACTCCGACTCTTTCCCCCGTTCTTGTTCCAAATGTCTTTACCCTCGTCCTGTCCTGTCAGCTCTGCAGCCTTCAGCTTGTTCCCCAGCCCAATCCATCCTTTCTGTGAAACCAGTGCCTTAAAGATTTTGCTGCCAACTGTCAGGATAACGGCCTAGCTTTTCCTGATAAACTGAGGGACCCAGAACGGCTCATGAATCCCATTTACTGTTTCCTCAGGTCCAAGGGAAGCAGCCCCCAGAGACACAGACTGGAAACCAGGAAGTGGAAGAGAGTCAAGCCCTGGTTAAGTTTGGCGCCTTCACTCAGTAAGCACCGGCAAGTACCGCAGCAATGGAAGGAATGTCTAAAAAGCCAGGGCAGAGATCCAGTCTCGCTGGGGTTTAAATCTGGACTCAGGTTACCACGTGGTGACCTTGGTGTGGCTAGGAAGCCACGTAGTGGTTCAGAATCCTTCTGGAAATTTCAGATCAGAAGCCGCACTGGTTCAAGCCACCAAATGTCAACTAATTCCACCTGCTTGTCCATTCATTACAAAACTGGGGACAAGGCTACTTGGTGCTTGTATGAAACATAATAGTTCCCCAAACATTAGACCTAGAAGTCCTGGACTCTAGAATGAATTAAGATGGAGTTTCAGAAATATGTGCGGTGGCCACATGAGACTTGATTGGTCCCATATGGGCTTCACTGTCTGTTACCCTCTTCAATATAGGGAAACAGGAGGTCACACTTGATGGGAAAGTTTGCCTTGTGTCATCTTGTAACTTCTGATGAATACGTATCGGTCCTTCCATTTGCTTTCCATTGTTGTATTGAACACCATGACTAAAATAACTTGGGGAGGAACAGGGTTTATCTTACCTTACAGCTTATAGCTCATTATAAAGGGAAGTCAGGGTTTGCGCTCCAAGAAGGAACTGAAGCATGGGCTTTGGAGGACTGCTCTTTACGATGCTCCCCATGGCTTTCTTATACCAACTAGGACCACCAGAGCGGGGTGGCACCCTCCACATCCAGTTGGGCCCTCCCATATCAATCATTAATCCAGGAAATGACCTATCGGACAATAATATGGAGGCATTTTCTCATCTGAGGCTCCCTCCTCCCACGTGACTCTAGCTTATCAAGCCGGTACCAATGCCTTTTTTATTATCGCACAATTTAGATTCTCTATAAGTGTTAAGTGAAAACACTGCTTTTTGTTCAGTTCGGTGAAACTTCAACAGACACAGTCTTCTATTACATATGTCTAAAAATGGAATCCCTACCATAAGCACCGTTTTCTAGGATCTAGGCAGACAAACATAAGCCATAGTTTGGCATTCTGGGACCCTACTTGGTTTGGGCTACCCATATAACACTTTCTAATATTGCACTTGGCAGCTAGAGAGCCGTCTGTATTATGCAGACAGACAGCACTCTGAGACAGTAGCCTTCCTCCTGCCTTAAAGACCATCAGACTTGGAGAGTTTCTATTCAAATGGATTCTCAAGACTTCCTGATCCAAGGATAGGTGAACCAATCTGTCCTGAACTGGTTTTAGGTACATGTATAGTAAGGTAAAACTATCCCCTCATGAATTTTAGGGCAAATTGCCTATTCACCATTTCATGCCTATGCATAATTGGGTGTGTATATGGTTAGTAACACACTCACTATACCCAAGAGTAACCAAATACCTGTTTCTCTTGAACCCCATAAAGAGAGGCCTCAGACAGATGCCAAGGCTCTTGTGTAAATTCACTCTGTGGCCCTTAGCCCTCTTACAGATACCAAAACTCTTGTGTGTATATTCACTTTGTGACCCTTAGCTCTCTTACAGATACCAAGGCTCTTGAGTGCATTTACTTTGCGGCCCTTGGCTGTCTTACCTTGTATTCTGCCCTATCCTATAGATGTGCTTTGAATAAAGTTTCCCAGCTACTTTTGCAAACTGTATGAGCCCCTACTTCAGATACTGGAAATGCCTGGCCTAGTCCCAGCCAACAGCAGCACCAGGACTCCAGTAAGACAAACGCAGCACCGGCAGCAGCTGCCTCCAAACACCACTTTCCTCTTGAGGGTTTTGCTGAGCTCACATCGGAGCCAGCTCTCTGCTGGAGTCATGGAAGGCAGGGAGTCTCAGACTCTCACTGTAGATTCTCCTGCCGCTTCATCACACTTTTGATGTCATATGACATTATCGCCACTGCAGAAACAACATTTAGCAGGGAAAGAAAAGGCCCGAGCAATCTTTAAATCCTAGTCCGAATAATTCAAATCCAGACTGTCCCAGTTCCTGATCCTCATCTGTCTGACCTTTTCTTCCCCCTCACCAGAGAAACGTGAAATTCCAAAACGACAAGATCCCCACTTACCTCCAAGACCCAAAGTGACATCACTGTGTAGGGGACAACGTGATCAGGAGTGAAGCAGCACACCTCTGGGCATTAAATAAACAGAGTGGACACCGTTCACAGAAATAAATGTTTCATTTGCAAACAAATCAGTGACTCAGGATTTATTGATTTTTAGACCGAACTGATTCCAAAGAGGGAGCTATTTTATACTGACAAAGAAGTTAGTACTCAACGAGGAAAAAGAATTGAGTACGCGTAGCTGCATGAGAAAAAGCGACAGTTGCTTCATGGGAAATTATGCTAAAAATGAAAGTGGAAGGAGGTGAGTCTATTTTCAGTGGACATTTTAACCACCTCTTCTCAGAAGTGGAAAGAAGGAGACAGTGAAAATCAGCCGGGACACAGCTTTTACTTGATCGTTTAAGCCCTGTAGCAGCAGCAGGCTGTACATTCACCTCAAGCTCACCACAGGCCAGAGTCAAGGTCAAAGCACATCTTAAAAAAACTGCAAAGAATAGAAATCAAACTTTCCCCTCTCAAATCACTAAACTAGAAACCAGCACTAAGACATAAAAATTTACCGGGCCACTTCAAGGGGAGTTAGTCTCTTCAGGACAAGGGAGAAGAAAGAATTCTCAAGAGGAATTTAATTACCAAAATTGCAAACAAATGACGTTTAGAGCAAGGACTGTGGCCTGAAAAGATGACTCAGCTCTTGCAGAGGACATGGGTTTGGTTTCCAATACCCACACCTACCTGGTAAGTCAGTTCCAAGGAATCTAATGCTCTCTTCTGGCATCCTGGGCACCATACACTCACATACTTACTTACACTCACATACACATATATATATGTAAAGATATCTTTAAAACAAAACTTGTATAAGTTTGTCTGGATATCAAAATTAAAATAAGACAATTCCCGAAAAAATAAAACTAGGTAACTTTTGTTTGTTTTTATTTTTTGAGACAGGGTTTCTCTGTAGCTTTTTGAAACCTGTCCTGGAACTAGCTCTTGTAGACCAGGCTGGCCTCCAGCTCACAGAGATCCTCCTGCCTCTGCCTCCTCAGTGCTGGACTTAAAGGCGTGTGCCACCACCACCCAGCCAAAACTAGGTAAATTTACACAAAAAATGAGAGACATTTTGAATAGGTCTGTGTATATTAATGGAATTGAGTCAAGTATGTACAAACTCTAGTGTGTCTTGGTGATAGAGCACTTGCCAAGCATGTTGATGGTTCTTCAATATTATCCGAAAATTATTGCTCACCCAAACAGAAAATACCAACCCTAGGTGGACACACTGACTGGTCTACCAAACATTTTCAGAACAATGTTGCCAGATGCCGAAAAGGCATTTGATACAGGGATCAGCAAATTAGACAGGAGATCCGTATCAGAAAATCTGGAAAACCACTGTGAAGTCTAGCACAGAGAAACTATCTACTTAGAGTTAGTCTGTGAATAAGGAAGGGGGACCCAACAGCGTCCTTCCTTTTGACCAATGCACTTCCATTTAAAAGCTCCCACCATTTCTTTTGTGGCCATTGAAGAACTGATTTTAAAAGTTGTTTCTGCAGTTATAACCAACTCATTAGTAAAGACGAATCAATCAGAGAACGGGCAGTTCCTGGCATGGCAACCTCTGATGTCCCAGAATGAAGGCAGAGTGAGTTTCTTGCAGAACAGGCAGATCAACAGCAGAGCATGAGAGAGCCCACAGACGCACAAATACAACCACTGCATCTGGTGAGCAAGAAAAGGCAGCACAGAGGAACAAAGAATTTCAGACTAACAACTGTTATGGAGCCGTTTGACATCTGCATAGAAAGTCAGTCTTGCCAGTGACTTGGAACTTCGTGTGTAGACCAGGCTGGCCTGGAACGCCAGGCTAGCTTTGAACTCACAGCGATTCACTTGTCTTTCTCTACTGCCGAAAGGCATACACTACCACACCTGGCTGACTTTTGCTCATTTGTTTCTTTTTGTTTTTCCCTTTTTCTCTCTCTCTTTCTGGTGTTTTGAGACAGGTTTTTTTTTTTTTTTATTTTTTTAGCTTTGAAGCCTGTCCTGGAACTAGCTCTTGTAGACCAGGCTGGCCTTGAACTCACAGAGATCCGCCTGCCTCTGCCTCCTGAGTGCTGGGATTGTAGACGAGTGCCACCACCGCACTGCTGACTTTTCCTCATTTCTAATCAGGGTGATTCTTGATATGTTTCTCACAGTATAATTAAGACTATCCTTGAACTCTTGCCTTATCTCTCAAATGCTACACTGAGCCAAGTTAACAATTTCTTAATTTGGAGACTGGAAATTCATTTTGTGTTTAAGATAATCCCTTTTACAACCGTCTTAAACAATATTTTTAAAACATTACTTTTAAGATTATGTGTATTGGTATTTTACTTGTATGCCTATGGCCACCTTGTGAGTGCTGGGGACTAAACTCAGGTCCTCTGGAGAAGATCCAGTGCCCTTAACTGCTGATCCAATCTCTCCAGACCCCTTTGCAAACATTTTACCACAGTCTGAGGTTTGTCTTTTCATCCTGTAGACTGTGTTTTTCACCCAGCAAACATTTTAAATTCAATAAAGTCTAGGTTATGTCCCATACTCCCTGCCATGCTTTTTTTCTTCTTTTTAATCTGAAAAGGCATCATCATAGTTTAAACAAGTAACTTTTCTACAGGCTCAGGTGTTACAGCTGCTGGTGTTGTTTGTAGAGACCCCAGAACCTTTTGCGGTCCATCTACAAACCCAGGGTGTGTCTTAGTGACAGGGCACTTGATCCAGGGTCTTGTATCTTGTTGCACTCTCTGTCTCCTGGCCAGCACCATGTCATGTAC
Source organism: Myodes glareolus (assembly GCF_982192425.1). Lineage (NCBI taxonomy): Eukaryota > Metazoa > Chordata > Mammalia > Rodentia > Cricetidae > Myodes > Myodes glareolus. Next base: position 24,446,020 of record NC_142037.1, on the reverse strand, counting down.
AGATCCTACCCTGCTTCTTCCACAGCCACAGTTCCTTGTTCCACTGTGTCTTTTTCTCCATATTGGCATGTATCCAGAACCCCAAGAGCCAGCTGAGACCTTCCTCCCTTAGGATGCCTTTGTCAGATATTTGGTCACAGTTATGAAAACAAAACCAACAAGACCTAACAAGATGCATGGACTTTGCATCCAGACAGTGAGCAAAAGCATTAAGACTTCTTAATTCTACATGTTATTTCCCATACACTTTGCAGTTTCCAGCAAGACTGAGAAGAATAGTGTTTTCATGAAGCCCCACTGAATCTCTCAACCAACATTTGGTAGCACAGTGGAACAACTGTTACGAACAATAAACATACAATGACCTATTATTCCCCAGTGTCTTTGGTGTATTGAAAAAAAGTGACAGAAAGTCCAGAAAGAATGGTTGTTTTTGTTTTTTTTTTAACTTTTTAAACTTCTATTAAAAATTTATTTTAAAAACTATCTTTTCTCATTTTACATGCCAAATCCAGTTCCCACTCCCTCCCCTCCTCCTGCTCCCTCCACCTTCCCATCCCACCTCCCCAGTCACCCCCCTCCACTCCTCAGAGAAGGTAAGGCTTCCCATGGGGAGTCAACAAGGTATAACATAGTGTTTTGAGGCAGGACCAAGGCCCTCCCCTCTATATCTAGGCTGTATAAGGTATCCCTCCAGAGAGAATGTGTTCTAAAAAGCCAGAACAAGCAGTGGGGATGAATCCTGGTCTCATTGCCAGTGGTCCCACAGTCTGCTCCAGCTACACAACTGTCACCCACATTCAGAGGGCCTAGTTTGATCCTATGCTGGTTTTCTTGCTGTCAGGACAGAGATGGTAGGCTCCCATGAGCTCAGATAAGCTGTTTCAGTGGATGTCCCCTTCATGGTCTGGACCTCTTCGCTCATATTCTCACTCCTCCTACTCTTCAACTGGACTTTGGGAGCTCAGTCCGGTGCTCTGCTGTGGATCTCGGCCTCTGCTTCCATCAATTGCTGGATATAGGTTCTATGATGACATTTAAGGTAGTCATCCATCTGATTAGAGGGTAAGGCAAGTTCAGGCACCTTCTCTACTATTCTTAGGGTCTTAGCTGGGGTCACACTGGGTCTTGCAGTGTGTTGATTTCCAATTTTCTGATAAACTGCCATACTGATTTCCAGAGTGCTTGTCCAAGTTTGCATTTCCACCAGCAATGGAGGAGTGTTTCCCTTACTCCCATCCTCTCCAGCATAAGCTATCATTGGTGTTTTTATTTTTTATCTTAGCCATTCTGACAGGTGTAAGATGGTATTTCAGAGTCATTTTGATTTGCATTTCCCTGATGGCTAAGGATATTGATCATTTCCTTATGTGTCTTTTGACCATTTGAGATTCTTCTGTTGAGAATTCCTTGTTTAGATCTGTACCCCATTTTAAAATTGGATTGTCTGATATTTTGATGTCAAATTTCTTGAACTCTTTAAATATTTTGGAGCTCAATCCTCTGTCTGACGTGGGGTGGTGAAGATCTTTTCCCATTCTGCAGGCTGCATATTTGTCATTGACTGTGTCCTTTGCTTTACAGAAGCTTCTCAGTTTTATGAGGTCCCCTTTATTTATTGTTGCTCTCAGTGTCTTCACTACTGGGGTTATATTTAGGAAATGATCTCCTGTGACTATGCATTGAAGGCTACTTTCCACTTTCTCTTCTATCAGGTTCAGTGTAGTCGGATTTATACTGAGGTCTTTGATCTACTTGGGCTTGAGTTTTATGAGTGGGGATAGGTATGGATCTATTTGCATTCTACTATATGCTGACATCTACTAAATGCCAGCACCATTTGTTGAAGATGCTTTCTTTTTTCTATTGTATAATTTTAACTTCTTTGTCAAAAATCAGGTTTTCGTAGATGTGTGGATTAAGATTCGATTCCATTGGTCAACCTGTCTGTTTTTATGTCAATACCAAGCTGTTTTCATTACTGTAGTTCTATAATAGAGATTGATGTCAGGGATGGTGATGCTTCCAGAAGTTCCTTTATTATACAGGATTCTTTTGGCTATCCTGAGTTTTTTGTTTTTCCATATGAAGTTGAATAATATTCTTTCAAAGTCTGTGAAGAATTGTGTTGGGATTTTGATGAAGATTGCCTTGAATCTGTAGATTGCTTTTGATAGGATTGCCATTTTTATTATGTTGATCCTGCCTATTCAAGGGCATGGGAGATCTCTCCATTTTCTGGTGTCTTCTTTAATTTCTTTCTTCAAAGAGTTAAAGTTCTTGTCAATCAGGTCTTCCACTTGTTTGGTTAGTGTTATCCCAAGATAGTTTATGTTATTTGTGGCTATTGTAAAGGGTGATGCTTCTTTGATTTCTTTCTCTGCTTCTTTATCATTTGTATATAGGAGGGATACTAATTTTCTTTGAGTTGATCTTGTATCCTGCCACATTACTGAAGGTGCTTATCAGCTTTACGAGTTCCCTGGTAGAATTTTTGGGGTCACTTATGTATATTATCATATCATCTGCGAATAGCAAAAGTTTGATTTCTTCCTTTCCAGTTTTTATCCCTTTGATCTCCTTTTGTTGTCTTATTGCTCTAGCCAGACCTTCAAGAACCATGTTGAATAGATATGGAGAGAATGGACAACATTGTCTTGTTCCTTCAGTAGAATCGCTTTGAGTTTCTCTCCATTTAATTTGATGTTGACTGTTGGTTGCTGTGTATTGTTTTTATTGTTTAGGTAAGTTCCTTGTGTCCCTGATCTCTCCAAGGCCTTTATCATGAAGGGGTGTTGAATTTTGCCAAATGCTTTTTCAGCATCTCAAGGGATGATCATATGTTTTTTCTTTCAGTTTATTTATATAGTGTATTACATTGATAGATTTTTGTATGTTGAATCATCCCTAACCTCTGGGATGAGGCCAGCTTGATCATTGTGGATGATTTTTTTTATGTGTTCTTGGATTTGATTTGCCAGTATTTTACTGAGTATTTTTGTATCAATGTTCATGATCTGTAATTCTCTTTCTTGGTTGAGTCTTTGTGTGGTTTTGGTATCAGGGTAACTGTAGCCTCATAGAAAGAGTTTGGCAATGTTCCTTCTGTTTCCATTATGGGGAACAATTTCAGGAATATAGATATTAGCTCTTCTTTGAAGTTTTGGTAGAATTCTGTGCTAAAACTATCAGGCCCTTGGCTTTTTTTTTTTTAGTTGGGAGGCTTTTGATGACTGTTTGAAGTTCCTTACAGGTTATAGGTCTATTTGAATTGTTAGCCTGGTCTTGATTTAATTTTGGTATGTCATACCTATCCAGTATGACCTAATGATTCTCTGGGTTTCCTCAGTGTCTGTTGTTATGTCCCCCATTTCATTTCTTATTTTGTTAATTTGGATGTTCTCTCTGTCTTTTGATTAGTTTGAATAAGAGTTTGTCTATCTTATTGATTTTCTCAAAGAATCAGCTCTTCGTTTCTTTGACTCTTTGTATATTGCTTTCTTTGTTTCTATTTTATTCATTTCAGTCCTCAAATTGAAATTATTTCCTGTTTTCTACTCCTCCTGGGTGAGTTTACTTCTTTTTGTTCTAGAGCTTTCAGGTGCTGTTAAGTAGCTGGTGTGAACTTTCTTTACTTTCTTTACGTAGGCACTTAGTGCTATGAACTTTCCTCTTAGCAACCATAGGTTTGGGTACATTGTGCCTTCATTTCTGTTGAATTCTAGGAAGTCTTTAATTTCTTTATTTCTTCCTTGCCCTGTGGGTGGTTCAGTAGAGCACTGTTCAATTTCCATGAATTTATAGGTTTTCAGCAATTAGTGTTGTTGTTGAATTCTAACTTTAAACCATGGTGATCTCATAAGATACAGGGGTTATTCCAATTTTCTTTAAATCTGTTGAGGTTTGCTTTGTTACCAAAGGATGTGGTCAATTTTAGAGAAGGTTCCTTGAGGTGATAAGAAGAAGGTTATTATTTTGTGTTTGGGTGGAAAGTTCTGTAGATGTCTGTTAAGTCCATTTGGTTCATGACATCTGTTAGTTCTCTTATTTCTCTGTTAAGTTTCTGTCTGACCTTTCCATTGTGGAGAGTGCAGTGTTGAAGTCTCCTACTATTAGTGTGTGTGGTTTGATGTGCCGTTTACTCTTTAGTGATTTTTTTTTTTTGCATATGTGGGTGCTCTTGTATTTGGGGCATAAACGTTCAGGATTGAGTCTTCATCTTGATGGATTTTCCCTGTGATGAACATGAAGTGTCCTTCTCCAGAGAGAATGGTTTCTAAGAAACAGTGAAGCACAGTGGGCTCCTTTATAAAGAAGGCATGCTGGGAGAGCCGTTGAGTCTCAAAGATATAACAGAAGGATGAATGGGTGAAAAGAAAAGAGAAGCAGGGAGAAGAAAGGAGGAAGTAGAGAGGAGAGGAGGGAGAAGAGAAAAGGCAGGGAAGGGGGAACAGATAGAAAACAGAAAAAAGGGGCTGGAGAGATGGCTCAGAGGTTAAGAGCACTGACTGCTCTTCCAGTGGAACCGGGTTCAATTCCCAGCACCCACATGGCAGTTCACAACTGTCTGAAAATCCAGTTCCGGGGGATCTGACACCTTCACACCAATGCACATAAAATAAAGTTAAATAAACTATAAAAATATTTAAAAAAAAGAAAACAGAAAAAAGAAAACCCACAACACAAAAAAAGAGAACAAGAGTAGGTCAACAAACCAAACCAAATGACAGAAGGGCCCAAAACCATGGGACAAGTACAAAAAGGTGCTACTCGTCTGCCGTGGGACAAAGAAGAAACACAACACTATTTAACAAGAGAATTTCCTCTAAGCATAGTTTCAGACAGGTTACAGAGTAGCGAATGGGAAAACCCTTGAAAAACTGTAGGTCAATAGTGGAGCTACAACAGTGGACTTGCAGCTACTTCAAAAGCAGGCTAAGAAAAGAATTGAAAGTATCCAGAAGAAGGCAGGCCACCTCAAGCACTGTGAAGCAACTGTGGGGACTGAATACCACTGCTCCAAAGAGACCTTCAAGCAAGTAAAAAAAAAAAAAAAAGAATATAATATTTAGCGGTCAGAGGAACAAACCCCAACAACTTAGAATCCTGTACCCCCAATATCTGTACTTTAAAATAGAAAAGATACAAAACCACACTGTCCGGCTAGAACAGAAGTCCTCCGACAGCTAACAGTGTCTTGCCAGGAGACCGATGACCAGTGATGGAAAGGTTGATACAAGAGAAGTTATGTAATCCAAGTGAGTCTACAAATCTCCAGGACAAGACTGATTGTGAGAGAGCGAAGTGAAACAAAGGCTACAAGTGCATCCCTGCTAGCAGCGCCAACACGGGTGTGGAGAAAAGGTACTGATAATGCATTGGGTTATACAGAAACTTCTATGCAGTTTCTGCTCATAATTAAATATGAATAAGCATAGATGTTATATCCATGTGTTTGTGTGTATATATGCATATGGAAACAAATGATTTTTCTCTCACACCTCACGAGGTAGGTTCTTGTCTCCATGGAGATAACTCTCAGGTACCACCAGCAGGAACTAAGACTAACCCAACTTTCCTAACAATGGAAATGGATGGACTTCCCATTTGAAACTGTTACAGTCTAATAAATTGTATTACAATCTAATAAATGTATTACAGCCTAATAAACTGCATTACAACCTAATAAAAAGTGAGGATAACCTTAAAAGCTAAATCCTAAATTTTTATGTGAAATGTCACAGAAAACAACCTTGACATTTTAAGTATTTTAGATTTCGAGAAATATCAGTCATCTCGTGCTGAGATTTACTTACTAAGTGCCTAAAGAGACCTTGCTGTAGGCTCCATTGTTGATGGCTTACCTTATGTCCTTGTGAAGCTCAGAAACATCCCACCTGCCTTTCTACAGGTGTGACCAACAGCGGTGACACTGTCTTCCTCACATTTGTCCCGAGTATGGCCTCTCCTTATGTCTACATCTCATTGGTGACATTTGTGGTCGGTTTGATCTCTATTGCCTTCATATTTTTGTAGGCATTTTTACCATAAACGAGACACACTGACAAACTTAAGCGACCACTTGGCAGCAAAAGAAGTCTTATAAAATGTTTTTGGAAGAACGCATTGCTTCTGGTATTTGACATGGCTTGCTCTGTTTGCTGGAATACGGTGTGAGCAGTATGCTCCGCCATGGGCTCCTCATGTCTGTCTCTGGCCCCTCGTCAGAGCCCCAAAGCCTGATCTTTTTTTTTTAATATTTATTTATTTTATTATGTATACAATATTCTGTCTGTGTGTATGCCTGCAGGCCAGAGGAGGGCACCAGACTCCATTACAGATGGTTGTGAGCCACCATGTGGTTGCTGGGAATTGAACTCAGGACCTTTGGAAGAGCAGGCAATGTTCTTAACCTCTGAGCCATCTCTCCAGCCCCCCAAAGCCTGATCTTGAAGTAAAATCTCTAGAACCATGAACTTTAAACCCACATCCTCTCTGGAAGTTAACTTTCAGATGCTGTGACACTGAGGATACAGTCAGGTGAAGATGGACAAGTCTGAAGTCTTTCGGGCAAGGTGGCTCAGTGGGTAACGGTACTTGCTGCCACGCCTGACAACCTGAGTTCCAACTCCAGTTCAGCCATGGTAGAGCAGCACATATGGGGAGCAGGTGAATCCTGAGTGAATGTGTACAGTTGAAATAGCTATGGCCACGGTATGGACCCCAGTGCCTGGGACTGTGCTGGACACAGCTCATTACTGGATCAGGGCCAGAGTGGGAGCCTAAGGTCCTCACGGCCGTGTTCAGAAGACCTTCAACCCAAGCCAGTGTCCTGACTGAGAGAGCAGAGGAGCTGTAGAGGTTTATTCTGCAACCCTGGAAAGATTCTTCCTTCAGAATAATGACAAACTGACAAGTCAAAATACCTGAAGTCCAGACTCGCTGAAGCCAGTCCCTGTCCAAGGACACTGGTCCTGTTTCCAATGGGAATGCCACGCCATCCTCCTGTGATGAAGTAAGAGTTGTCCTATAGCACCTGTTTGAAGGGTTCATCCTTCTACTGACTCTGTTTCAGTAACAAGGGTCAGATCTCAGCGGGAGGTGTTTTACCTGAGGAAATGCTGGCTTGGCTGCAGGACTGAGGCGATCACTTCAGCAGACCACTTCAGCAGACCCTGACCGCTACACAGTCACAGAAGAAAGGACCAATGCCAACAGTGCATGTGAAGGTGACAGTCCTTCCTGCATTTTCATTGGGATTTCCCTGGTTGAGGAATACTCTTCTCCGGTTTAATCAAACCTCAGCTCCAAAGCAACCAGGCTGAAGAGCGTGAGTCATGGTTGACCACTTAGTTGGGACACTGTTTGCTAGAAGGGATCATCCTGAGGGAAGGTGGGACATTCTGTGAGAAAAGGAACACCAGCCAGGAACTGAAGTAGATCTTCAAGTACCTGGAGCCTGGCCTGGCAAGTGCTGAGCATCCAATTGACATCTGCTGACTGAATATGACCTAATTTCCTTGTACTTCTACAAGGTGCCACCTGCCTCTGGAATGGCCACAGGTCAGTGGACAAGCCATTAAGCAAGAAGGCTTTGCCATCCTCTGAGCCCAAAGGGGGTGGAGGGATTTGCCCTTTTCCCATGGGCCCGAGACTTTGGAGTCCTAACAGTGGCCGGCTCATGTCAACAACACACCAAGGCTTCCTCTGCTCCCCACGGCAGTGGCTAGCTCACATCTCTAATTTTCTTCATCAAGTGATTTCCATTCACTTAAGTACAGCAGATAAGTCTCTTGTCACTATAGAAGAGCACATTTTACTTACCCCACCTAAGGGATGAAAAGTGGAATGCCAACACTCAATTTCTCTTGTTGAGGGCCGTTCCCAGTAGAGATTAATATCCCAGGCAACTGGGGATTTCACAGTGTATGGTAGCGTGGCTTTTACAGCTCTAGGATAAAGAGCTGTCCTGGACAAATATTCTGATACTGACACTCGAAGGTAAAGTGCGCAGGAGAAATTCTAAGATCTGAGGATGTTGCATCAATAGCATCATTACTCAGTACTGCGACAGAGACACGGTAAGGAACTCCAGCAGTTTAGGAAACGTCTAGGTGATTTAATATGCGTGTATGTTGAGTCTGTAGAAGAGGAGATGGGGAGGTGGAGGAAGAGAGAGAGAAGAATCCATATTAAAAGGGATGATGGCAGGCTGGAGAGATGGCTCAGAGGTTAAGAGCACTGGCTGCTCTTCCAGAGGTCCTGAGTTTAATTCCCAGCAACCACGTGGTGGCTCACAACCAACTGTAATGAGATCTGGTGCCCTCTTCTGGCATCCAAGCATACATGCAGGCAGAATACTGTATACATAATAAATACGCATTTTATTTCAAAGAGATTGCTCATAATTTGCAAAGCAAGGAATGATAACCAGTGAATGATGCTTAGATGTGCTATAAAACAGCTTTTTTATTTTTATTTTTTAAAAATTTTTTATTGCTTTATAAATAATACCATTCAAAATTTCCACTTTCTCCTCTCCTCCCATTTCTCTCCTGCTCTCCCCTCCCCATTCCTCCTCCTCCTCCAGTCCTAAGAGAGGGCAGGGTAATCTGCCCTGTGGGAAGTCCAAGGCCCTCCCCCCCATCCAGGTTTAGGAAGGTGTGCACCCAAATAGACTAGGATCCCCCAAAAGCCAGTACATGCAGTAGAGACAAATCCCAGTGGCATTATCATTGGCTTCTCAGTCTGCCCCCATTGTCAGCCACATTCAGAGAGTCCAGTTTGATCACATGCTCCTTCAGTCCCAGTCCAGCTGGCTTTGGTGAGCTCCCATTAGATCAGGCACACTGTCTCAGTGGGTGGACCAACCCCTCGTGGTCCTGACTTCCTTGCTCATATTCTCCCTCCTTCTACTCTTCAACTGGACCTTGGGAGCTCAGTCCAGTGTTCTGATGTGGGTCTCTGTCTCTATCTCCATGTGTTGCTGGACAAAGGTTCTATGGTGATATGCAAGATAGTCATCAGTCTGACTATGGGACAAGGCCAGTTCAGGCACCCTCTCCTCTACTGCCCAAGGACCTAGCTGGGTCATCCCCAAGGATACCTGGGAACCCCTCTAGAGCCAAGCCCAATGACATCTTGAATTTTGTATGCAAATGGATGGAAAAAGAAAACACTATCCTGAGTGAGGTAACCCAGACCCAAAAATACGAATATGGCATGTACTCACTCATTAGTGGACACTAGTCATAAACAAAGGACATTAAGCCTATAGTTCACGATTCTAGAGAAGCTAAGTAATAAAGTAAACCAAAGAAAAACATATATAGATCTGCCTGGAGATTGGAAGCAGGCAAGATCACCAGGCAAAAGTTGGGAGCATGGGGGTGGGGGTGGAATAGGGGGAAGGGGAGAGGGGGAGATAGAAGGGAGAAGGGAGAAGGGGAGGATTGGGGAGAGCTTGGGGGAGTGGGATGGTTGAGATGGAGGAAGGGTGGATATGGGAGCAGGGAAGAAGATAGCTTAATTAAGGGAGCCACTTTAGGGTTGTCAAGAGATTGGTTTTTTTTTTTTTTTTTTTACTTTTTTACACTTTCAATTTGCCTGCAAAGACCAAAAAAAAAAAAAAAAAAAAAAAAAAAAAAAAAAAAAGTCAAAGAAGGGGTTGCCAGCAAGCAAGGAATTCTACATCCAAAAGAGCATCGCCCAAGACAGCCAGTGAAACTAAGATAGTTTTAAGTCAAAAACAATATAAAATAAGACACTTGTTATCTGAAGCACCCTGGACAGAGACTGCAGAGCCCTCTGGACAGAAAGAGTGGAGTGTGATTTTTGATAGAGGGAGTGCAGTTTAGAAGTAGAGACACCAGAATGGGGGACTATGTGAGTGGACAAGGTGACATGGATCCTACACAGCCATCATTGTCTATGTGAGGCATGAGTGGCTGGCAACAATTAGAAACAAAGCTACACAGAGGATGGAAGGAAGGGAAGGGGAGTCAGTAGATGTCTAAGACATGGGGTAGTGATTTGAAGTAAGTTCTGGCAAGTAAGTTGGTATAATGTGAATTTGAAGGTTACCAATAGAATTATTTTAAAATCTTAACTGGTAAGCAGATAAATGTACAATAAAAATAGAGCTTTGGGTACAGGTTAAAAACAGAGAGAAAAGGAAACAAGCCATGTAATTAAATAATCAAGGGTACACTGGCGAGAATTGCTCAGAATACATTGTGCACGTGTATAATGGTTTCACAACGAATCTCTTTACTCTGTAAAATCGATTCATGAGAAAAAATAAAATGGCCAGATTTAAATCTGAACAATTCAGCACTTACATTACTATCGAATGAATTATTGAGGGACAGAAGTTAGGAAACCAGTAACAGTTCCAGAAAACAAACAAACAAACAAACAAACAAAACAGCAAGCCCAAGGTGCAGATTTAGCTACCAGTGCAAGGATGAATATTCACTGAACAAATGCTGGTCAAATGGAAGACTCAATAAACACTTAGAGCAAGAAAGGGATTGCTGCCAAGTAGTAATATTTCCCAGCAGTAAATGCTAATCCTTCCTGATAAAGTGTTAAACGCAGGTGGAAAGGGAACACGGCAAGTATCCCAGTGACATCAGAGCAGCAAGAAAGCATGTTGAAAATTTACTATTGAAAACATGACAAGCTTGGCATCTCAGTTTCTTGCAAGGGCGCTGGGTATATAATTTTGAAAAGCAAAATGTAGGCTTCCCTGTTGAATTTCTATAGAACACAGAAAACAAAAAGCATGTGGCAATTCAGTGTACAAGAAGAGCATGGCCGTGCTGCAAGTGACCAGCAGTGGGGGACAAAAGCACAGTCGCGTGCTTTGCTCACGGAAGTAGAATTTTGACACAGTAGTAGCCAGAACCGTATCTGCTACAAACCATCAAACGCTACCACCACCACAAGAGCAGACTGGCCTGGGAGCTGCCAGTTTAGATTTCAATTCTATGTCAGTCAATGCTATTGGAGGGCACAGGGCAGGACAAATGTAAAAAAAAGATACATAGTCAAGTTATAATAAAATGACACAAATTATTGATTAGAAACATACTTAAGATGGAAGGGTTGGGATCATATGACTTTCAAGGGAGAAACATCTGAGTCCGTATGTCTGTGGGGCTTTGGGAACCGCACAATGTGCGATGTGCTTACTGAATATGAACAAGGAGGGTGTACCATCCCCTCACTCACGGAGAAAGCCAGGCACTGTGGCACACATCTGTAAAACTGTCACCCCGCCCACCGTGACTGCAGCGGTATCCCAGGGACTCACCCACTCACGTTTTAGCGGATGTGGTGACCCTCTAGGTTCACTCTCTCCAAAAGAAGAGGAGAAGTGTTAAAAACACCAGATGTGGTCCTCTGGCCTTCACGCCTGCGTCCAAAGGTGCATGTACCCTCCTATGTAGCCACCTACACACACACATACCAATCACCAGACACAATTCTTGTTAGCCACAAAAAGATGGAGAGCTATATTTGAAATGATGAGGGAAGAAGCTGAAACTAGAACTCTAGTTTTAAAAATCAAAAGCGAAAGGTAAATCAACGCAGATGTTCTCAAAGAAAAGGTGACGGATTTGTGGTCACCACTAATTCTGAAAGAAACGTGAAAGGGCGGCAGAAGATAGCACAAGTCAAGACTCAGAGATTTGTAAAATCCAAAAATAAAAGTAAAATACAATCATGAAAGTTATTTCAGTGTTAATTAATCTCACCAATAATGGTTTGTTCTAAAAACAGTAGCAATAGTATATTATTATACAAGCTCATTTTGCAGTAGTATACATAAAGGAAGAAGACTCCTTAATATTTTCTGAGGCAGGTGATGGGAGGGGGCAAAGAAGGGCATAGACATGTTTGAAAAGGTCGTAGAGAAACACGTTCTACTGTGGGATTCAGAAGAGATGAGAACCGAAAATTTAAAAACCCATAGCATTTTCCTGTTGCGTGGTATTTACTGCCATATGCCAGCACGCAGTGATGTGGAAGTAAGTGTGGATTAGTCTCAAATGCATCTTTTTAATTCTACAAAAAAGAAAAGAAAAACAAGTTTAATCACTTGTAATCAACTAGTTAGGATAAAGTGATTGATATGGGCAAAAACAGAAGAGGCAGAAAATACGTGCTTGGAAACAGAGACGAACACAGCAATCAAACAGACTTGATAAATATTTGTCCAATTACTAGCAGAAATTACCTTAAATTTCAATTTTAAAATCACCAATGAAAGAAAAGCAATAATAAGGTACTACAACAACAACAACAACAACAACAAACTAGCTCTATGCTGTGTGTGAAAACAACCGAAACCCAACAACACAATGCATTTAGTATAAAAGGACGGAGCCTAAGGAGCCTGCCTATGGCAGTTCCTTCGCTGGCCTGCACCGTTGTTACAGTGGGCAAGGTCATTCTCTATGAGATGGAGCCCTTCGAGAAATGTGCTTAACCATCCCAGACCACTGACTTCTACCAATTTGCCCAGTCCTTGGTCCCAAAAAGCTTCCCTAGCTCCCAAGCACATGGACTCATGCTGTGCTCTGGTCCAGTCACGGGCAACAGGTTGCCAGCCCCTGTGGGACCTCCGCAGCAGAGCTAACGTCAGAATCCCATAACTGTTTGCTGCTCACTCACACGCCTAGACATTCTGCCAGCTGACCATGGCAGGGCAGTGCAGGAGGGGACGTGCACCTCACAGTGGGCATTCAGTCATGGAATGAGCTTTAGATAAATGACACAGTTGGTTTGCCATAAGTGCAGCCTTTAACTCGCACTGGTAAAGTGACAAATTTGGAAGGTTAGGGAAAGATAAAAAGAAAACTTCCTAGACTTCTCTCCTATCACCTCCACTTTCCTGGTTCTAGCCGCTCAACTCCCATTCATGCGATCCTTCTCAGTTTTCCAGCGGCCGGCACTGTCCCCCGCTCTGTCTTCTGATGCGCTGCTTCCCCTTCTCTGAGGAACACTGTCTACCTCACCTTAATGACCACCACATCCAGCTCTCCAGACTTTGCTGTTGCTAAAATACCCTCCCTGGGAGAGATGAACAAGCCCACAACCTCCTCCTCAGGTCCAAATGACAACCAAAGCTCAATGCCACCACAGTTCGTCCTGGGGAGCCAATGAGTTTATTGGGCTTCCTTACAGAGCACGGGTGAGGGGTTCCCACCAGGAGTATTAGTGATCCCAAGGCAGCCACACTGGAAAGTCTTCACTCAGCCCAGGGGAGGATGGCTTTTCCCTAGCCACATAGACAGAGCCCTGTTCCTCTAGTCTTCCCCAGACTATATAAGCCCGTCCTTCCCAGAGAGCCCTAGCGCATGTGCAGTGAGGGCAGAATTGCATACTGCTGTCTAGAAGGAGGGGATGGATACTCTGGTCATCACGGCACCCTCTGACCATACCCTGGTCAAGCTGACCCTCTTCACCCCTTCAAGCAGGGAATGTCACCAGTGAGTCTCAGAGGTGTTCTTTCTACTGCACCATAAGTGAGGAAAAGGAAGGACCGGGAAACAGAACAGCCAACATGGCCCCTGAGAACAGTAATAACCTGTGGCTGAAAACATGTTTGGAAAGCACCTTACCCAATACACGATACTCATTCAACAAAGTATGAGCTATCACTTCGCCACAGGGGCTTTTGGCTTCCCTGGCCACGGACTTTTTGTCTAAGTTCCTAACAATGAATTTCCCCCAGTTGGTGGGCCTTAAGTCTAATCAGAGAGCAGGGTTCTGTCCTTACCCACTGGTGCCACTATTGCATTATCACCTCTTGCATGGCTCTTCCACTGTGAAGCATGCAGGATTCACAGCTGAGTGGGGCTTTGAGGCATAGCTCTCCCCGACAACCTTAGGAGCAACATTTAACACGGCAAGGGCTATGCTCAGGGAAAGGACGCCTTTAGTTGAGTGGTCACTTCCTTTCTGCAAGTCCTACAACCAAATCATGCCACGTCTTCAGCAACACAGTCTTACCTTTGCCAATGAGAACTCCAGAAAGAAGCTGTTTCTGCAAAGACTGGCCGACTGGGACCTCAGTGATGTGGAGAAGCTGCAATGTTACATGTCCAGAGGCTAATTAGCTGACATCGGGCTAACTTTAGCCCCTTAAATAGCCATTCCTTGCCACCTCTGTGACATTTTAGGATTAACGGATTAAAAAGTGTGTGCAATCTATATATGTGGCAAACCACTAGCTTCTACCAACCCCAGAACTAACGACCTCAGATAGCATCTGAGGCCTACAGAAGAGCCTCCCTCATCTCTCTGTCCCCAGCTTGCCCATGTACCCAACAATGTGTTTGTTTTAAATTTGATTTATGACTTTCTTTTTTCTTTAAAACTATTACACTTCACGAGGGGCTGGAGAGATGGTTCGGTGGTTAAAAGCACTAGCTGCTCTTCCAGAGGGCCCAGGTTCACTTTCCAACACTCATATGGTGGCTCACAACCATCTGTAACTCCAGTTCCAGGAGATCCAGTGTCTCTTCTGTCCTCCCCAGGCACCAGGCACACATGTGGTGCATGGAAATACATGTAAACAAAATATTTATACACATAAAGTAATAAACTTAAAAAAAAAACCTGTTGAGGAAGGCTGCTTGTTCATTTCCTGACTGCCCTGATTCGAAATAATCACACAGAAACTATATTATGTGCAATACTGTTTGGCCAATAGTTTAAGTGTATTTCTAGCTAGCTCTTATATACCAAACTAACCCATCTCCATTAATCTGTGCATCACCAGGAGTTCGTGGCCTATCAGCAATGTTTTGGTAGGCTCCAGCAGTGGCTACATGGCTTCTCTCTGACTCTGCCTACTCTCTCTCTCTATCTTTCCCAGCCTGGCTTTACTCTGTCAAGCCATTGGGCGAAAGCAGCTTCTTTATTAACCAATGGCAATAAAACATATTCACAGCATCCATCACCTCCCTCACCACAAACCTTCATGAAGCTGCTTCTACATAGGAACATGGAGTTTGGGGTAAACAAATCTGTGTTCCTGAGCCATGGCCACTCAAATACGGCTCCAGAACAAACTTTCAGTTTTCCTTTAAGGGGAGAGCCATGTATTTTGAATTAATACCTTCTAGTTCTGGGATGTAAACAAGAGCAATGGCAAAAAACAAAACAAAACAAAACAAAACTTTATTGTTTGAGGGGCACTGTGACAAACAACTCCTAAGACAACCACACACACACACACACACACACACACACACACACACACACACGTACACACGGTTCCCAGTCAACAAACTATGGTTTCTGGCAGATGTTTCCACTGTCATGGGACACGCGGCTCATTATTTAGCATTTGCAGGGCCCAGGCTGTTGCAAATATTTCTCTGTCACCTTGGTTGTATCGTCTGTGCCTTAGCCAGCCATAAAGTTTCCAAGAAACCCACAGCTGCACCTGGCCTCGAGCCCTTTGTGAACCAATTTCCCACAGCTGCTCTTTCCAGGGCACTCCCGTGATTTGCAAAGGGATTTCCATATCTTCAAAAATACTCAAAACTTAATGTTATCTACACAACAAAACCTTGTCACGGAGGATGAACAGGATAGTGATGCAAAGTCCTGACCCCACCCCACCCCACCCCACCCCGCTCCCACCCCGGTGAAGCACTCTGACAGGCCACTG
Organism: Myodes glareolus; assembly: GCF_982192425.1. Classification (NCBI taxonomy): domain Eukaryota; kingdom Metazoa; phylum Chordata; class Mammalia; order Rodentia; family Cricetidae; genus Myodes; species Myodes glareolus. Next base: position 24,430,329 of record NC_142037.1, on the reverse strand, counting down.
CCATTGGTTTATGTTACTAAAGTACAGCATAAAATCCTCAACTCTCCGTCTGCCTCACCCTGAAACGCTCTTACAGGGTCTCTAGGCATGCTTCTCATTCCTATAAACTCTGTGGAGAAGGCTTTAGCTGCTGAGTTCGGTCTGGGACAAAGGAGGAAGAGTTGCCCATCTCTTTGGTTATGCCTGCACCCACCCCCTTGGCTACACCTGCTTGTCAGTCTGAGCGAATGCCTGCCTGGTAATCAGGACTGGCAATCTGGGTTGCTGCCTGATGCCAGCAAACAGGGCTGGTGAACCCATGGCTAGCATAACACCACAGCGGCAGCAAGCGGATGCCTTCATTGGCCATATCTTTCTACCAAAAACCTCTGGCTGGGCACAATCTCTGTGCCCAGCAGAGAAAGGGAAACAGATTACTCAGGGGTGACAACCCCTAGATCCAGTTCAAAAATTTTCAACTGTGCTGCTCTAGCTTCATATCTGTTAGCTGACAATTACTGTCTGTCATGTTTTGGGGACACTGTTGACTGACACACACCATGTCCCACTTTCTACCATATCCCAACTTTGGGGGAATCGATAATTTAACAACTCAATATAAGATGTCCAGTCATCTTGCACGGTCCTTACCCACTGGCACCTCTGAGTACATGGGGGAAGTGGTGATTGGGTTCTCATTCCCCAGCATTGCCTTCCTCCGCAGCATCTGGTATTGTTCAGCTCATCAAATCCACTAAACCATGACCCCATCACCAGGCCTTGCCGAACCAACCTCTTTCTCTGATCTCTAGCTAGTGGTGTCACCTAGTCAAGAGCATGTGGATTGTCACAGGTGGTTCCAGACCAAGGGATTTGGATTCTGTTTGCTGCTTGAAGCCCCATGGCAGAGAGCAACATCATGCACCCCCTCCCCCGCACTATTCTCATAAATCTTAATTGTCCATTTTCATTTATGAAAAAGTACTGTTTTTTTTTTACAAACCCAATTGCATACACCTTTTGTTAATGATTGAGTCTTCTCATGCTTAAAAAAATGATTCACAATTTGTTTTTGGACAATGTAGACATGAACACAATGCATTCTGATGACTCTGTGAGCAATCTTCTCTCCTTTCTACTTCTGTTACCTCTTTCCTTCCTAGGGAGTCCATGTTCAACATTCATGGGCTTTTGTTTTGTTTTGGGCTCAGTCGTTTTAACCAGGACCCCGGGTAAATGTGGCTCACTCACTTAGAAAATATAGTTAGTCCCAATAGTAAGGGACACGGGCTTAGAAGGGGAGGACAAGACAGGTATTTCAACTTATTGGGTTTAAAGCTGGATACAAGCTACTAATTGGGTTACCTTAATTGACAAACCCAGATGCTCTCACATGAAGAGACAACAAATGCCTGGCTGATATTATGAGACAATGAACCTCCAAAGATGCCTTTGAGTTCATTTTCTGTTGGCCAACTATGGGTGGGCATGCACCCTGCCCTCATGAATAGTTTGTTTCTTCCATTAGAATCCCTTGGAGGAAATGAAAGTTTCATTTGCAAGTGGTTATCAGTGGAGATGGCTTCTGGATTAGCGATGTGGACATTTTCCCACACCTCCTCTCAGTTCTAGGGCCCCAACTAGTGCAGATCCAGTCAGGCCCTGTGCATGCTACCCCAGTCTCTGTGAGTTCATATGAGCGTGGATCACGTTGATTGGAAGGGATTTGTCTGCTTGGTGTCCTTCATCCTCTTTGTCTCTTACATTCTTTCTGCTTACTTTTCAATGGGGTTCCCTGAATGCTGGGGTAAGAGATTTGATGGAAGCATTCCATTTGGGTCTATGTTCCAAGAGCTCTCACTCTGTATTATGTCTGGCTATGGGTCTCTGAATTTGTTCCCATCTGCAGCAGGAGGGAAGCTTATCTGATAACTGAGAAAGGCACTGATCTATGAGTATAACAGAATGCCATTAGGAGTCATTTTATCATTTTTTAAATAGTATTTAACTTTCTCCTAGAACCTTGGTCTATCTAGTCTCATGTTCTTGGTCACCTAAGCGGTGTAGGCATGAGTTCCATCTCATGAAGTGGGCTTTAAATCAAATTAAATGTTGGTTGGTTGCTCCCACAAGTTTTGTGCCACTATTGCACCAGCGTATCTTGCAGGCAGGACAGCATTGTTGATCAAAGAGTTTATAGTTGGGTTGATCCTTTGGTAGGTAGCATTCAGAAAATCTTCCTGTGCCAAAGATGCTAGCTTGTAGGGGTGAAGGCTCTATGTGGGCACCAGCTCAACTTCAAGTTCAATGAGTTGTGTAGGTGTTGTCTTCAGCAATGGGGCCTTGCCATCAGTTTGTAGAGAGCAACCTATAGCAACTGCCTGGATTGTTTGGGGGGTTTCCATGGGATCCCTCAGGTCAACAACTTAATTAGATGTAACCCAATCCTGGTACTGGAAGCTTCACTGGGTGGCAAGAGATGACCAGTTGGTGCTCTATCTCCTCCATTATTTGGCAATTTAATTTAGACTGTATTCACATATGGATATGTTTTAGGACGTTTCTACTGTATTGTTTTCAATGGCCTTTCAAATGGCCCTTAATTTTTGCTGCCTTTCCCCAAATTCCCTCCTTTGACCCCCTCTTCCTCGTCTCTCCTACTTGATCCTCCTGTTGCAGCCCCCTTCCCATCCATCTACATTTACTTTTCTTCCTTTCCTAGGGAGACCTCTTTGTCTCCACCCCACTCTGTACTACCATCTGCAGGATCACCGTATCATTGACTAAGCCCCTACCATATTTGTCTTGCTGGTTCTGGTTACCTCACTCCAGAATGATGTTTTATTAATCTCATCCGCTTACCTGCAAAGCTCAGGATGTCATTACTTTAAAAGCTGAGTAGTACTCCATTGTGTAAATGTGCCACATTTTCTTTATCCATTCATCTGCTAAGGGACAACTAGGTTGTTTTCAATCTCTGGTTGGTATGAAAAGAGTAGCAGTGAACTAAGTGTAGAACAAATAATAAACCCAGAGACAAACGGGGTTCAACCTGAAGATCAGAAAAGCAAAACAGCCAAACTCTAGAGAGATCTTTAACCTCTACCAAATCTTCAGACCAAAAGGTGATCCTACAATGTTTTCCACAACCTCAGACTCCACACTCCCCTGAGTTCCTGTCTCTTCCCTTTTACATTCCTCTCTCCACCCAGCCATATGACTCCTGTCTCCACTTCCCTAGTGCTGGGTTTAAAGGTGTGGGATCCCAAGTGCGGGGATCACCTTTCTGTGAGCTCTGGTTCTCTTTTAGACAGAATCAATCTGGTGTAGCCCAAGACGGCCTTGAACTCATAGAGATTCATCTGTCTCTGTCTCTTGAGTCCTGGGATTAAAGTGTGTGCCACGACTCCCTGGCCTGTATGGCAGACGAGTATGGCTACTTTGCCCTCTGATCTTCAGGCAAGCTTTATTTATTAAAACACAAACAATATGCCAGCATAATGAACATGGTTGAACTAGTGTCTCTGTGGCAGGTTGAAGCATCCTTTGTGTATACTTCCAAGTGGTAGAGTTGTATCTTGAGGTAGATGGATTCTGATTTTCTTGAGGAGCCACCACAATGATTTCCGTAGTGGCTGTACAAATTTGCACTTCTACCAGCAATGGAGGAATGTTCCCCTTGCTTCATATCCTTGACAGCATGAGCTCTCACTTATGTTATTGATCTTAGTCATTCTGACAGGTGTAAAATGAAATCTCAAAGTAGTTTTGATTTGCATTTCCCTGATGGCTAATGGAACATTTCTTCACGTATTTCTCAATCATCTGAGTTTCTTTTTTCTGTTTAGATCTGTATGCCATTTTTGTTTGCTATATCCTACCTGTTCTGTTTTTTGATATCTAGCTTCTTTATAGATTTTGTACAGTCGCCCTCTATTGAATGTGTCATTGGAAAAAAAATCTTTTCCCATTTTTTCTTTCTGAATGATTGCGTACTTTGCCTGGCAGAAGCATCTCAGTTTCATGAGGTCCCATTTATTAATTGTTGATCTTAGTGCCTGTGCTAACAATGTTCTTTTCAGAAAGTCTTTCTTTTTCATTTCCTGTGCCAATGAGTTCAGGTCTATTCTTCACTTTCTCTTTTATCCGGTTTAGTGTATATATCTGGATTTATATTGAGGTCTTTGACCCATTTGTAATTGAGTTTTATGCAGGGTGATAAGTATGGATCTATTTTGATTTTTCTACTTGCAGACATCTGGTTTAGTTAGCACCATTTTTTGAAATATATTTTTCAATAAAAATATAAAATTTCAATAAAAATTTTGAAAATTATTTGAATTACACTGAAAGTGTTCAAAGGCGAAGGCATGGAGCAGCCGCATTCCTTGCCTCGCTATCACAAGAATGGTCTCTAGCCCAGTTGCAAACATTGCTTCCCTCTGAAAACCCTGGAGCTGGGACTCCATGGTCCACACTGCTCTTGGCAATATGGTCTTCCACGATCCTACTAGAATACACCATTAGGCCCTAATTACCATGTTTAACTTCCCTAGTCTAATGCCCCAAAGTCTTCTCATTGCTCCAAAGCAGCATGATCAGGTCGGTCACAAACAAGATCAGCACTCTCTGGTACTCCATCTGTCCTAGTTGCTGGGAAGAGACACCATGACCAAGGCGACTTACAACAGAAAGATTTTAAAGGGCTTACAGTTGCAGAGGTCGAGTCTGTGACCATCATGCTGGGCAGCATGGCAGCAGGCAGGCACCCGTGATGCTGGGGCAGTAGCTAGGAGTTTACATCTGATCCGAAGGCAGGAGGCAGAGAGAGAAGGATTTTAAAAGGGACACACCCCCACACAAAGATCTTCAATCATTTCTATTTCTCCTATTATGTAACATGAAAACCCTTTAAAAAGGTACTTAAATCAATGTCCACACATTTCCACAGTTCCTGTTGCGGGGCTGCTGTCCCAGGATCCAGGCACGTGTGTCTGACTAGTCTCCACCAATGAAAGGAAAGCATTATCCAAAGGCAAAGACGGATGTGACAGTCTCTGTTCAGTGCTATTTGCCACGGTCACGCCCATACCTAGACCCTGAGCCCATTTCTCTGGAAGGGGAGGCTGCTGTCCTCCTGGAGCAGAGGGAGGGTGTGCACACTTCACAATGGGCATTCTGTCACGGAATGAGGTGAGGGCTGACCTGTGTCATAACTGCCACAGCGGCTCTAGCCAAGCTCAGCCACAAACTGCTATTGGGAAAGTAAGGGCTCTGCAGGCTTCTAGGAAGATGAGGAGGAAGCATCCAAGAATTTTGGGAAGTCTACGCAATTCTCTTCCCACTCAGACTTCTCAGTCCTCTGCCTATCCAACCAGCATTCACCTCTTCCCATCTCAGCCACCCACCTGCCTGCCTGCCTTTAATGCAAATCCCCTGTCTGTTTTCTACCCGACCTCTTTCCCTCCTCTAAAGAACACTTCCTACTTCCCTACCCTAATGATCACCATGCCCAGCTCCTCCTGTGTAGAAAAACTTGCCGCTAATTGCCCTGCTGTCTTCCAACCCTCTTCCTCTTTGTCCACCCTCACGACTACCTCTCCTGGGAGAGCGCCACTGGAGAGCTGCCTAGTCTCTCTTTCCCATCCGGAAGCTGACTGCCTTCAGTCAGGCTGGGTAAGTCTAAAACAAGGAATCCTTGCGGGTGGCTCACTTCAGAAATGCCATGATTGTTTTCCAGGACTCCCATCATAGTGAAAGAGGGGAAGCAGGATGATGTGGTCAGCTGATAGCCTGGACCTCATTTCTCCTGATTTCTGACTGCCTTCTTCTCTCACCGAATCTGGCTGTAACAAGAAACAGCCTAGAGGGGTTGGAGAAATCGGAATCCTAAGAGGGGTTTTCCACAGTCGTCAGAAAGCCTTCTTGGGAGGGATCCACACAGGGTTTCTGAATGTCTTTCAGCACATTATTCGGGAGTTGAGGAAGCATTCTCCAGACCTAGAGCCTGGAATTGGAGGAAACGGATGGGACCCCACACACGTGGTAAGCAAGGCTTAGTGAGCTCGAGGAAGCTCAGCAGTGCTGCAGGTGACAGCCGAGAGGAGCAGGAGCCAGCCTGGCCTGCGTCTGGACTCAGCTCAGGAGCAGGCTCTACTGGGAGTATAATCTTAAGCCATTTCATGACTCAGTTTCCTTGCCATGAAATGGAGATACTGTGGAGAGTAAGTCTTTTTTTTTTTTAACATTTATTTATTTATTTTGTATACAACATTCTGCCTCCATGTATGCCCGCATGCCAGAGGAGGGCGCCAGATCTCATTACAGACGGTTGTGAGTCACCATGTGGTTGTTGGGAATCAAACTCAGGACCTCTGGAAGAGCAGCCAGTGCTCTTAACCTCTGAGCCATCTCTCCATCCCGGAGTAAGTCTTCTTTGTAGTGGTTAATGACGGAGTGATGAGCGCTAGCAGTTGAGTGAGGACGTCAGTAAACGCTTAGGCTACCTCACAAGAGAGGAAAGGGAAAGACAGGCAATGCAGGAGAAAGGTTTTAGAGGACTTCAAACACACACAGGCACACGTTACAGAGAGGAGCATTTCTGTCAAATGGAATAATAATGCAACAACTTTCAGGTAGAATGAGCGTTTTGTAGGTAGGATGTATTGTGTTGTCTCAAGAGGAGGGTAGTGCTCTGAGAGCGTTATCTGGACTGTAAGCCTAGGGCAATCAGCAAGAAGTTTACAAATGACGGGAGAAACACATGCTCCACATGAAACACTCATGTAAATCTGGGGAGCGACTTGTGCTGAGAGGACAGCAACACATCACGGGAACAACAGACGCCCAGCAGTTCCAGTGCAGCAGATAACGACCCGAAAACTATGTGGTGTATTCAATCCACCAGTCAGATGACTGAAAAGGCCTCCCTGAGCAAAACAAAACCCACCTGCTTGTCATATGAGAAACTGGTTTAAGGAGACATTTATGGTAAAAATCAAAGGCAGGCGTGCCTTCTGAGGAGCCCTCTCTCCTTTCCTGGTCTACGGATTCCTCCTGCTTCATAGAATGGAAGAAGGGTCTCTTCTCCAGTTGTCTGAGGCTCGCAGGAGCTGGAAAGGGGAGGAGAGGCCTTTGGAGATGCACTTATGTGGCACTCACTCTCTTCCTAGTTCCTGATTCAGGGAAGCTCCCCCAGGTCCCAGCAAGTTGCCTCTGTCCCGTGCCTTGTCCCTGCAATCTGAAGGGAGGTAGATGTCCATGTTATCCACAAGCACAGGTAGATGCCATGTTATCCCACAAGCACAGGTAGATGCCATGTTATCCCACAAGCCAAGCACAGGTAGATGTCATGTTATCTCACAAGCACAGGTAGATGTCATGTTATTCACAAGAACAGGTAGATGCCATGTTATCTCACAAACACAGGTAAATGCCATGTTATCCACAAGCACAGGTGTAGATGTCATGTTATCCACAAGCACACATGAATGCTCCAGTTCCCCCTCTTTATTTGCTTCTCGCCCCATCACTCTTAGAATAGACAGGGGTCCTACTGGCTGATGTCTTGGAAGAAGAGGGAGGTGGTGGTGCTGACAGTGTCTGTCAGGCCCAGAGGAACATGAGGTGAGCTGGAAGGTGACTGTCCCAGCAGGTCTGGCACATGCAAAGTCACGCTCTGTTTTTATTGAAGAATGAGGTTTGGAGAGTCTTCTGGAAAGATGACAAAATGGCTCTCTAGCATTTTATATATTAAACCTCATTTCCACTCTGACTCTTTCCCCCCGTTCTTGTTCCAAATGTCTTTACCCTCATCCTGTCCAGTGAGCTCTGTAGCCTTCAGCTTGTTCTCCAGCCCAACCCATTCTTCCTGTTTTCTGTCCCACCTTCCCCCTCTCAACTACACTTCCCACCATTATCCCACTTTATCTCTATGCCTGGCTCTCCCTCTTTTCCAGACTTTTCTCTGAGAATCCGTTCACACTGTCCCCTTCACTACTGGACCTGGCCTCCCCCAATATTTCAGCTCAATAGATCCCTATTCTCTTGTCCCCAGCACAAGCCAGCCACCCTTCACCAGACTGGATGAGTCAGTCTTCCTCCATGGAGGGTTTCCCCACCATACCTAAAATTTAACAGTCAGGGCATGCCTTCCAGCCTGTGTACACGTGGAAGGAAAGCCATAGCCAGCATGCTGCCCAGAGCATCATGTTATCTATTTCCTCACTGACCTTTATCTTTACCTGGCCACACCTGAAAAATATCCCAGGTATTTTTCAGGAAAGAGAGAAACCAATGCCTTAAAGATTTTGCTGCCAACTGTCAGGATAACGGCCTAGCTTTTCCTGATAAACTGAGGGACCCAGAACGGCTCATGAATCCCATTTACTGTTTCCTCAGGTCCAAGGGAAGCAGCCCCCAGAGACACAGACTGGAAACCAGGAAGCGGAAGAGAGTCAAGGCCTGGTTAAGTTTGGCGCCTTCACTCAGTAGGCACTGGCAAGTACCGCAGCAATGGAAGGGACACCTAAAAAGCCAGGGCAGAGATCCAGTCTCGCTGGGTTTAAATCTGGACTCAGGTTACTACGTGGTGACCTTGTTGTGGCTGGGAACCAGTGTGATGACACAGTAATCAGGTCATCACTGGAGGCTCGATTGAAATCTGGAACTGGTTAGGAGGGGCAAATAAGTAGCCTTGGGGATTTCTCTCAGTGGTGCCTGACATACTGAAAGACCTTAAGAAATGTAAGCGTGCACTTGTGGATTTGGGCTTACATGACTAACACTGGCTTATATGGGGATGAAGTTGAAAGTCTAAAATAATCAGGTCAGCTTGAAAAATACCTCAAGATAGCCCACGTCGCCTTTGATCAAGAACACAATTTTTATCAAATAACCATTTTGGGATGAGAAAGGAAAGGGTAAGATAAAAAGCTTACCCCGTTTGTAGTGATATTTTGTTTGTGTTTTAACAAATAAAGCTTGCCTGAAGATCAGAGAAGCCTAGTGGCCAGCCACTAGAGAGTTCTTACCTCTACCAAAGGGACGATCCTGTACTCAGACTGACTTCTCAGACTGACTGCCTCGACTACACTGCTCCTCAAACTGTATTGAGTTCCTGTCTCCTCCCTCCTTATATTCCTTTTTCTATTTGGCCATATCACTCCTCTCTCCACCTCCCTAGTGCTGGGATTAAAGGCGTGTGATCCCAAGTGCTAGGGTCACCTTTGTGTGAATTCTGATTCTCTTTTAGACGGGATCAGTTTCGTGTAGCCCAGGGTGGCTGTGAACTCAAAGAGATCCATCTGTTCCCTGGGTCTTGAGATTAAAGGTGTATGCCACCATTGCCAGGCTCTTTTGGCTTAGCTCTGCATTCTTATCTTCAAGGAAGCTTTGTTAAAACGTTAAAACACAAACTATCACCGCACCCATTAGCATGTCAGGAAAGTCAGTCCCTCACACTACTTCCCCTTCCGCAGATGACATCTGCAGGGGCAGACACTGGCATGTGCAAGGGTTGCAGCTTGGATCTGCCAGGACATTTCACAGCACCTTCATCAAGATAAGAAGCACAGCTGTACGCTGGGCAGTAGTGCGCGCACGCCTTTAATCCCGGCACTTGGGAGGCGGGGGGCAGGTGAATCTCTGTGAGTTTGAGGTCAGCCTGGACTGCAGAGAGAATTCCAGGACTGCCAGGGCTCCACAAAGAAACCCTGTCTAGAAAACAAAACAAAACAATAAACAAAAGTGGCCCAGGTGTGGCTGTCCTGGTCAGGAACACAGCTTAGCCCCTTCCACACAATTTCAGATCAGAGACTGCGCGTGTCCAGGCGTGAACGGATTCCATGTGCTTGTTCATCCTCACAAAACTAGGACAGCAGCCCTCGTCGGCACGATTGGCCAACACAGTACCCAAGAAGCATTAGATCCAGGAGTTCAGATCTTTACGAAGTAATTAATCTGGAGTTCCAGAATGATATGACTGTGGCGGGAAAAGACTTGACCGTCCTCCCTGTGGTATTCTTTGCTCTGGAGGGTCTTACATTCCTCAGTATAGGGAAGGAGAAAGTCACACCCAGTGGGAAACTTGATCTCCTGTCAACTTCTAACATTTGCTGAATATTTGTCCTTTACATTACTTGCCTAATACAGATGCTCTAAAACTCATCTACAAGGTTTTTTCTTTTATTCATTTCTTGGTGAGACTTCAACAGATTCATCGTTTTATTAAATATGCATTAGGATGGCATTCCTCCCATAAGCAGGGTACTTGCCCAGGATCTAGTAAGGCAGGCAAGCATAAGGAATGGACAGTTTCAGTCTCTTCCACAGTACTAGGGAAGAACCATGTGAGCAGGTTTGTCCCTGCCCTGGCCATTCACTCCTATTGCTGCCCTAGTTCCATTCTGTTGCTGTGATAAAAATACCCTGAGAAAACGCAGCTGAGTGAAATAGGGTTTGTGTGACTCACAAGTCATATTACAAGTCACATCATTGTGGGGGAGTCAAGACGGGAATCTGGCACAAGCTAGTCAATCATATCCATAGTCAAAGAGCAGAGAGACCTTTCACTGTGGCGTGGGAATCTAAGTGACCCTCCCTCCCTCAGCAGTCACCTCAGCAGTTACTCCTCCACTTACACACCCAGGCCAGAATTTTGACTGGCTCGATCCTGTAAAGGTCTGTGTCGGAATCATAGCAGCTGAGTCAATGTGTGCAACAACCGAGTCATGTTCAGAAGCTGGCATCTCACGGCTCTCGTCCCCATCCAATGGCTCTGACGTTCTTCCTGTACCCTCTTCCAGGATGTTCCTTGTTCTTTGGATAGAGGAAAATCTACCATAGATGACCCCCAATGAGCTCTCAAGTTACTCACCTGTGGCACTTTGACCAGTTATAAGGGTCTACACTAACCATTACCAATTGTAAAAAGAAGTAACCACATTTCACCTTCCCTCAAATCCCATTAAAAGCAAGTGCCAAGCAATAGTCCCCGGCCCCCGAGGAACTTTCCTTCTTGGCCACTGACTCCCTTGCAGTGTTTTCTGGCACGTTCAATGGTTTTGTTTATAATGTCTCTCTGTTACTTTTGCAATGTATAAGGCATATTCATTTCAACTCTTGAATAACTAGTTGAGAACATGGAAACATCCAACCCTGGACACTGATCACCAGTAATACTAGAATCCTAACAAGACTTAAGCGCCAGCCACCTCTTAAAACAACTTATCCCCAAGAGTTCTCTTAACTGTTCTCTCTCTTGAAGCTAGCTAGCTCTCTATGTGGAAGGTAGAAAGACTCACATCTGCACAGCACATTCTCCTTCGACTTCATTATCCTTCTGACGTCATGTGCTAGCTCCACTGTGGAAACATTCAGTGAGAAAAGCAAATCCGGAGGCACAGGTTAAACCAGGTCCAGATCATTCCAATCCAGATCGTCCCTGCTTCCCATGAGCTTACATCTGATCCTGTTTTCTCCTCTCCAGGGAAACCTGCAGTGACAGGACCTCAGATTCCCAAGTAACTCCAGGACCCAAGGATGACGTTACTGTCTACAAGGCTAACATATAACATCTGGGACAAGATGATCCTCAGAAGTTGCATGCTTCCCATGTAGCCATTACATGTATAAAATAAAGGGGACATGGTTCAGAGAAATAAATGCTTCATTTGCAAATAGATTATTAAGAATTGAATCAATTTTAGACTACAAGTTAAGAGGGAGAAAGTTATTTTATGCTGATAATGGCTCAGTGCCAAAGGAAGAGGGCATAACCTTTTACCTGTATTGAAAGAATATAATGTGTCAAGTTTTTAGGGAAAACTATGAAAAAATAAAAGTGGAAAGAAGGAGAAATTACTATTTTATTGGGCATTTCAATATCCCCTTATCAGAAGTGGACTGAAGAAAAGAATGAAAACCAGCAAGGACACAGCTCTACTGGATCACTGACTTCCTGCATCAACAGCAGGTCATATGGCCTTCTCAAGGTCACGACAGACCAAGTCAAGGTCGAAGCACATCTTAACACCCAAGAGGAATAGAAATCAAAGTTTCAGCTATCAAGCCATAGAAAGTTAAAATAGAAATCATCATCAAAAAATAAATACAAATTTCCTAGTGATAAAATCATATATTTTATATAAAGTAACGATGAATAAATAACTTTGGGAAATTTAAAATTATTTTTAAATAAAAGGTTTTAAAACAAAGTTTGTGTGAATCTGTATGAAGCATAATTGTAGAGAGGAAAATTAACATCGTGTAATATAGACAAAAGGAAAACATTTATGCTTTATATTAAAATACAGACACTAAAAATGAAATAAATCGAAAGTAAACACAAGGAAAAAATATAGTGGTAGCCAAGGAAATCTTAGAAAAAATAGAACAATATACACAGGCCAATTATGTGAAAAGATCAATCATATAAAGTTTCTAGCTAAACTAAGGAAAAATGAGAAAAACAAAGGATATTAAAAGTAAATAATTTGCCTCCCTCTAAGCTAACATATATTAGATATAAAAACAAGCTATTTCTGAAAAGACACAATAAGGAAAAAATTACACAAGAGACACTGCATCAATGTATATATATTAAAATAAATCAATTATTGGAATTCAGGTTGAAACTCGGTGTTCACTTACCAAACATGTGACTGCACAGGTGTGCGCAGAGGCTAAACTAATCTAAATATTCCCTCACAGGCATGAGAAGAGGTTAACCCAATCAGACAGTGCCTCATACATGTCCCGGGAGGCTTCGTATCATTCGGGATTCTAGATCCTGTCAACTTGACAATACAATCACTGGCCACTTCCAACCATTATATAAGATGAGAGGAGATCCGGCATGTTCATGGTGGTATGGCCAGAGACCAACCATCATATAAGAAACGAAAGGAACTTTTCATGGGCCAATGAATAAATAACACAGGGACTAGACAAACTCTCTGAGACCAAAGATGTTGCATGAAATTTCTGGTATTAGAATTAGCAGAGAAAAAAAGTCAGAATAGAATAGCAAAGAAGAGTCAGGAAACTAGATAACACCTATTATATGTGTAGTAGAATGCCAGAAAGAGGTGTGTGTGTGTGGGTGGGGGGTGAGCATAATACTTGAGAACAATACTGAAGGCTCTAGTGGGTAAGAATTTCCTCTAAACTAAGGCAGGGCCAGAATAACATCAGAAGGTTGTAGGGCAGGTAAACACTATAAAATTCTACTTACTAAATGATAAATGATCAAATAATACCTATTGCCTCATATAAAAATTCATAAAAATAATGACTGATAAAATACTTAAATGAAGGTTGGCGTTGGGGTCACATGACCTGCAAGTGTACGAGAGTCTTCCTCTGGATCTAGGGTGACAGCTCAGTGGTGAAGTGCCTGTTTTTCATACACGAGTGTTGGAGCTCAGTTCTCAACTCTGATGGGCACAGGGGGGCAGGTGCAGCAGTGTGCACCTGTAACCCAGCACTAGGTGGATGTAGCATGAGGGCCGGCTTGTTGGGGTTTCTATCCCACTCAGTACCCCACAACCGGCAATTCCCAAAGAAAATCACACACAGGACTCCATAAGATTATAAACTGATTGGCCCATTAGGTCAGGCTACTTATTAGCTCTTATAACTTATGTTACCCCATTATCCTTATCTACGTTAGCCACACGGCTCAGTACCTTTCTCAGCTGGGCAGCTTACATCTTTCCTCTCCAGTGGTCTGGGCAGAACTGCGGAGGGAGCTTCCTGCTTGCCAGAATACTCCCAGTCTCTTTGCTCCACCTTTACTTCGTGTCTGGCTTTCCCGCCTATACTGCCTGCCTGGCCAATCAGCATTTTATTAAAATATGATTGACAGAATACAGATAATTCTCCCGCACCAGGTGGACACAACATGGACATCCCAGGCTCACCTGAGGCCAGACCACCTAAAAGTGCCGAGTTACAGTTAAGTGAGAGAGACTGTCTCCAGTCTCAGTATCCAACAGTCACAGGTGAGTATACTAGCATGCGTGCATCGGCACGCACACACACCAAAACCAAAAGGAATTACATGTAATTTTATACAAAATACCTCAGAGCTTGGAGGAGAAGAGTTGTGTTTGTTAGGGTTTCTGTTTACTGTGAAGAAACACCATGACCACAGCCACTCTTATAAAGGAAAATGTTTAATCAGGGCTGGCTTACAGTTTCAGAAGTTTAGTCCATTATCATAATGGTGAGAGACGTGGCGGTGCGCAGGCAGACATGGTGCTGGAGGCGGAGCTACAAGTTCTACATCTTGATCTGCAGGCAGCAGAAGGAGACTGTGTGTCACACTGGGCATAGCTTGAGCATATGAAATCTCAAAACCTACCTCCCCAGTGACACACTTCCTCTGACAAGGTCACACCTACTCCAACAAGGTCACACCTTCTAATAGTGCCACTCCCTACAGGCCAAGCACTAAAACACATGTATCTATAGGGGCCATACCTATTCAAACCACCACATTCCACTCCCTGGCCCCCATAGGGTTGTACATAATGCAAAGTGCATTTAGTCCAATTTCAATTGTCCCCATAATAGGTCACAGTCTCCACAATGTTTAAACATCCAAAATTCAAAGTCTCTTAATTGTAATCCCCTAAAAAATCCAAATCAAAAAAGCAGATCACATACTTCCAACATATAATGGCACAAGATATACATCACCATTCCAACACATAGGGAAACGAGATTGTGAGGAAATACTGGACCAAAGCCAAGACTGAAAACCAGCTGGGCAAACTCCAAACTCTGCATCTCCATGTCTGATATCAAAACACTCTTCAGATGTCCAACTCCTTTTATTGTTATTGATTGCAACACACTTCTTTCCCTTGGGCTGGTTCCACTCTGTTAGCAGATTTCCTTGGCAGGTATCCCATGACTCTGTCAACTCCAGCATGTTCAGGTCTCCAGGGTCATCCAGGCTTCAACTTTGTCCGGGGCCAGCCTTGACAAAAATACCTCTCGCCAGGGTAAAGGCATGGGGATTTAGAAATATAGTAAATAATATGAAGATGCAAATGAAAATAATAAAATGGAGAAATATATAGGATAATATCGGGAGGGAATTCCAGTGAGTACTGAAAATTTGTCCGCATTTAATTTCCAACTGCTTAAACTACCCTTGACCCCAAAAGGTAGGAGTAAGACCAAGACAGCATTAACATGATACAGGGAAATGAACATACCAATTGAAAGTTGCAGGCTACATTCATAGTTAAACATCCTGTCGCTAGAACAAAACAAGTCACCAGGTCATACTCACACCCTAGACCAAATATTCTGTAGACAAATCACTCCTTGGGTTGAATCCAAAGTTTTCTCCTTAAGGGAACTGGAACTTAGCCAGATCCTTAGACTTTAGCTTGAGGTAGAACATATCTGCTTCTCTATTCCTGGAGTACAAGTTCTGGCTATTAGCCACACCTGTTGACAATAACCTTGAGAGAGCAGAACTGTCTGGTCAACATCTAGGTGGGGCCTTTGTTTGAGGTAGAAGCACAATAACCTTGAAAGAACTAGAAACAAGTTTCAACTCTCCGACTTTTGATCAACGTGGAAACAGGCTCATATTTTTTGGGCCTCCACACAACTTTATAGTTTCACACAAAGGCCTCTCTGGGCCTCCATTCAGGGACACCCCTGACACACGCATGACCAGTGGCTTTCCTGAGTCACAGAGGAATATTTCATAACTTCTTCTATCCTTGACTCTAAAGCCAGAACCACATGGCCAAAGTTCTGCCAAGTTCTGCTGCTTGCTGGGGCTGGAACATGGCCCCCTTATTCAGTTACATCTTCACCAGCTTTCTATTTTCAGTGGTTTCCTTCACTGATTAAGCTTGCCTGTCTTGAAACTGGATCTGTAGACCAGGCTGGCTTCAAACTTAGAGATCTACCAGCCTCTCCCTTCCCTGTGCTGGAATCAAAGGTGTTGCCACTAAATATTGTTCTAAGCTTTTTATTAATTGCTTTTCACAAATTGGAAACTTAGCTGGGTAGGATTTTGCCCTGAGGTCACCACTACCTTTATTCTGGTTATTAATCTGTTTATCTCCTTGAACACAGGATTTAGCTCCATGCTACTTCCTGGTGCTGTTTTTCTCTTCAAATTATACATTTTATATTTTTACTTTCTCAGCTTTCTCCTTTTCATTATGGATCTTACTCCTTTTCATTATAATAACCGCATCACAGAGTCTATACTAGGCTGCTTTGAGATTTTCTCTGCCAACAGAATTAATCCAAATCTTTTCAGTTTAGTTTCAGGCAGACTCTTCAGACAAGGGTAAAAAACAAAACAACCACATTCTTCATCAAAATTTCACAAGAATGATCTCTAGGTCACATACAAAAATTCTTCTCTGAAACCTGCTGAGCTAGGCCTCACAGTTCAATTCATCCTCAGCACCACTGTCTGCCATGCTTCTACTTGGATGGCCCATTAAGTCCCACTTAAAGCATTCAACTGCTTTCCTAATCCAAAATCCATAAGTCCTTATTTCTCCAAACAAAAATATGGTGAGGCCTATTACAATACCCCAGTCCCTGGTACCAACTTCTGTCTTAGTTAGGGTTTCTATTGCTGTGAAGAGACACCATGACCATGGCAACTTTTGCAAAGGAAAATATTTAATTGGGCCTGGCTTACAGTTTCCGAGGTTTAGTCCATTATCATCATGGCAAGAGGCACGGAGGAGTGCAGGCAGGAGCGCACCAAGTCTACTGTGCTAGAGAATAAGCTGAAGTTCTACATCTCATAAGCCAAGCATTCAAACTCGTGCATCTGTGTGGGCCATACCTGTTCAAACCACCACAGGTGTGAATGTGAGCAAAACTTCTATCAAAGAACTAATGACATTTTTCATCTTGAAAAACATAATATAAAAATTTAATCAAATAAACAAGTGAATACAATTTAAAACGTTATTGCTGATTCATCTCACCAAAAGCAATTCCCCCCAAATAATAAGAATATATTGTTTCTCCACATCCAAGTAGGCAGCAGTGCAAGCAAATGTAAAGATTCATTAACATATGAGCACTTGTGGATAAGAAAAGTGATGTAAGAATGGAAGGAGGTGAATGAGAAGTATTTTAAAATATAGGGGATTATAACTCATGAATTGAAGCAGGGGATATATGTATGTTTCTGAACTTCACAGAGAAATTCATTGAACTATAGACCTAATACAAGGATAAGTAAAATAAAAATTACAGGCAATATTTCACTAGTACATGTATTGCATATAAAGAAGTACACTGTGAGTAATCAGTCTTAAATGCATATATTAAATCTGAGATTTTAAACAAGCCAATGTATGCAGAATATAGAATGTATGTGCTATCATGGTAAAAAAATGGATCCCAATAAATTATTCACTAGTGAGGAAGACAGAGAAGATGGAGCTGAGAGAAATGGGAATAAGGAATATGAGAGGAAGAGAAACATGTAAGAGACTTGATAGGTATCAGTTCAACTAGGAAGGTTACCTTAAATTCAGTGCTTTAAATTTTTTTATGGTTTGAGAATTTCATATAAACCTATAATATGTTTTGATAAAATCTGCCCCCCCCCAAGCCTCTTCCTCTCTAATCCCTCCCACATCTACCCTCACCATTACTTCTCTCTCAACTTTACACACACTTGATTTACAAAATCACATTGAGTTGAATTAGTGCTGTCTGTATATGCATGGATGTGCAGGACCACCGACTGGCACATGGGTAGCCTCTCACTGCCTACATCCCTGAAGAAAACTGACTCTCCTTCCCTTAGGAGTCATCAACAGCTAGCAGCTTCTTGGCTAGGGGCAGGACTTCACGAGCCCTCCCCATTCATACTGCCATTCATACTGGCTTGATCTTGAGCAGATCTTATGCACAGTGAGTTCACATTGTAATAGCTCTGTTGTGTCCAGTACACACTGTTTCCCTGCAGACTCCAGTTACTTCTGACTCCTAAATCTTTCTGGCTCCTCTTCCATGATGGTTCCTGAGCCTTAACAAAGAGGATAGGATACAGATGCCCCTTTTAGGCCCGAGTGGTTCATGGTCTCTTATTCTCTGCACACTGAGCAGCTGTGCATCTCTAAAATGATCACCATCCACTGCAAAGAGAAGCTTCTGTAATGGAGGCTGAAAGATGCACCAATCAGGGGAGAGACTTCAAATCCAAAGCCGTGAAATCATCAACTAAAGAGGATGAGTAGGAAAAGGTAGAAAACATTAATTTTGATGATGTCTGAAAATTGCAGTTTAAATATGATCCCATATATGTATTTGAAATAAAATGATGAGTCTGCATGTAGATGAGAAGAATTAAAATTTAAAAAAATGGCTATCTTATCAAAACAAAGCTACAGATTCAACACAATACAAATCAATAAAATCCAACACCATTTCTCACAGACATAGAAAAAATGATCCAACAATTTATATGGAGGCACACAAGAAAATCAAGAATGGTCAAAACAATCCTGTACAAAAAGAGTAATGCAGGGTATCATCACGCCTGGATTCAGATAATACTACTGAGCCATCATAATAAAAACAGCATGATATTGGCACTAAGCAGATACATGGGTCAATGAATTATGATTGAGAACCCAGATATGAGGCGTGCAACTGCAGTTATCTGACTTTGACAAAGATGTTGAAAATACACAATGAAGAAAAAAATGGTGTTTTCAACAATCAGTGCACGGAAAACTGGATTTCAGCGTGTAGAACAGTGAAATGAGACCCCTGACTTTCTACCTGCGCAAAACTCAACCCCATTTGGATCAAGAACCTCAGCATAAGGCCTGTTACCCTCAAACTACCAGAGGAAAAAGCAGGTGCTCTTCCATTCACAGGAAGAGGTAAGGGCTTCCTGAACAAGACAAAGTACAGGGAGTAAGACCAACAATAGATAGTGGGGTCCATGAAGCTAAACAGCAGAAGAACAACACAAGAAAAAAACCGAGGGAACAGGCAGTTCATAGAATGGGAGACAATCTTTGCCAGCTGTTCATCTGACAGAGGATCGCTGTCTAGAATATATGGTCATCTCACTTTAGCCAGAATGGCCACCATCAGGGATACAAATGTCAATAAACCCTGGTGTGGATGTGAGGATAGGAGTTACATTGAGTAAAAACTGGCTCAGCCACTTTGGAAATCCATCTGGAGGTTCTCAAAAACCTAGCTGTAGCTCTGTCACAAGATCCACTCTTGGGAATATATCCAAAGGACCCTATATCCTTCTTCAGAGACACCTGCACAGGCTCTTGCCAATCTATTAGAAAAAACTAGGAGGTGAGATCAATCTCGATGATCGGTCGTCAATAGATATGTGAATAAGAAAAATGTCATACATACAATCACTCAGAGGACTATTACACAGTTGTAAAGAAAAAATAAAATCATGAACATTGCAGGTAAACGTCAGAACTGGAAAATACTGCACTGAGTGAGGTAACATGCCCAGAAAGAAACATGTGTTCTCTCTCACATGTAGTCTACATTCAAATATTTTGTTCTTAAGTTTGAGCCCGAGAGGAGCCTGAAGGCTGGAAAGACATAACAAGGGAGAGAGTGGACTAGATTACATGGCAGGTGATGGTAGAAAGGTGGAATGCCGGGTGTGGAAAGGCTAAAGAAAGAAGGTTGGGGGGATGGAGGAATCAGGGGATGGAGAGGAGGACTAACTCAAAGGAAGGACGCATGAAAAGCCACCTGGAAGCCTACTTCTCACAACCCAAGTAAAATATATAATTGGAGAGATGGTATGAAAGAAAGGGGGCAACAAGGGGTTAACAGACTAAGCAGGGTTGAGGGTGAGGAGAAGGGGCAGAAGGAGCAGTGGTTGGTCCACCAGAACTAAGGTTGTTTGGAAAGGCCCGATGGGTGCCAATGAGTTAGAAAGTTAATTTCATAATATCACCTAAAAAAGAGTTTTGTGGAAAATGATGCTCTCAGAAGAAATGGCTTATTAAAACTACAGTGCTGAATGTGGGCCACCTCCCTGAGAGTTATTGGTCCGAGAGAGAGGTCTGGTCACGAAAACAGCACAGACTATTGTCACTTTTCTCAGTTCACCGCCACAACTGCAGGCCAAGACCCTACACTTGGGCTACAAGACATCCAGAAAGTGGCTTCCAATCGACCAGGACTCCTCTTCCTTGCTGGCTAGAGTTCATAGCGCCAAAAGGTGCCATGCTAGAGGAGAAAGCATCAATTGTCTGATACAGTGCTGGGCCTGTGCCAGAATACTGCTCTGCAGGCAAGATCTCATTAACGCAAGAGGGACAATGACTATGATGGGATGACCAACTTCTTTCTGATTGGATCTGCAGACTGACTGGCAGGAGGGAATCTCACACCTGGTACTGTAACACAGATTAGAAGCCTATAGCTACCAAGGCCCTAGGCCCTAGGCCCTAGGATAGAATCTGCTAATGTTCTTTTGCCAAGGGGTGGTGCTGTCAAATTTCTCTTTAAATATTATCTTTATGCTTATAAACTTGGGCTGTCCTTAACTCTGGTCAGAGAAACTTCTTTTTGCTCCGGGTAGCAGTCAATGCAGAGTTGGACAAGAAGTAAACATTTAACCCAAACCCTAAAATTGGAGAGCTCGATCACCCTGCCTCCACTCCACCAAGGCTCAGGGAACATTCAGAAAGACAAAGAGGAAAGAATGGAAGAGCTGGAAGATGGAGGAGAACTGTGGGATGCTGTCTTCTGGATTACCTGAACAAGACCTGTACAAGAGACAAGAAAAAGCCAGCTAAAAAAGGAGAAGGAGGTACTTCTCAGGTCCCACTCCATCCTAGGAGCTATTGGCAGGTAATAACTGTTGGACAGCAACAGGTTTTTTCCTTTTTTGAGGGCATGGCCACTGGGAGATTTCCCATGCTCCAGTTGAAGGCACTCTACCCGTGCACATATTGGCAGCACCAATTGGACTTAGTGGCTTATAAAAAATTAATACAATAAAAGAACATATGAAGTTGAGAGGGGGATGAGTTAGAAGAGACATTGGGAAAATTGGAGGGGAGACTATTGGGTAGATATGATCATATTTTATTGTATATGTGCATGAAATTCTTTATTATGTATACAGTGTTCTGTCTGCATATACGTCTGCACTCCAGAAGAGGGTACCAGATCTTATTACAGATGTTTATGAGCCACCATGTGATTGCTGGGAATTGAACTCAGGTCCTCTAGAAGAGTAGTCAGTGTTCTTAACTGCTGAGCCATCTCTCCAGTCCCCATGAAGTTCTTAAGAATAAAGAAAAAAATCAATTAAAAAAGGAGAAAAGAGAAATCAAAGACTTAAGTCAAAAGGCATTCTTCTAGCAATAGCAATAAGACAACATAAGGGGATCAAGGGGATTCGAATTGGAAAGGAAGAAGTTAAACTCTCGTTATTTGAGACGATACGATAGTGTACATTAGCGACCCCAAAAACTCTACCAAAGAACTCCTACAGCTGATAAACACCTTTAGTAATGTGGCAGGATACAAGATCAACTCCAAAAAATCAGTTGCCCTAATATACACAAAGGATAAAGAAGCAGGGAGGGAAATCAGAGAAACTTCACCTTTCACGATAGCCGCAAATAGCATAAAATATCTTGGGATAACTCTAACCAAGGAAGTGAAAGACCTATTTGAGAAGAACTTTAAGTCTTTGAAGAAAGAAATTGAGGAGGATACCAGAAAATGGAAAGATCTCCCTTGCTCTTGGATTGGGAGGATCAACATAGTTAAAATAGCAAATCTACCAAAAGCAATCTATAGATTCAATGCAATCCTTATCAAAATCCCATCAAAATTCTTCATAGACCTTGAGATAACAATAATCAACTTTATATGAAAAAGCAAAAAACACAGGATAGCCAAAACAATCTTATATAATAAAGGAACTTCTGGAGGCATTACCATCCCTGACTTCAAACTCTATTATAGAACTACATTATTGAAAACAGCTTGGTATTGGCATAAGAACAGAGAAGTCGACCTATGGAATCGAATAGAAGACCCAGATATTAACCCACAAACCTATGAACACCTGATTTTCGATAAGGGAGCTAAAGGTATACAATGGAAGAAGGATAGCATCTTTAACAAATGGTGCTGGCATATGGATGTCAACCTGTAGAAGAATGAAAGTAGATCCATATCTATCACCATGCACAAAACTCAAGTCCAAATGGGTTAAAGACCTCAACATTAATCTGACCACTCTGAACCTGATAGAAGAGAAAGTGGGAAGTAGTCTACAAGACATAGACACAGGAGACCACTTCCTAGGTAGAACCCCAGTAGCACAGACAATAAGAGAATCAATGAATAAATGGGACCTCCTGAAACTGAGAAGCTTCTGTAAAGCAAAGGACACTGTCAGTAAGACAAAAAGGCTACCTTCCAACTGGGAGAAGATCTTCACCAACCCCTCATCAGACAAAGGTCTGATCTCCAAAATATACAAAGAACTCAAGAAACTAGACACTAAAACTCAAATTAACCCAATTTAAAAATGGGATACTGAACTGAACAGAGAATTCTCAACAGAAGAACTTCGAATGGCCAAAAGACACTTAAAGTCATGTTCAACCTCGTTAGCGATCAGGGAAATGCAAATCAAAACAACTTTGAGATACCATCTTATACCTGTCAGAATAGCTAAAATCAAAAACACCAATGATAGCCTATGCTGAAGAGGATGTGGAGTGAGGGGAACACTCATCCATTGTTGGTGGGAATGCAAACTTGTGCAGCCACTGTGGAAATCAGTGTGGCGGTTTCTCAGGAAACTGGGAGTCAACCTACCTCAGGACCCAGCAATTCCACTCTTGGGAATATACCCAAGAGATGCCCTATCATACTACAAAAGTATTTGTTCAACTATGTTCATAGCAGCACTATTTGTAATAGCCAGAACCTGGAAACAACCTAGGTGCCCCTCAATAGAAGAATGGTTAAAGAAGGTGTGGAACATATACACATTAGAGTTTTACTCAGCGGTAAAAAACAATGACATCTTGAATTTTGCATGCAAATGGATGGAAATAGAAAACGCTTTACTGAGTGAGGTAACCCAGACACAAAAAGAGGAATATGGTATGTATTCACGCATAAATAGATTCTAGCCATAATTAAAGGTCTTTGAGCCTATAATTAGTGATCCTAGAGAAGCTAAACAAGAAGGTGAACTGAAGAAAATCATATAGTTATCCTCCTGGATATTGGGAGTAGACAAGATTGCCAGGCAACCTTGGGTGCATGGGGGTGGGGGGTTGGAAGGAAAGGGAGATGGTTAGAAAGAAGGGAGTAGGGGAGGATTGGGGATAGCTTGGGGGAATGGGATGGGGGGAGGGAGGAAGGATTGATATGGGAGCAGGGAAGTATATATCTCAACTAAGGGAACCATTTTAGGGTTTGCAAGAGACTTGATTCTAGAGAGGTTCCCAGGTCCAAGGAGAGGTCCCCAGATTGTTCCCTGGACAGCAGAGGAGAGGGTGCCTGAACTGGCCTTGGCCCATAACCATACTGATGAATATTTTGCATATCACCATAGAACCTTCATCTGGCAATGGATGGAGATAGAGACAGAGACACATATTGGAACACTGGACTGAGCCCCCAAGGTCCAAATGAGGAGCAGAAGGAGGGAGAACATGAACAAGGAAGTCAGGACTGTGAGGGGTGCGTTCACCCACTGATACAAGGGGACTGATCTATTGAGAGCTCACCAAGGCCAGCTGGACTGGGACTGAACGAGCATGTGATCAAAGCGAATTCTCTGAATGTGACTGACATGGGGGCTGTCTGAGAAGCCATTGATAATGTCACTGGGACTTGTTTCGTCTACATGTACTGGCTTTTTGGGATCCTAGTCTGTTTCGATACTCACATTTCTAGACCTGGAGGGAGGGTTGAGGAACTTGAACTTCCCACAGGGCAGGAAACCCTGACTGCTCTTAGGACTGGAGAGGGAGGAGGAAAGGGAGAGGGGGAAGAGGGAGGGTTTTGGGAAGAGGGACGGAAGTGGAAATTTTTATAAATTAATAATAATAATAATAATAAAAAGAAATAGAAAAAAATTCTGAATTTCATATGAAAAGGCAAAAGACTCTGGATAGCCACAGCAGTTTTGAAGGAAAATAATACTGCAGGGATTACCACACCAGATGTCAAGTTATATTCTAACAGGCCCAGAGACCTTAACACAACTGAAGCCATGTTGGAGGCACCATTCCTACCTTAGAACCCAACATGTGGACCCCAACATCTGCCAAAATAGGAACCAAGATTTAACCCACTGAAGACCTAGTCCATATTTCCAGGACCTGAAAAGTCTCTAAATGTATTAACCATGCCTTTTCACTTCCATAGTTTCGCTTCTTGCCAACTGTTCTTGCTAACCTAAGTGTGTCAACCAGGATGTGGGTTTTGTGCATAAATGGAAAATAATGGTGAGCTTTGGGGCTGCATGATTTGGGCAAGTTCCCCAAGCAGTCACCAGCTGACAATACAGACTTTCTATTTCGCTTTAGGATGGCAAGTGTTCTCTGGAGGCAGAATATTACAGAGCCATAGTAATAAAACTGGTATTGGCACAAAAGTAAACAGAAAGAGCCAAGTAACAGAATAAAAGTCCCAGTTTTAAGCATATTGAATTACAGCCATCGACATGACAAAAACACACACTGGGGGAAATACAGTATCTCCAGCAAATGTGCTGGGATAACTGGATATCTACATGCAGAAGAATGAAATGAGACCCACATAGATCACCCTGTGTAACATGAGGGCCGGGCTTGTCAGGGTTTTTGTCCTGCCACAGTCATTTAGCCCCAAAGAAAATCATACAGAGGTCTCCATAAGATTATAAACTGATTGGTCCATTAGCTCAGGCTTCTTATTAGCTCTTGTAGCTTATATTAACCTATTATTTTTATCTATGTCAGCCACATGGCTTAGTACCTTTTTCAACGGGGCAGGTCACATCCTGCTTCTTCGGTTGTCTGGGCAGAACTGCGGGAAGAGCTTCCTTCTTCCCAGAATACTCCTGTTATTTGTTTGTTTGTTTGGGCCAATGTTTTATCACTAATATAGACTATCTATGTGATTTTCTTTGGGGCTAAACAGCTGTGGGACCTGGTGGGAGGACAAAAATCCCCACAAGCAGGTCCTCATGCTACAACCCTGCATAAAAATCAACTCTAAACCGATCAAAGACCCCAATGTGGAACCTGAAACCCAGAAGAGAGCACAGGTAGTGCCCTACATGACATAAGTATAGGAAACAACTTGCCGATGGGGCCCCATTTGTTTGGAAAATTCCAACAATTGACAGGTGGGCCATCATAAAGCCCAAAGGCTTCTGAATGCAAAGGAAATAATGTAATTGCAAATAAAGATGAATCTTGAGGCAATAGATGGGACTGGAAAATACACTGAATGAGGTAACCTAGAACTAGAAAGACAGAAGATACTTGTACTCGCTTATTTGTGGGTTTGAGGAAGTCTACAACCTGGAATAATCATAGAAGAAAAGAAATTAGAAATAGACTATTTGTGGGGTGGGAGAAGACGGAGATCTAGATGGGGGATAGCAAGGCACAGATGCAATAAAGGAGGAAAGGGGGAAATGTATGTGAGTGCTTAACAGAGTAGAAGGAGGGTAATATAGGGGAGGGAGAGGAAGGAGAGGTAATTAACATTAAGAATGTTCAGGAATGCTTTAGGGAAACTCACTATTTTATAAACTTACTTACACACACATATCCTATATCACCATATAAATAGCTTGCGTGTGTGTCACGTAAACACACATATACTGTAGCACCATATCATTATAGATAGCTTGTGTGTATATCACATAAACACACATACAGTTACTATATGCAGTTTCTATGCAAGATAGGAAAATGTCCCCCCGACACACACACTCCCAACTAGTCAGAGATCTAACAAAAATCCACAATGACAGATAGGGACACATCCCTTTCAGTTGTTGGTCAGGAGGGCCCAAGGGACCCTCACAACAATCTGGGTAGTTATGATTGCTCTTGGTTGTCTGCCAGAACACGACGGCAAAAGTCTACTGGAAGGACCATACATTTGTGTCACAGGGATTGGAGAAATCAAGTTAGACCTGACCTCCCTGAGGGCTGGCTCTCACAGTTTGGGCAGGGTTATGCGTGCTGCAAAGGGGAGCAGAAAATCTACCAACAATCCAATGCAGCTGTAAAGCCCGAAAAGCACAGAGATGATGGGATAAGTAAGCTATCCCCAGTGGTGCAACAGCAGCATTTGTGTCTTGGGGGCAACCAACAGCTGTCTTGGTGGACCTAAATCCCACTTAATGTGTGTGTGTGTGTGTGTGTGTGTGTGTGTGTGTGTGTAGCACTCACTCCTAGTATTGTAAACCTAGGTAAGAATTCATGGCTAGAGAGATCAAAGTTCCTAGGGGCAATTTAGTGCTGCCGCATTACTGAAGTATTAGAGTTTTCGACTGTCTTCTGAACATGCATCCTCATACCCATAGGCGAGTACAGCTCTTGCATCTCATCAAAGAAGCTTCTTTTTGTAGCAGACGAAGACCATTAGGGTCATCCACGATGACTCAAAATGCAGAGAATAAGTGATTGTAAGGTGCCCAGCTCCAGGGGAGACATCTGTAACCACATCCTGTACCTAAGGCTCAGGAAACTGAAGAAGGGGCAGAAAGGCTTTACAAGCCTAAGGTTTTGGATGACTGCTGAGTAACAGGTTCTTCTGGATAAGACAGGATGGTTGCTCCTGTCAACTATTAAGAATATGCTTGCTAAACAAGACAAAACCAATTGACATGACAACATGGATGGAGGAAAATTTTGAAAGATCTAACCCCTAGGTGAAGATCTACAGGCAGGCAATGGTTATCGAGGGAGAGACAGTGATCCTTTTTCCTTTCCTTTCCTTTCCTTTCCTTTCCTTTCCTTTCCTTTCCTTTCCTTTCCTTTCCTTTCCTTTCCTTTCCTTTCCTTTTTCCTTTCCTTTCCTTTCCTTTCCTTTCCTTTCCTTTCCTTTCCTTTCCTTTCCTTTCCTTTCCTTTTTCCTTTCCTTTCCTTTCCTTTCCTTTCCTTTCCTTTCCTTTCCTTTCCTTTCCTTTCCTTTCCTTTCCTTTTTCCTTTCCTTTCCTTTCCTTTCCTTTCCTTTCCTTTCCTTTCCTTTCCTTCTTTTTCCTTTCCTTTCCTTTCCTTTCCTTTCCTTTCCTTTCCTTCCTATCCTTCCTTCCTTTCTTCCTTCCTTCCTACTATCCTTCCTTCCTTTCTTCCTTCATTCCTTCCTTTCTTCCTTCTTTCCTTTCTTTGTTCCTTCCTTCCCTTCTTCCTTTCTTTCTCTTTCTGGGAAGAAACTCCAATCCTAAGGGGCCAGCTCTAAATATAGATGAATAAAGGCAACACTAATTAGACTCAGTATGATAAATGTGTGCATGTATATTTATATGAAAATAACTTCATAGGGGTAATAAATTTGAGATGGGTGGTTGGGGGACCAGTGAAAGCTAGACAGGAGAAACGGGGAAAAAGGATAAAAACAGATTGTACTCAAGTATGAAGTCCTCAAATTAAAAAAGGAAAAACATAGGAACTAAAGATAGATTATGAATATAATTAAATAAAATGATGAACAGGCCTGCCTACTATGGCTCCCTCCTGGTGTA
The DNA here is from genome assembly GCF_982192425.1 of Myodes glareolus. Classification (NCBI taxonomy): domain Eukaryota; kingdom Metazoa; phylum Chordata; class Mammalia; order Rodentia; family Cricetidae; genus Myodes; species Myodes glareolus. Next base: position 24,402,605 of record NC_142037.1, on the reverse strand, counting down.
CAGAGCTATCAAGATGAACAGGGCCGTTTCCCTGAAATTCTCTTTTATTTCCACATTTCCAAGTACTGAAAAAGGTAGAAGGTCCTGAAAAATGCATAGTCAAAGTGGGGTAGGTACTGGCTTGTTTCAGCTCCAGGTCCTGCAAAGTTCAGGAAAAGCTCCCCAAGGCTTCAAGCACATGGGCATATGCCATGCGTGGGCCCAGCCTTGACCAACAGACTGCCAGTCTCCATGTAGTACTGAAAGCAGCACCATTGTCAGCATCCCATTCCTGCCCAGCACACACCCTTACCCAGACCCTGGCTTGGCTAGGCTGGGACACTGTACCAGAAGGAGAGGTGTACGCATCACAATGTGTACGGCATCATATGTGAGGTCATTGGTTACCTAGGAGATGGCTGCCACAACGTTTCCCACAAGCTCAGTTGCTCACAGACTTTAGCTGTGTCTTCTCTGAAAAAAATGACCAGAAAGCTTCCTAGACCTCTGGGCTCTCTACGAAACCCACCTCCTCCACCATCTCCTCCTTCTCTTCGCCCAGACTCCTTTCATTTCCTGTCTGTGCCAGTCAGCACCTCTTGGCCTGCTGCAAAGACCAAGTCCCTTTCTGTTAACCTTCCTACCCACTTTCCTCCTATAAGGCACACTTCCTTCTTCCCCACCTTAATGGTTCATATGCCTTCCTCTTCCTCTGTCGACAAACTTCCTAAGTGCCCCGATATTTCTTTCCCTTCCTATAGCTCCTCTAAGTGTCCCCCAGCTCCTCCTAACAGCCCTACCAAAGTACTGTATTTTATCTCATGCCCACCACGAAGGCAGCTACTGACTGCTACATTGGGTAGGTCCAAATTTGATTCTGGGAAGACTTAGTTGGAAAGGGTACAGGCCATGATTTTCAGGACTTGGGGTTCTTAGCAGCCTGACATGCTGAGTCCAGGGAAAACAAGGATGATGAAGCCAGAACTCAGCCTGGAGCCTCTCAATCCTGACTCCTCCCCGGGCTCTTCTCTTTAACAGGTCATCACTGAGAAACACCCCAGACATTCCAAGAGAAACCAGTGTCCTTAAAGGCTACTTTGCAGAATCACCAAGAAAGCTTGTTCTTTCATGGGGCAGTCCGGAAGACTTTTTCTGTGGTGACTGAATCTCCTTCAGGGTGCTTGTCCTTCAGGAGCAAGGATGAAATGTCCCAGGACACAGAGACTGTAAGCGAAGAAAGCGGGTGGGAACTGGAGCCTTGAGCAAGTGTCATTTCCTTACTTGTCAAGCCCTGGGAGGCACAGCAGCAATGCAGTATGGGTAGGAAGCTGAGGGCTGGGCCACAGTCTCCTGGTAGGATTTGGAATCTTTACTATCATATGTGACTGTGGATTACATTAAATAGCTTCCTGACCCAGTTTCCTAGCAACTGAAAGGAGGTTTCATGAGTCCGAGGCAGTGAACGAAGTAGTACTTGAGTGTGCTCACTAAGTGCCCACTAAGTGCCCACTAAGGATAGATAATCTCCAAAGTGAGGGAAGACAGGCAATGGGGGAGAATGGACTCTGCTTGTGCCTGTGCTCTGCATGGCCCATGTAAAATGTGGCAGAGAACATGTTTTGCACAGTTCCTCTGAGTCAAATATAGAAAAAGTTTAAGGACTATTTTGCTCTAACAATATCTTGCAGCGCCCGAGATACAATACTGTCATGCCACCGTGAAATTCAATGACTTCGGCTGTATGTAAAGCATTTGCCCGAGTTTCCAATTAGTTACTTGGTTTCTATCTCTCTCCCTGCCCTCCTTCTCTTCCGGTTCTCCTCTTTCCAATACCAAGATGATTTCATTGGCAAAAATTGGCACAAGCTGTCGCCAGCTATATTTCAACTGAGACTGACTGAGGAATTTCATGCAAGAATTTCAAGGCAAGAGCTAGAGTTTCCTGAAAGAAGCTTCATTGATAAGGAAGGGGGTGACAAATGGTCTATCTAGTTACTCAGTGGATGCCAACATGGCAGACAAGTTGTAGCTAACAAAACGGGAACACACTAGAGGGACAGCCACTAACAAAATGCAACAAAGGCAGAAATATATGTCTAACTGGAATGAGTTACTACCTTAAAATGACCAAGTTTCTGATGAGACAAGAAAATAGGCCCAGTCTACATGTTATCTCTATTTTACATACATACACATATATACATAATATACGCAATAGCTATATTTCTCTGCCTATGACAACTCCACCCACAGTGGGCAGGTGGTTCACCCTACTAAAAAGGATGACACCACATGTCTGTTGACCTGTCATTCACCCAGTGATGATGACAATGACAGCAGCCTCTGGAGAAATGCACTCAGCCATCTTGGGTGCTGACTCTTTCCATTTCACTTCTTCCTGCTTTGGAATCCCCATGACAAACACAGTCACTCTCCTTTCAGCCCCACCAGGTGCCAGTCACACTGAGTTAAATGATTTCTTTAGATACTCAGCTGACACCACAGTGCCAGACAAGCTGCCGTTGACAAAACAGGAACACGCTAGAGGGACAACCACTAACTAAGCATCTTGAGATGTTGAGTTTCTTGTGACTATATTTCAGGATTTCTCTTGGACTGTGGAACTCAGATGGAGCCTTCAATCAGCCGATGGCATCTTTTCATTGATTTTTCTGTTGACCCCTATTGGATACTTCGTCACAATGGAAAACCAGGTAGATTTAAAGGAATGAAGCCCTGTACGATGCAAGGCTATAGTCCTCTCAGAGAGCCTATTTTACACACTGGAAGGATTTGTGTATGGTTCCTGAATGTCATTTGGTGTATATCAGAGACCAAACTGAAAACAACCAGAGTCACAGACTGGATTTCGCAAGCGCAAGTGTCAGAGTCCTTGGCAAGTATGGGTCATTTCACTTAGTAAAGACTGATTGCTCAATAGTCAGGTAGGTGTGGCTTAGAGAGGTGGGAATTAGACTAAGCTGTATACAAGCCTAGATTCAGTTCACTAGTCTAATGAAGCAGGTTGTCTGTTGGTACTGCTTCCCTTATGAGGTGAGATGTGCCTGGAAGCATCTCATGAGAGGTAGGAACACAGGGATGCACCATTACTGTCAGACCTGAAAACAGTCATGGGAAGTGCTCCATACCTGTAGGGCTACTGCAGGAAGGCCTGGGCTACTCGATTTGGGAGGACTGGTGCTAATGTAGAGATGAAAATAAAATTACTCCGTCTCAGTTGGAAAACAGTTGGGGACAGCCTATGCAGATTTTTGCCAATGATATCATCGTGGTCACGGAAGGAGGAGGACTGGAAGGGCAGGAAGGCAAGGAGCTGGGCAGAAATCTAACTGGAAACTCAGGCAAATACACAGACTGTAAGTTACTTAACGCACCCTGCCTCCTCTCCTAGGAAAGCGTGGCCTGGTGTGTGTAGCTGGAAACGGCGCAGAGGAAGCACTGACCTTCCAGCATAGTTCATGTAAGCTTACCACACCACAGGAAGCAGAGCTGCGGCTGCTTCAGCCATGGGCACGGTTCAGGCCCTCCATGTACTTCAGTTGAAAGATGCATTTGTGCATCTTAGAAAGCGGCACATGCACTGCGTGCCCGTTCACCATTACAGAAGTGAAATGAGCTACGGACCGTGGTGAAACACGTACTTCACAGATAGAGCACTGGACTCATTTAGAATATGCCAAGGATCTCGACCTCAAAGTGGAAAATGAGGCACTCAGTTGATGATAGGCAAAACAGTGCACAGACGTCTCACAGAAGATGTAACGTCATGCACACGGAACTGGCTTACATAGACTTGGGGTGTGGCCATTCTCTGGAAGCCAAGAAACCTAGGGGCTTCTACTTTGGTTCTAGTCCCTCTGGTATTGTTTTGGATTGTTTTATTTTGTGTCTAAAGATACTGCAGAGACAGTAAAACCTTTATACCTTCATTGTTTAATCACTTCATTTTGCTTTTTTTAAAAAATCTCTTTCTGGAAATTACAATAAAAACATGCTATAAAAAGCTACCACAACTCAGATATTTCACCTATAACCTTTAAATAATAAAATGTTTCCTGACGGGGTGGGGATGGCTCAATGGTTAGGCACAGCAATAGCTACCATCTGCAGAAAACCTGTGTACTGAACGGGGGTGGAAAGTGTCTCTGCTATGGTCAGGGCTTTGTACTGACTGTGAAGAAAATTACCACAGTTTCTTTTCTGTGGGTTCAAAGAACTGATCTAAAAATTATACAGAAGGGAAATGACTCCAGGTAACCCAATAGGAAGGATGCCCTAAGTCAGAGAGTTGGACTTCTTGGGATAACAAGTGCCTCCAAAGCCTCAGAATCAGGGCAGAGGGACTTCCTGAAACAAAAAGAATCACATACATCAGCAGGGCAGAAAGAGGTCGGACATAGGCAGGCAAATGTGGTAAGTTCGTCTTTGCCACTAAAGAAAAGGCAAAAAAGTGGAATAAAGAATTTTGGTACACCCTTCCTCCATCCCACCCATCCCATTCCCCCAAGCTCTCTTGAATCCTCCCCTTCTCCCTTCTCTCTATCCATCTCCCCTTATATCCACTCCCCCACACCCCCATGCACCCAAGTTTTGCCTGGCAATCTTGTCTACTTCCAATATCCAGGAGGATAACCATATGATTTTCCTTGGATTCACCTTCTTATTTAGCTTCTCTAGGATCACTAATTATAGGCTCAATGTCCTTTAATTATGGCTAGAATCCACTTATGAGTGAGTATATACCATATTCCTCTTTTTGGGTCTGGGTTGCCTCACTCAGTAAAGCGTTTTCTATTTCCATCCATTAAAAAAAAAAAAAGAATTTTGGTACAGTAGTTCAGACAGAAACATTTGAAATTCCAACATTGTAAATCTTTTTGCTCTCCACAAAATGGACTCAAAGCATATTGTAGATTGAATGAAAATCACAATAAGAAACTGCGTTGTGAATTTGCAGTCCTTTAAAACCAAAACATGCTGCACATGAAAGCAAATAACTATGCTGGTCAATATCTTAGGTGTCCAGTCAGATCGGATTCCACACACTGCTTCCTGGTTGTCACCACACCACCAGCAGGCTCCACTCTACCAGTCTCATGCCCAAACACGCTTCTTGCTATACTACCATGCCTTCCCATCTGCTAGGCATGTATCTAGCCCCCCCCCCCCCGGAGCAAATTAAAAATATTTTAATTATCTAACTATTTAATTATTTCATATTTTTAATTGCTTAATTACTTAACCTTAGGTTGCTTGTCTAAACCTATTTGGCCACAATTATGAGAAAAGCAACTCATAAAGAAAACTGGGACAATAAAGTGTAGCCATTGGTGTAGCAGTAATTGTTAGAGATACGCACAATTAAAGAGAAACCTCATATTGTAGATTTGGGCAGCAGGAAAGGTGTTGTCTTGTTGACTGAGTTTTCTGTCCTGCCCAGTTCCTGCAGTTGTTAAGTCCCAAAGAAATCACACAGAGTTCTGCATTAGTTATAAACTGATTGGCCCATTAGCTCAGGCTTCTTATTAACTCTTTTAACTTATATTAGTCCATTATTCTTGTCTATGCTAGCCATGTGGCTCGGTACCTTATTCAGCGAGGCAGTCACATCTTGCTTCTTCTGTGGCTGGGTCACGACTGCAGACTAGGACTTCCTTCTTCCCAGAATTCTCCTGTTCTCATTGACCCGCCTCTACTTCCTGTCTGGTTGTTTTGCCTATACTTCCTGCCTGACTACTGGCCAATCAGCACTTATTTAAAATATAATTGACAGAATACAGACCATTGTTCCATGCCATCAATAGCAGAGGATAACTGTTTTTAAATAGCCTTTGGCTATTAATCTGCTGAACCTGTATCAGCACAATAAAGCTGCTTTCTGGAAAAAAAAGTCTAGGTGTCCTGCTTCTTCTCTGTATGAAAATCCCCTGATCCCAGGCATGGACTTTTGTTTTGGGATCTACTGATTTTAACTAGGGCTGTCTGGGTTTGGAATTATTCAATGGAGCCTGCTGGGCTCACTGTTGGTTATACAAATGAGGACAATGTTTGCCTTTCCCTAGAACCCTCAGTGACCAATATTTCAACAGAGATGGGCAGGAGTTCGTGAGCCCCTTCCTGATGTAGGTGGGTCTGTCTATGTGTTATTTTCATTGGTTAATAAAGAGAAATAATGGGCCAGGCAGTGTTTAAATGAATACAATTTGTGTGTTGTTATTTCCAGGGCTAAGCTAGCTGTGCAGGAGCCGGGCGGGACGAAAAGCAGGCCTGCCTACAGCCCCTCACTACATATGGTGCCCAGACATGGATAACTGAATCCACAGAAAGCCTGAGAAAGCTTGGGAAAGAATAGAGTAAAGCATGTTTTCTTGGTAGCAGCAATTTCTCGGGTCTGCTCTGCTTGCTAGAGGCAAGCAAGAGCTCTCATCTAAGAGAGGCTTCCTGACTCAGCTTTAGCTGCAAAACCCTGCAGCTCATTAAGAGGTTCTGCCACGAAAAACTTAAACGGTGTTGACGAAAAGCTGAACGCATGCTTTTTGGCTTTCAGCTGTAGCAGGAAAAAAGCTGTGCCGTTTTAAAATGCCGGCTTTCTGGGCTGTCCTGCCAGGGCAAACTCTGACTCTTTCAGGCAGGCAGTCCGACTGAGTGTGGTCTGTGAGCAGAATGCTGCAGCTTGCTTGCTGGCAAGGACCTTGAAACGCCATAGAGTTGTGGCAGTGAACACAGCTCTGGTTGGTACCTCAGCCTTGAGGCTGGAAAACTAAGGAATGGGCTAATTCCAGCCGTAAAAGCCACAGTTTTAGTCCTCTCCTTAAAGACTCATGTGGTCAAAAAGAGAGAGACATACAGTAAAGAGAGATTCAAAGACAAAGAAAACCTCTTAATGGTTTACAGTGTGTTAAAAATAAATGCAGGATAAAAGTTAAAGTTCTTAAAGTAAAAAGAGAGTAGTTAGGTGTGGTGGTACACACCTTTGATCCCAATGCCCAGGAGGTAGAGGTGGATTGACTTCTGAGACTTGAAGGGGCAGAGGTAAATTGACCTCTGTGACTTCAAGGTGTGGTAGCACACATCTTTAATCCCAATGCCTGGGAGGCAGAGACAGACAGATCTCTGTGAGTTCAATGTGTGGTAGCACACGCCTTTAATCTCAGCACTGGGGTGGGGTGGTGGTGGGGTAGTGGTGGGGGGGGTGGGGGGTGGGGGTGGGGGTGGGGAGTGGGGGCGTGGGGGGTGAGCAGGCGGCCAGCAGCTCGTGGAGGGTCCCTGTGCCTGATCCCGAGCAGCGGATCCCTGATCGGGAGAGCCGCCAGCCCCGATGGCTCCCAACGAGTCCCTGGAAGGTGCAGTTTCCCAGCGGCAAGTGGCTGGGCAGGCGGCGGGTAGAAGGCAAATAGACAGACACATCGTGCAGAATAGAATTGGATATTTATTACTTAGAGGAGAGAAAGAGTGGGGAGAGAAGGAGAAGAGAAAGGAGAGAGACAGAGAAGGGAGCAGGGGAGAGGAGAATCAAGATGACGAGAGGGGGCAGGACCCGCTGGGAGTGGGTGTGGCTTGTCTCTTAAAGAGATGAAAACCATAACACAGGTGACTGGAGGGCTAGTGTTTTACAAGCCTGAGACTAAGGACAGAGGGCTTTGAGCAAAGGAGGAAGAATGCTCGTGAGAATGACACAGAGAAACCCATTCCACTGAGGGATCAACAACCAGAGAACTAGAATAAAAAAAAAAATACAGCTATTTCACTTTTCATTGTGATGTGGAAGTCGGCATGAATTAGTTTTACACATACATTTCAAGGTCTACTGAAGACTTAAAAACATGTTTTTAACAAGTCAGTAAATCTGCATGCTAAACTGTAAAAAGATGGATTGATATAAAATGGTCAAAGATCCTGAAAAAGCAGGAAAAATGGGGTTGGTTGGCAAAAATGGGAACAAAGAACACAGGAACCAAACAGAAAAATGTAACACTGTTCGTGCGTCGGGCAAGGGCCTGGAGATTGAAACAGAGGCACACAGAGAGATGCAGGTAATACCAAGAATATCCCTTTATTGTGTTCCAGGGCAGCTTATATAGGGTCTCTAACTCTCAGCTGCAAGCCCCCTAGAAACCACTCCCCTGCCATCAGGGTCTTGTGCTCAGAGCAGCTGCAAAACTAGTTGTTTGCTCAGAGCAGCTACAAGCATAGGGAAACAAGTTGTTTACTCCAGCAGGCAGGGGGATCACATTAGCAGTGTGGTGATTTGAAAGAAAATGCTCCCTAAAGGGAATAGCACTATTAGGAGGTACAGTTTTGTTGGAGTAGGAGTGGCCCGGTTGGAGGAAGTGTGTCACTGTGCAGAGGCGGGCTTTGAGGTCTCATATATATGCTCCAGCCATGCCCAGTGAGTCAGACCACTTCCTGTTGCCTTTGGATCAAAATGTAAAGACTCTCAGCTTCAGTACCCTGCCTTCCTTCACACCGCCATGTTGCGCCATGATGATGATGGACTAAACCTTTGAACTGCAAGCCAGCCACAACGAACCATTTTCTTTTCCAAGAGTTGCTTTGCTCATGGTGTCTCCTCATGTCTTAGCAGGAATCCTAACTGTGATAAGGTTAATGCGGAGATTCATGACTGCTATTTGTAATGACCACCATTTAAAGATCTGCCTAATATTCAGACCTCAATCGCAAGAGTTTTGCTGTCCGTTTCTCTTTAAAACTTCACCAAGTTTTCCTGAAATAAAGCTTCCTGAAACAAAGGCCGCTTTGCTCTTACCTGGCAGGTCTATCTGTGGTCTCAGGGACACCACGTTTAACTGGAGTGCTGACGGTGTTTTTCCGCAGGTGCCCCTGCATCCCCTTGCCTGCGCCTTGCTCTTTGGGAAGCTTTCTGTCTTGAACTCCAGAGGACACTAGGAGGTTTCCAGTTTTTTCAGGACTTGCATTAGCTAACTAAGAAGATGGATGTGCTCAGAGCTAAACAACTGTGCTCTGCTGTGAAGTCCGCCTCCAGAACTGCTGGCTCAGAGTGAAGAGACCCTGCGACCGCACTTCCGCTGTCTGTGAACTGGGCCTCGGGAGGGCTCTTCTTCATGGTTAGTGCTTCGTGTCCTCTGAGAAGTGGCCAAAATATTTTGGTCCAGAGTACATCCTCTTACACATCTACTAATTTTTTTTCAAATGTAACAATCTTTCTCTCTGAAATATGATGGTGTCCCTTCCTTTGGATCTTTATCATGATTTAATATTTATGATTGTGATATTCATGCATATTGTAGAAATTTCGAGAAATGCGGTATAAAGGAAAATTAATATAAGTTACAATCCCTACACTGAAATGTTTTAATGTATTTTCTATGTCTTTCAAGTTTTCTGTATTAAATCTAGTCAAAAGGTCAGTGTTCTCCGAAGGCTGCTGGAAACCACCCATTAAGTCTGGGCTGGCAAGACGGCTCAGCGGATAAAGATGCTCGCCGCAAAACCTGCGGACCTGTGTTTAATCCCTGGAATCTGTAAGATGTAAGGTTGTCAGCACCAAATATAACCCGTTTGCAGTATACCCACATTAAAATTTTGTCTGTTGAAATGATCTGAGTTATGGAGGGAGCGTGTGAACTTTGGGGGTTCCATTGTCCACTCGAGCGTTAGGGAACATGAAAAGCAAGTGTCCTAAAGAAGTGTGGTCTTATTTTCGGCAATGACACAGGCTTTGTTGGCGCTTCCCTCTAAGGTCTGCTTGTTAAATGCTTAGTAGGCATCCTGTGGAGATACCAGGAGATGTCAGCACCTGTAAGAAATGAGACCCACTAGGAGGGAGCTAGGTCATGGGCTATGCCCTTGAAGAGACTGGAGACCCTGCACCTTCCTGTCTTTACTTCCTGGTTGCAGGGAGCTGACAGCTTCCTCCTCTATCATGAGCTCCTGCTCCGCTGTGCTGCCTCACCACAGCTCCAAAAGCAGTGGTCTCCTGACCACAGAACAAGACCTCCAGGACCATGAGCCAAAATAAGTGCTCCTTCCTTGAAAATGGTTAGACTCAGGTATTTTGCTGAAGCAATAGAAACTCAACTTACATGGGCAACTTTTTGTTAGTAGGTTCTCTGACTTTCACAGCAGGTGGCCTCCCTCACCTACAATGCCACCATTTTTTCAGACGCAGGTCTTATTCAACACTAAATAGACACTGCCAAGATACTCATTGGAAGAGTATACCCAGCTTTTTGTCTCTAATATTTATCACATCTTGATAAATATTATTTTATCAATCTAATACTTATTTTAATATGATTTTATCATATATATCTATTTATCACATGTTGACACAAAAATATAATGCTCACCTCCAAGGGGATAAGAGGCAGTTTATTCTGGTGCCAAATATGAGTGACCATAATCTAGAAACACAAATTTGTCCTCAAAGTGGTAAGAATTTCATGAAATTTTGTCCTAACAGAACAAAGAGAACCATAAATCAAGACACTTTTCAGACACATTGGAAACACAGGGTAGCAGCAAAGTGAGGGGAATCTGTATCGTAAGTCTCAGATTCTCTCTGAGGGTGCCCTTCGCCTTTGGTTGGTGAAAGTTGCTGGTCTGTAAAGTTAATACATTTAGATTATTAGGTTAGACAGAGGTAGAGGAGAAATGACTGCTAAGGGGGTAAAAATATAGCCCAAGAAAAGTTATCAGAGCTTTTCTCTAGAGCCTTTCAACCACCTCATAATCACTAAATTCCAACGAGTTAGTTAGGCTCTTAGGTGCTTTGGATGAGATTGGTCCCCAAAGGCTTATATGTTTGAATGCTTGATCCACAGTTAATGGAGCTGTCTGGGAAGGATTAGGAGGTGTGGCCTTGTTGGAGAAGACATGTCACTGGGAGTGGGACTTGACGTTTCAAAAGCTCCCAGCAGCCCCAGTGTTGCCCTCTCTGCCTGCTCCCTTTAGGGCAGGATGTAAAACTCTCTGATATTTGCTCCAGCATGATGCCTGCCTACTTCCTGCCATGACAGTAATGGCCTAACCCTCTGAAACTGGAAGAAAATGCTTTCTTTTGTAAGAGTTGCCTTGGTCATGGTCTCTTTACAATTGACAGCCTTGCTGATGGTTCAGTGCAAGATGTTGATTTCTAGGAAAGTTTTCCCTATTGGTCAAGCACCACATTTTATGCAGATAAGGGGGACAAGTATCACTTATTAAATATTACTTATGTTCCATGTTGCCAGGAAAGGCTTTCTAGGATCTAATATAGATGTTTCAAGAGTGAGGAATAGCTGGTAAGACCATTAAGGAAGAAACTCCTGGGTCATATCAAATTCTATTAGTTGTCACGATCCTGATCTGACTTTTGTTGAGCCTTTGTATTAGACACAATATGTGACATACATTAGGAATATTGTGTCTAAAATTAAAATAATCAAGAACAATAGCAAATAAAGGAAACATAATTTCACCAAGTACAAATTATGTTATTTTAAAACTAGACTGACTATATATTTCTCTCTGCATTTATAGTCATTTGTGTTTTATCACATATTTTATTTCATATTTGGATTATTTAAGGGAGGCTATTATCTTTAAGGCTTTTAATTTTCAGGTTTTTTTTAATGACCAGATTGATCTTATAGCTATAACCTCATGTAGAGTGCTAGCTCCAGTTCTTTGGAATGTTTGGTCTTTAGCATAAAATTATTATAATTCTTATTTGTGGATACTAACTTACTCCTGAAAGTTGAAAGGGTGCTACTTTATAAATTTATCAGGGAAAATTGAGACTACAAGGGTACATACCTGTGATAAAAACTTATCAGGGAAGACAGAACTAAAATTTTATTGGACACGGCAAATCCAGGAAAGGACATAAGCTCCCTGGACTCCATGAAGAGATGGACACCTGGCACCGTAATGGCAATGGCTGCTGCTGACCCCGTGTGCGTGTCAAGGGCCTATGGGAGAGAAGTTCACTGTCCTCTGATTTTCCGTTCTGCTCCGGCCCTGCTGTGCTGTGGTCTGTTCAGCTGTTGTCTGTCCTCCTGTTTGTCCATCTGGACCTGCTGCTGCTCTCCTGCCTCTGTAGCTGGACTCAGCGGTGCAGCTTTCCTCTCAAACCTGTGACCTTGCTCCCTCAAGAGTCGTCTCTACTGGCTTCCCAGCTTTGGCTTCTCATTCTTTTTTGAAACGCCTGCTTTTTAAAACTCTTTGCATTCATTCTGTAACTTACACACACACACATGTCCCACGCTACCTTCTCGCCAGCAAGAACAACGCGGGGCACTTAGGATACTTCTGCAGTAAAGCTTTAATGTGTCTTGAGAGGGAGAGCATCAGCTTCCAAAGCGGAGACCCAGAATGAGGGGAACCCAGCCCTTATAAAGGAAACAGTCCTCGCTTCTGACGTGTCACTCTTGGATTGGTCCGCTGCCCATTATCCCAGGTGATGCCTCGGAAGCAGGCAGGGACGCAGCGGTAGAGAGTTACCAAGCATGTGCGCTGGGATTAAAGGCGTGTGCTACATCACCTTGAACTCACAGAGGTCTGCCTGTCTCTGCCTCCCAGGCATCGGGACCAAAGGCGTGTACTACCACGCCTTGAGATTGCAGAGGTCAATCTGCCTCTGCCGCTCAGGCATCAGGACTAAAGGCGTGTACCGCCACACCTTGAGGTCACAGAGGTCAATCTCTACCTTTGTTCCTAGAAGCAATGGAGAATGTGGTCCGGCCCTCCACACACACACACACACACACACACACACACACATACACACACACACACATGCAATCACACTCATACATGTACACACTCGTCAAGATGTGCAATGCAAGATGCTGAGAGTTAATATTAGTAACTAAAATTAGAACGGAAGGACCTTTGTTGGCCTTAGCCACCATCACTGTGAGAGAGGGCTAGCTGGCAGATCTCTGTCACTGCTACCACCGTTCCATATGAATTTATGCTGTGCAATACATTCTGACACCGAGGAAGATACAGATGTGTTCACCTATGTTTCTGACGTAAGCACATTCAAGCAGCTTCAGTTTTGTCCAAAATGCTGCAGGCAAGCGTCCAAGCCTGTGAGTTCACATTATGTGATGTATCACGCTTTGGTTTTCTTAAGGAAGGCAGTGATTTTAACTTCTGGTTTCTAGGGTTTACTCAGAGCTAAATGCACCCCATGCCCCGAGCTTGTATCATAAAGACAGCAGTCTGAGGATGACCAAGCAGGTGTTTTGTCACAGATTCTTTTTATGTAAGTAGACTATGGTCCAGACAGTGTCAAGAGTTGGGAGAGCTACCTTGTGGCTAGAAAACACCTGCTTGTTTTCTATTGGAAGGAGCTGAAAAACGGAGAAGCAACAACAACACAAGCTATTTCTTTCAGGTGTCCTGCAGAGGACAAAATTATCTGGTGTGATGGCTCTTCTTGTTGTCAACTTGACAACCAAGTGAATTACAATTCAGAAGTAGAGGCACACCTGTGAGAGACCTTTGCTTGGGTTGAAGTGGGTGAATCAACTTCTAGTCCAGACCTTTGAGGTAGGAAGACACACCTCTGATGTAAATCCTGAGGTGGGAAAATGGGAAGACACACCTTTAATCTGAGCTACACCTTCTGCTAGAAGCCTATGTAAGGACTTGGAAGAAGAAAGTTCTTGTTCTTTGCCCTGCTGCTTGCCCTGCCTTGCTAGCACACACCTTCCTTTGCTGGTGTTGAAAACCACTCCACTGGGATTCCAGTATACACAGAAGATCAGCGGAGACCCCTAGCTTTGTAGGACTGAGAAACTACTAGCTTCTTGGGCTTTCCATTCACATCTAGCCATTATTGGACTCGTTGGATTGCAGCCCACAAGTCATTCCAACGTATAGCCCTTTATCTATACCTGTATCTATGTGGGTATGGTTGGTGTGTGTGTGTGTGTGTGTGTGTGTGTGTGTGTGTGTGTGTGAATTCCTCTCTCGGTTCATTCCATGTATTTTGTGACTTTAGAGAACTCTGATTAATACTTCTGGTAAATAGTGGTTGAGATGGGAGTGTCAGGAAGGAGCATAGTTTATAAACCAACTGAATGAGCTTCTCTGAAGATGTGATCCTGAGGTGGACCCAAGTTATGATCGGGCATCAGGAGTATGACATGGCAGAGTAGCCACAGCCCTGTTCAGGGCTGCAAGTAAGGGAAGAATAGGATGGTACTCCTGAGAAACTAAATGGAAGAGGATGAGCATAGGGTATATAGGAAGAGAGGGGTGTGTGGTGAGACCACAGAAGTAAGCAGAGGCTGATCTACAGCCAACCCGACCCTAATGCTCTGATGCAGTGAAGATCCTCTTTAGAAAAGGCAAGGCTTCTAGAGACAGAAAGTGTTGGGGGGCTCCACTCAGCAACAGAGAAAACTTGGATTTCAAGCCCTGTTGTGTTTCCTGCTGGGATAAACTGAAGGTGTATGTCATTTGTGGCCCCACCCACAGTATGAAGGGAGATCTCAGGAGAAGGCAGGAGAAATCTTCTATCCATTAGAACTGAGTGTCCATGGACGTAAGCCTACCAAATGGGATCTCGTTTTCACATAATGGAAAGTCTATAGAAAGCAATGGTCAATTCAAACAATTTTCCACCCCTGTGTGGCAATAGAATGTTACTGATGTGAAAAGGATGAAACTTTAAAATTTTAGAGATACGAATGACGTATCTCAACATAATAAAGGCAGTTTACAGCAAGCCCACTCTCTCCATACCTGTTTAGTATAGAACCTGAAATCTTAGCTAGAGCAATAAGACAGCTGAAGGAGATCAAGGGGATACAAATAGGAAAGGAAGAAGCCAAAGTATCTTTATTTGCAGATGATATTATTTTTTTAAATCTAAAAGTTCCTAAACACTCCACCAGGAAGCTTCTACAGATGATAATACTTTCAACAAAGAAGCAGGGCACAGAATTAACACACAATCCCAGTAGTCTTCTAATGTGTCAATGACAAACAGACTAAGAAATCAGGGAAACATTACCTTTCATAATAACCTCAAAAATATCTTTGCATGACCCTAGCCAAGCAAGCAAAACACTTGTATAATAAAACCCTTAATATATTGAAGAAAGAAATTGACGAAGATGTCAGAAGATGAAAAGGCCTCCCATGCTCTTAGATTGGTAAGAGAAATACAGTGAAAATGGCCAACATACTGAAAACAATCTATAGATTCATTGCACTCTCTATCAGAATCACAGCATAATTTTTCATAGAAATAAAAAAAAATCAACTTCATATTGAAACAAAACCCAGAGTAGCTAAAACTATTCTGCATAATAAAAGAATTGCTGGAATCATTACTATCCCTGACCTCAAATTGTATCACAGATGTACAGGGATAAAAACATCATGGTATTGGCATAAAAGTCAGACACACTCATCAGAGAAATAGGATTGAAGACCTAGACATAATTCTATTTACCTATGAACACTGATTTTTGACAAAGAAGCCAAAACACACACTAGAGGAAATGAAGTACCTTTAATTCTATTTACCACCATGTACAAAACTCAACCCCAGATGGATCAAGACCTCAGTGTAAGACCAGACACCCTGAATATGATAGAAGAGAAAACAGGGAGTGGACCTGAGCTCCCATGTTAGTGGAGGCTGCTCGTTCATTCCCTGCTGCCCAGACCTGAAATGAACACAGAAACTATATTATTTGCAATACTGTTTGGCCAATAGCCTAAGCATCTTTCTAGGTAGCTCTTACATCTTAAATTAACCCATTTCTATTAATCTGTGTATTTCCATGTGGCTGTGGCCTACTGGGCAAAGTTCCAGCAACCGTCTCCTCCAGCAGCTACATGGCTTCTCCCCAACTCCACCTCTTTCCTTCATTATCTGCTTGCAATTCCCACCTTGCTTCACTCTGCGAAGCCACTGGCCGAAACAGCTCCACTCACCAACCAACAAAAGCAACGCATCATCAGAAGGACCTCCCACACCACTCACAGGCACAAAACAAGAACTTTCTGAACAGGACACCCACAACACAGGCACTAAGACCAACAACTAATAAATAGAAACTCATGAAGCAAAAAACACTGCTACACAGCAAAAGATACCATCATCCAAACATAGTGGCAACCTATAGAATGGAAAAAAATCTTCACACATTATACATCTGACAAAGGGTTAGTATCTAGAAAATACAAATAACTACAAAATGAATCAAGAAAAAAAATAACTCAATTTAAAAAATGTGGTATAGAACTAAATAAGAACATTCCCAAAAGCTGAGACACAATGGATAAGAAACATTTCAATGTTCAGTATCATTAGTAACAGAGAAATGCAAATTAAAAATACCTTGAGATGTTATCTTAGTTCAATAAGAATGGTTAAGGTTATTAAAACAAACGACAGCTCATGCTGGCAAGGATTTATGGAAAGGGAATCACTTATTCATTGCTGGTATAAACACAAACTGGTATAGAACTATGCAAGTTCCTTAAAAAGCTGAAAATCAATCTATCACAAGATCCAGCTATACCACTCTTGGATATATACATGAAGGACTCTACATCCTACTACAGAGATGCTTGTTCATACATGCTCAGTGCTGTTCTATTCATAATAGCCAGAAGTTTTAAACAGTTCGTATTCTTTACCAAATAATGAATGGATAATGAAAATGTGCTATATTTACATAATGGAATATTATTTAGCTGTTCTTTTAAGAAGAATAAAATTTGCAGGTAAATGGTGGAGCTAGAAACCATCATCTTGAGTGAAATAACCCAGATCCCAAAACAGCTTTTCTCTTAGAGAGGTTAGCTTTTAAAGTTTAGATTTGTGTGTTTCAAGCAGAATAACCAGAGGTTAGGTTATTCTAAAGGACTGGGGGGAGTAGAGGATTTTCCAAGGAAGGATAAATAGAATATAGTCTTACAAAGAAATAGGGGGGAAATTAGAGCAGGAGGATTTAATAACAAGGGTGATGGGAGAGCAGAGTAAAGGAGGGAATATGGGGAGGAGCCATTAACATGAAGGACCTTTAGAAAAGTCATTTGGAAGCCTACTAATATAGAAGCTTCCTAGAATAAATACATATGTGTAAAGAATTTGAATGGGGGAGAAAGTGACCCAACTAGGTATTTTATGCCACCCATTAAAACATCCAGTGCCAGGAATGGGTTACATCTAGTTGAATAATTGACTGACTGAAGGGGTCCCATGAAACCCCCAAACATCACAGGGTATTTCCAAGGTTACTGATTGTAAATCTCTATTGTTGAAGACACTACTGACATGGAGAATTCAAGCGGGTGCCCAACTTTATTTCACCCTTGTTGGGAGCACTAAGTTCCTTGTGCTGGCAGATCTCCAGGGAAACCGAATATGTTAAACACTCAGGACTGTGTTCTCAAAGGAAAGGACAAATAATTTGTTTTTTTCAAACTGAAGGCTGATAATTGGAGATGATTAATAGCCTGGTGATCTATTTGAAGGGCCAGGCCCTATTAAACTCTCACAACCAGGACTGAAGATGGTTAATAACCTAAATGATCTTACACTATCTATATAACCAAACCACACCAGATCCTTCCTCAGGCCCTTAAGTTATTATGGGTAGCCTAGTCTAGAACTCATCTTCCTGGGAGAAATCACATGTACTTTGAGCTGAATTTCGACATAATTATGCCTTCTTGAGTACCAAGAAATGTATTACACCAGGAAACTTTTCCCCAAACTGTACTGTGCTTAAATATGCCGGCAATAAACCCTGGCATCAGACTCCTGAAGTTTTTGATCCTGTTTGGCTGACTAAATTGGACTGAACGGAATTTTCATTCCCATCTCTTTGTGGTTCATTTCCATGCCTGAAGTGATGCTCGCATGAATCCCCATGTACCCCTACTCACTCGTATTCATGGTGCTGGAAGGTGCTTTGCACAATGCTGGAGGAGGAAAGTAATCATCACTATCGCTCAATTACAAACCCTGTGCCCTCCACAGTGACCCGCCTGCATGATATTGGTGCAACAATGGCACAAAGATTTTGGTAGTAACCAACAACTTTTAAAATTTGATTTAAGGCCCACTTCATGAGATGGAACCCATACTCAACACTGTAAAGTGTCCAAGGACCCGAGACTAGATAGGTCATGAGCCCTAGGGGAAAACCTAGCACTTATTCTGCTAAAGAAACGCAGCAGTAAGGTGACACCTAATGCTGCATTGCTATACTTGTAGATCAGTGCACTGCTCAACCCTCATCAAAGAGGTTTCTTCTTGCAACAGATGTTAATTGAAACAGAGACCCACAACTGGATAATGTGCAAAGAATGAGAGTCTTTAGACTCTCATTTGGTCCTACATGGGATGTCTTTACCCAACTCCTTCCCTAAAGGATCAGGGATGTATGTGGAAGAGGGAGTGGAAAGATTGTAAGATTCAGATATAGCAGATGACTGCAAGGAAGCAGTGTCTTCTAGATACAACAGGGCAGATACACATATGCATGCACAGAGACTGTGACAGCATGCACAAGAGCTGCACAAATTTTGGATACAACAGGGCTGATGCACATTTGCCCTGCACAGAGACTGTAACAGCATGCACAAGAGCTGCACAAATTTTGGATACAACAGGGCAGATGCACATATGCATGCACAGAGACTGTGACAGCATGCACAAGAGCTGCACAAATTTTGGATACAACAGGGCTGATGCACATTTGCCCTGCACAGAGACTGTAACAGCATGCACAAGAGCTGCACAAATTTTGGATACAACAGGGCTGATGCACATTTGCCCTGCACAGAGACTGTAACAGTACGCACAAGGGCTGCACAAATACTAAACAACAGCCTAGCACAGAGAAGCAGAAATAGACACTGAGTCCCAGGCCCTAAGCAAGATGCTATCTGCAGTTGATACATGCTGGAAAAAGAAAAGTTTGTTTTCTTCAGTGAGATGTCACTAAGTATCAGCCCATTCCAGAGCAGGGGCAGGGATGGGGGGAGCTTTTGCTTTTGTTAGTTATGTTTTTTTAAATTGTGATTTTTTTCTTTTTAATTTTTTTTGGTTTTTGTTTGAGAATGGGGAGAGAGAACATGAAGTTGGGAGGGTTAGGAGGTGGGGAGGATCTGGGAAGAGTGGGAGGAGATTAAAGAGTATGACCAGAATATACTATAAGAAAAAAATTAAATAAAATTAAAATGAAAGGGGAATAGGAAAACCACAAAAAGTTAACATAAACAAGTGAATTGTGATTAATTTGAGAACAGTATTGCACAAATTAAGAGGTATTTCTCCATAGATTATAACCCACATTCGTCTCCCTCGTCCTCTTGGCTCAGCAGCCGCTGTCATTGGATGGCAGTAGCTCACCTGGGTTTCTAGATGCCATTGTCTGAAGGACTTTTTTGTTGTCATTGTGATAGGAGCAGCAAGAACAATCACGTTCAATACACGTGATATGACAGCAAAATGAATAACTTTCCTCTTGGGAGCCCACAAGACATCTTCCATGGCTGAAAGTCTGCTTTTGTGTTTCTGAGTTTAGAAGTTGCATCTATCTAACCAGAGAATTCTTACATGGCCTAATTAAAATATTCTAAAAATTTCAGAAACATAACAACTAACTGAATAACTATATAAATAAAATCTTGGGTTTACCTAATAATTATTATGTTATTTTATAAAATTTAATACTTTTAAACTGCATAATATTTTCATCAAAATAACTAAAATTTAATCATTAGTTTCTCATCTTGCCACTTGATGGCAGTGTAAGCCCAGTAATATACTCATAGCAACAGAAAACGAATTAAAACAAGTATTTCGTTAATTTATATAGAAGACAACACCAAGTCCATAGATCTCTCAAAATATGCTATACCTGCATAAATGTGTGTGTGTGTGTGTGTGAGAGAGAGAGAGAAAGAGAGAGAGAGAGAGAGAAAGATATATAAATATATATATATATATATATATATAGAGAGAGAGAGAGAGAGAGAGAGAGACAGAGAGAGACAGAGAGAAAGAGAGAGAGCTTTTTTTCCTCATAACAACTTTCTCCCTAGAACTTGGAAGTGAAAAGACAAAATTTCAGAATTATTAAAGAAAAATGTATTAACCTGTAATGTGCTAAATTTCAACTTATGTTATACAGAAAATAATTTATCTTTGCATTAACATAGCTATCTGGCCAAAGAGTTATTTCCAATTAGCAGAAGGAGACCACGCACTTAAGAGGGGGCATCTGTGACAGCTCCTTTGCTGCTCGTTGGTTTGGGGATAGGAAACACAGCTGAGAGTCAGGAAATGGATAAGAAAAAAACCTGCTTTGTGGTGGGCATCTTCCTTCCTTCTCACCCATAAAGGAGTAGCGTGAGGAATCAGGGCTGCATCTCTCTCTGCAAAGCAGACTTGCTGTGGCTACTTATGAAAGGGACCTGCCTGCTCAGACACTGCTGAGAAATATACATTCATGTATGGAAGACTTGGTTTAAAGCAAGGTTTTGCAAGACCCGTGGGACACATGAACCTTTAGTCCCAGCACTTAGGGGGCAGAGGCAAGCATAACTCTGTTTAAAGCCAGATTAATTTCCACAGCAAGGAGTCTTTGGGCTAGCCAGGGCTACATGGTATAATACAAGGTTCCACAGGATAAGCTGAGCTCATGGGGGTTATTTTTGTTAGCAGATCATTTATATAAAAATTATAGAGATGTTATCAAAATTTATAAAAATAAATAAACCCATTTAAGTTAGAAAATATAAAATTGGCATGTGTAAACAGTAGTCTTCTTTCATATTGATAGATATTAGGTGTTGGAGAAAGATGTTAAGAAAGCAACCCATTTACAATAGGTCCAAAAATTAGAAATATATTTATTCGAGGTTGTAAAAGAGCTCTACCATGGAAACAAGATATTTATGAATAAAGAAATGTTTTGCATTTATGGATTGAAGAGTTCATATTGTTAAAATATCCATATTACCAAAAATCTCCCCCTGTTTAATGCAATCTCTATCAAAATTTCATTGATTAGAAAGCCAAGTCTCAGCCAGGTAATAGTGTTGCACACCTTTATTCCCAGCATGCAGGAGACAAAGGCCTGTGGATCTCTGAGTTCAAGGCCAGCCTGGTCTACAGACTGAGTTTCAGGACATCCAGAAATACATAGAGAAATCTTACTCAGCAAAAAAAGAAAGAAAGAAAGAGAGGAAGGAAGACCAAAATAGCGCAAACAACAACAAACCAAACCAAATCTCCAAACCCACTTTGAATCATGAAAGACCCCAAGTGGCCTAAGTACTCTTGAGAAAGACCCGAACTGACTTTACATTCCTTGACCTTAGAATATACTCCAGTGCTAAGAGGGCCAACAACGTGCGGCACTGGGATAGAAGGCCACAGGCTGATGGGCTGCAAAGCAAAGCCCAGAAATAAATCCACACGCGAAGACACATGGTTTTCAGTAAAAGAGCCAACAAAGTGCATTTGGTTAAGCAAACTCTCTTTGATAAGTGAGGCTGGGGAATCCTGTCTCTGCCTTTAGAAGACTGAGGCTGGATCCTGTTCTCTGATCAATCATGAAACTTAACTCAAAATAGAGTAATTTTTTATTTAAAAAGAAAACAAACTATCTTTTTCCATTATACATACCAATCCAAGTTCCCACTCTCTCCCCTCCTCCCATTCTCTCCGCACACCCTCCCACCCCACCCTCATAGAATAAGACTTAGATGCAAAATCTCAAACAACAGAACTACTAGAAGAAAATGTAAGTAGAAATGCTCTACGATGTTGGTCAGGTGAAGACTTCCTTTTTTTTCCTTGTTTCTTTTTTTAATCTGACCCAGGCTGGCCTCAAACTCAGGACCTTTGTGTCTCAGCCACTTACTTACTGGAATGATAGGAATGTACCCCCAAGACTGACTTTAGGAAATGCTATTTTGGAGAAGAATATAAAAGATAACCAATCATAAGAAAACAAATATACGTGCATTTTTTTTCACTGAAAGAGTTCTGCAGCATAGAGGAAGAGATCAGAGGTGTCAAGACAACCTGAAGAACGAGAGACACTATCGACAGCCTGGACAGGAAGATCACATCCATAGTATTTGAGGAACTCAAAGAACTTAACAGGAGATAAAAAATAATCAGCTTAAAACGTGAGTAAAAGAACCAAACAAGTAACTTTCCAAGAAAGTCCTATAAATGGCTACGGGTCTATGAAAAAATAGCCCATGTCACTAATTACCAAAGAGATGGAAATTAAGGCCATTATGAGATGCCTCTTCCCTCCAGTCACACTGCCATCAAGGCAAAGCAAATGCAGAAACAAAAGACAGCCCACCACAGTCCAGGAGATGCTAGTGAGGACTTACCTATAGAGACCACTGGAGGGCGGGCTTCCGCCTTGCTTGGACCAAAATTCAAAGAAGTGAGTGGGCGAGATGGGATGGGGAGAGGGCGGGACACCCACTCACTGCCCCTCGGAGAAGTATTTTCATCTCATTTGTCCTTGGAAAGTTGAGCAGGAAATGGGCTTGCATCTCACCCACCTGTTTTTATTAACTTTCCAAGTTGTCAGACCAGGTGAAGTGGTTTGAATGAGAATGGGCGTCCTGCCCCTATAGATTCATATACTTAAATACTTGGTCCATTCCCCGCTTCCTCTTAAGATCTTTTCCTCCCCTCTCATGTCTCCATTCTGCTCTCTTGTCACACACACACACACACACACACACACACACACACACACACACACACTCATTTTGTCCAGTTTCAAGGTGACAAAATAGAGGAAAATGACATTACCTGGCTTATTTCAAGCAAGAATGCTCTTTGATAGTCTGGGACACCTTGATTCTTAGGCCTAGAGAATCGGGCTGAGTACACAGGGTGGCTGACCCATCCGGGCATCTCTGAGAACAAGATAGCAAAGATCAAAGTGAAAGACAAGGATAAATCCAGACCCCCTAACAGGAAGAGAAGAGCCAAAAATCTAGGTTAGCCGGTTCAGTGACTCTGTTCCAGGAACTGGCTGACCACAAAGTTAGATTATAATCTTGAGAACAATCTTGAGAAACGGGGAGTTACCCCCTTGTGATTATCACTGGTATTTTCGGGATCTTCCAATGATGTCCTCCCTACTCCCTTTGGGTTGTGGTTTCTTCCCTTAAATACTCCTTCTCCCAGCTACTCGGGGTCAAACTCCTATACCCCTGCGTGAGATATGAGTCTCGGCCCCAGCGCGCTGGTTCCTGTCAATAAACCTCGTGTGATTACAGCAAGGACGGTCTCTCGTGAGTTCTTGGGGGGGTCGTGTTATTCCGAGACTTGAGCGAGAGTCTCCCAACTCCAGCGGTCTTTCAAAAGACAGGCATCAGGATGGGGCAGGGTCCTGCTACAGGGTAGAACATCGCAGAGTGTTCACTGTGTTTCCCTGCTGTGTTCTGTCAGTTTCCAGAGCCACCACTGCTGATCTGGAGGGACCAAGTTCTAGATCAAGACATCAGCTTTCTCCGTAGGTTCCAGGGAAGGGCGTGCCCCAGGCATCTTTCCAAGTCAGTTTCACAGGCACTCGCCTATTTGGTCCTAAGAGTAACAATATAGTGTAGAGTCAACATGTCTACTTAGATGGGGGACATCCCACAAGATCCCACTCTTGGGTGAAGAACTACAGGCTATCAATGGCTGCCGAGAAAGGGAGAATCAATCTTCTCCAGAGATAGGCTATCCAATCCTGCATCCATCACTAAGTAGACTTAGCAGACTGCATTTCTGTATGTGCATGTGTGTATGTACTACGTATGTGCATACTAACTATAATTAAGAGCTCGTGATCTTTAAAGGGAGTAGGAGGCACGGGAGAAGTAGAAAAGAGAATGGGGGGAAATGGTACAAACATAATGCTCATGTTTGAAATTCTCGAAATGTATAAAAATAATAAAAAAATTAAAACTTTAAAAAAGTGTGGCAGATGCAGAGGCATCCACGTCAACTTACGACCTTCGAGTCTCTTAATAATAACACAACACCGTGAGCCCTTGAGATTAGGCTGTGGAACCAAGATTGGAAAGGAACCACTCTGGTGTATTGCTGTTTCCATCCTAGGTTGCTGAAGGAGATAAGGCTGTGCGGGCTGAAACAAACAGTTCACTCAGGTGGTGGGTGATGAGGAATGCCTTCTTGGAATCAAGATCCACTTGAAGAACAAGAAGAGCTTTGACCGCGTGAGGTGGATCAATTAATCACTTCAGGTGTTTTGGTCCAACTTTGCTAACAAGGAAGAATACTGTCCTCTGAATACTGACCTTCAAAAGTGGCCTCAGGATCTTCCAGTTTCGCCTTACCTGTGAAGGCTGACTGGAATTCCATCGGATGCTTTGCCCCAAAGGTCCTGGAACCTATCCCAGCGATAAGCTATTTCCCCACCACTCTGGACTTTTGTCCCACCCCCAAGTGACCCATTTTTAAGCTTGCAATTTACTGAATTTTAAATCAAGGACATAACTGGAAATACAAGATGACCTTGTGTTTGGTTGGTATTCGGTATGTTTTCCCTCCCTCCTCCTTGCAGGGGTTGGGTGGGGCGGGGTCATGTAGCCAAGTCCTCTAGAGCCTAAAATGCGAGATCGAAGGTGTTCTCTAAGCAAAAGCAACCTTACACAACGTCCTCTCTCATCCTTCCCCTGTCACGTGGCCATGTAATGAACTTGGTTCAGACCAACAGGTAATCCGCCAGGCTGTGCTGCAGACAGCTAAGTGGCTTTAACATAAACCTTGATTGCAAGAAGGTGGGGTCATGCGAGATAAAAGCACCATTTGTCATCCGCTCACTTGCTATGTGGCTATCCATTGTCCAGTGAGGATCCATGGGGGGTGGGAGACTTAGCTTCTCCTGGGCAGTCAATAAGCAGTTTTTCTTCTCTTTGGCACAGAGTGGGCATTTACTGACCACACATTCCAGCACTTTGATTGACAGGTGAGCTGGACTTGGCCTGTGATGAGCTACAGAGATCAAGACTTGGACAGATCTTTCACCGCCCAGTGATGTCACTGACTTAGAATGACCAGCCTGTTGACCCCAGGGTCCTCAAGGGAAGTAAGGATCCTTGAGTTCACAGACAGACTACCAGATTTGTATAGTGTGGTGGCCTCTGCCAGCAAAGGGTTTTTGGATGACCAGCTATAATGGGCCCCTGTCCTTCTTACTGTGGCTGTCCTCAACTGTGACAGGGACAGGGCCTGAGACATTTTATCTTCCCATTCGAGCATGGCTTTGAAGCTTCTGCAATGAATAAGTTACACGTTTAGTGATAGACAAACTCAAATAGGTGAACAAGAAGAGAGAGGATGGAGAAAGATAGAGATAGTCCTACTAATGGGAAAGTAGGGGAAAAATGATCTAATCATGCCCGAGGTAGAGAAAAGCATCCTTTGTTTCCCACCTCACCAAAAACATCCCAGGTATGCAGGGTCCCGGCCTCAAGCTCCGTCTGGCTCCTCAGCTGGACTTATGATGTACAATAATAAAGCAAACCTTTGGAAGGCATTCGGCTTCATTAGGTTGTTTTGATGCTCCAGAAAGGCTGGTTAGCTCTGGAGGACTCAGCCAACAGAGAGTCCTTTGCACTGCTCCTCCAGCGGAGGACGCGATACCTAATCAGCAATGAAATTTTATTTGACGTCACTTTTCTTTCTCTGGAGGCCAGAAGGGTGATCAAAATTGTGCTGCCAGGAATTTTTTTCTTTATTTAAACCGAAATGGAAGCTTCGGAGAGAAGCTCCGTTCTGACTCTCTAAGTAGCATTAGTTCTTCCATAATGCTGGCGAGAAGACCACTGATACTGCTAAACAATGCCTACAATAGTTTTCTAAGTGAAGATATTTAAAAACCTTATCAGATGGGTGGCCTTAGATCAAAGTTTGGAAAGACATGACACGCTGCCTGGCTGGCAAATATTTTGCAGGGAAAAATCAGCCTGCTTGACTAGTAAATTAGCTTTTTTCTTTCTTTTGTTATTTCCCCTCCCACAAACTGTAATTAAAATACACAATGGTGTGTGTGTGTGTGTATGTGTGTGTGTGTGTGTGTGTGTGCGCATATTGGTGTTGGGGGAGTGAATGCAGGACTCATGTTAGACAAGTGTTCAACTTCCCATCTATGTCCCCAGTCCTTCTGATTTCATTTAGAGACAGGGTCTTCCTGAGTGGCCCAGGCTGATCTTAGGTGCCCTGTGTAGCTGGGTTACACATGTACACGTAATTCTTCTCCATGGAAAAAAAAATCTTAGCCTAACTTGGTCGTGTGAGGTTTTTCAGTTAGTGAGGGTCGTGAGCCCTACTTGTGGGCACCCCATGTTTATTAAAGATAGCATAAAATGACGCAAGATTTTTGGATATATTCAAATTACAAATTAACATTTTTTTTTTTCTGGTGCTGAGGCATAAACCCAGGGGCATGCACATGCTGGGCACACCTATTCCGGGCTGCATCACCAGACTGAAAATAATTTAGTAGGAAGTCATATCTAGCGTGTTTTCCTGTGAACTTTCGCTTGTCCATACCTGGTGAGCAACAGGACACCAATTCTAAAACCACAGTCACCTTTCTTTCTATTTTGATCACCCCTTTTCTGACCTATCATGTATGGGCCCCTGAAAAACATGCCAAACGCAAATATTTCTGTATGCACACATACATTTTCTTTCTGTTTCCCTTTTTATAGGTCGGTCTGCTTGCTCCTTTAGGAATATCATAGGGGATGATGAGGCAGCTCAGTGGCTCAGGGCCCCGGATGCTCTTGCAGAGGACTCAGGTTCGGTTCTGAGTGCCCACAAGGGGACTCACAGTCACGCATGCTTCCAGTTCCAGGGGATCCGATGCTCTCTTCTGACCTCTGCAGGCACCAGGTAAGCATGTGGTGCACATACAGACATGCAGGCAAAAATAGTTTTACATATGAAATAAAGTGAAAAATTAAAAGTGGTCTGTTCTTGTGTATCTATAAAAATTAATTATCTTTTGAGGATTCAGATAACTCATTAACTACTTTTGAGCACCATGATTTTAAAGGGAAAGGTGCAGAATTAGCCTTAAGAATTCACATTGTTTTTGGCTCCTAAAATCACGAAAAGAAAAGTACTATCCTCTATTAGGGTCATTGCATTTAAATATGAATTCATTATTGCCCTCATGGTAGCGTAAAAAGGGAATGGAATGGAGGACATTGGTTTGAAGGTTATCGACCACGCGGTGCTTGCTATATTTAGCATGTATTCAGAAAGTGGGTCACCTCAGGAATTTTCAGAAGATTTATTGAATTATTCAAAAGCATTTGAAGTGTTGCTTTGAGGTCATAAAATGATACTACACGTAAGAAAAGGAGCAGCATAATTTCATCACCCTGATCCAAGAGACAACGTGAGTTTCTTCATATGTTACTCTCCGGTTTTCTTTTGCTGAATTATTAAAACAGCCGCAACAGCAACAGTCTGCTACTTTCATACCCACAACCAAAATTTATGAATCTCTTCTTACTCTTAATTTGAAAAATAAAGTCCTGTTGCATCCTTTAATACCCAATCAAAGTCAAATTTCCTGACACTGAAGATAGGATCTGCCTTTGCCTTCCCTCCTCCAGGTGTAGACCTGTGGCATCTTCTGGGTTAAGGACCTTCCTCTCCTCATCGTTCTGACTGGGCTGCACTAGGACTTTACAGGGGAGCTTGGGAAGGAGGTAGAAAGCTTTCATTGCCAAGAGTGGATTTATTCATCCCCTTAGCAACAGGCATCGAGTGTGTTCGAATTCTGACACAAGAAACCTTTGATGATATATGACTCTTGTGTTTGTTTCCCATTCACATCTAGTTAAAGCAGTGTAAGAATGGCTTTCTGCGACGTTTCTCTTCAGCAGCAGTATTAACCGTTTGCGTGCTCTGGTAGCTCATCCACTGAGGAGCACTCAGTTCCTTTTGCACCTCCGCTCTTGGGAAACTTGCTGGAATGAACACAGGAGTGCCAACGACACTTCCAATCGGGGACTTGAATTTGCTTTGGTTGGTTATTATTGAGCCCTGTGGTGACTCCATGCGACTGTTTCAAGAACCGTCCTTCCGGCTTTTCGCAATAAATGTGTTCAATTTCATTTCCATCATCATCACTGTGTAAAGTTTTCTTCTCTTCATATCCCTTCCCAACACCTGTTATCCTCCCCTGCCCCTTCTGTGGTGTGTGATTGTGTGTGTGTATGTGTGTGTGTCTGTCTGTCTGTCTGCCTGATGAGCAATATGTTCTGATGAGTGTACCTGCAAATGTCTGAACAGGGCAGAGGACAACCTTGGCTGTCATTCTTCAGGTGTTATCCATCATGGTTTCTGAGACAGTCTCTTATTGGCCTGAGACTAGGCAAGCCGGCTATGTTGGCTGAACAGGGAGCCCCTCGAGTCTAGCTGCCTCCACCTCCCCACGCTGTGATTATAATCACACATCACCACGCTTTGTTTTTGCTTATTTTTGCTTTCTTAATTAAAAGTATATTAATGTGAGTTTCGAAGGACTGAATTTGGGTTCTCATGCTTGCAAGGCAGGCACTTCACCTGCTGAGCTGCCTTTCTGGTCCCTCCTTTGTCTTTCTAATGTTAACTGCTCTAGTAGCTGGGAACAATGGTTCAAAGCAGTTTCAAGATGGATTTCCACAATTATTGCTATTCACATTTATTCCACAAACCTGTTGGCCACGTGTAAGTATTTTGGGAAATGTCTACTCAGGTTTTGCATCTACCTTGCATTGAGCTATTTATTTTTAGCTATTGAGTTGCCTTGAATTCCTCATATTTACATATTAACTCCCGAACAAATATATAACTTGAAAATATGTCTGGATCTGCAAGTAAGCTTTTTAATTTTTTTTTCTTGAATTTCTCTCCTCTCTGTGAAGACAGAAATCCCATTGTCTACCTTTTTTTTAACTTTCATTTTTTCTTTTATTGGAAATAGTTTCTATTTTTATTCAATATAATTTGATCATAGTTTTCTCTTTCTCTACTCCTCGCAGTTCCTCTCCACCCTCCTGTTCCACCCAGATCCAAAGGGTGAGTAGTTTGAATGCAATTGACCCCCATTAGCTCATAGTGAGTGGCACTATTAGGAGATGATGCTTTGTGGGAGTGGGTGTGGCTTTGTTAGAGAGAGCGTGCCACTGTGGGAAGGGGCTTTGAGGTTTCCTATCCTCAATATACCACCCCGTATCTGAGATCATTTCCTGGTGCCTTCTGGTCAAGATGTTGCCTATATGCGGCCATGCTCTCTGCCATGAAGATAATGGACTGAACCTCTAAAACTGTAAGTGAGCCATCCCAATGAAATGCTTTCCTTATAAGGGTTTCTATAGTCATGGTGTCTCCCCACAGCAATAGAAACTGTAAGTAAGACAACACCCTGTCTTTCTATCCTTAGGAAATAAATAAGCATCTCAGGAAACTCCTTTTCCACAGAGTTCCCTGAGCTCTGGGGGGTGAGGTTCGACAGAGACATCCTTTTTAGGACTGAGTGTTCCAAGGTCTCCCACTCTCTACATATTGCTTGGCTGTGAGTCTTTCTATTTTTTTTGTTGCCTGTTTTGTTGGGCCATATCCAAGAAGTCATTGTTGAATTAATGTCATGGATATTTTTTCTATGTTTCTTTCTATCAATTTCACTGGCTTGGTGGAAGTCCCTGTCTCTGGCTTCCATCTCTGGATGCCCTAACCCTGTGAGCACCAAACCTTGACCCCATCCCTGGAGGAAGGTCAAGACAGCCCGCCAAAATCTTGACCACTCCCCCATTCTATTTAAACTGCTCCCCCAGAAAGTCTCTTCGTGGTCTCTTTCCTCCCCCCACCATGGTCACATTCAGGAAGCACAGGAATCCCATTAAACCTGGATATTTTTTAATTTGGCTTGTTGTGATTTGTCTTGATTGGGATTTTTGCGTCGGCAGAGAGCTCGCAGTAGGAAAACTCCTAACAGTTGAGTCTTAAATTAGATCTTTTTAATTGGAGTTGCTTTTCATTGTAGTATGAGGTAGGGTTCTACACTCCTTCTTCTAAATTTGGATAGGGCTCCTGGCACCATCTGTTAAGGAGCTGTCTCTTCCTCCCTGAGTCTTCTTGATGCTGGTGTCCTCAGGAAGCACTTTTACTATCCAATCTTGAAGGCAGAGTTTTGCTGTTCTGACCACCTCTTCTCAAATACCTGGCAGCTGATTCCCAAATAATTGATTTGGAAGTTTAATATTACTTTTTAAAGGCTCATCCAATAGCTCAGACTTATGATTAACTAGCTCTTACACCTGAAGTTAGTCCATATTCCTTATTTATGCTCTGCCATGTGGTGGTACCTTTATTAGCATGGCACATTCATCTCCTGAGCCCTCTACATCTGCCAGCAACTCCTTTGACTGTGTCCCCCGTCATTCTATCATTCTCAGGTTGACTTTCCCACCTAACTGTATCCTGTTCAGCTATTGGCCAGTAGGGGAGGATATGAACTGTGTATGTGATAATGAGATTACTTCTAGATATGAGTCATAACTACTTCCCTCACACATGTGAAGTCTGCAAAGTATCAACCTAAAAGGAGATGAAGAATCATCAGAGATTGGGGGAGCGTGTGGTCTTGGAGTAGTAAAGAATGTGTGGCTTTGTGTGACTGATGTGTCCTGTGTATATACATGAGTTTCTACATAGAACCCATTAATATGTGCCATGAATAGATTTTGCAAATAGATGAACCCAATAAAAATTTTGGTCACAGTTTTATCTAAAATATATCCTCTCCTTGTGAAATCTCCTTTCTAATTTGGCCTTTGTAAAATTACATATAACTTTATACATATGTAAAATTACACATGTGCACATCTGTATTTAGTTCTTACACAAAGCTTTTCTCACTTTATAACAGAGAAGAGGCTCATCTGTGAAATTTTTACAACAGGTAGCTACAGATCCTCATTCAGTTTCCCCAGAGAACCTCTCTAGGTCAAGGATGAAACAGGAAAGTGTGTGACCTCTTCCCTCATGACCTTTCAACTTCTCACCAGGCCTCCACTCCTTCTCTATTCACACATTTAGGGAAATAAAGGGTCCATTCTCCATCCCTGGAAATCTCTGGCTAGGAAGGATGTTCCCATCCTCAGGGAGAAGACATTTTTACTCATGCTGGGATGCTTTCTGTAATTGTCTTAGCCAACTCAAACTATGACTTTGACCATGGCTCTCAGCTCATGGAAGGTTGTGATTACTCGGATGCCCAGGCAAGCAGTAACTCCCATGCCAGTGTGGTGAGTGTGAGCATCAGAAAGGCAAAGCCAGCATGATAAAGGTTGTAGATAAAGACTGTGTGTTGAACCTCATTAACTGTTGGCCATGATGAGATGTTGACAATGTGGACCAGTTTGCTGAATCAGCTGCCCTTCCACGCTGCTATTCTTGGTTTCATAGCATCTGTGTTCTGGAAGATTAGAGAACTTTCTAAAATGCTTTGGAGGCTTTCTCCTCATTCACAAAGCCCAGCTTTCTGAGTGGACAAGGCTCTCTTGTTGCCATCCCTGTTGGTCGCATCACTTGCTGACCCTTAGTCTTGATCAAGCATCTCTTGGCTTTCCCATCACAACAGCCACTTGTTGCTGCCCCTCTATTTGTTCCATTGTGTATTGTCCAGTATCCTTTATGTTCCTTTCAGAGCTCGGGGTGGGGGTGAGCAGAGGGGATGCCCGCACACCCGGTGAAGACCTTGGGAGAATTAACATAGATTAAATGAATATATTAAAGGAAACCGGATTTCAGCAGCCTTGAATGGGAGATTGTTTCTCTTTGTAATCAACACTTGAGTTGTAACTGATAGGAGACATTTTTAAGGAATGTCTTTTTAAAAAAAGTTTCAACAGCAGAACTGTGTGTTTCCTTTACATACAGGACTCTCTTTGAGGCTTACAACCACTCTGAGGCTAAAGGGCCCAGAAAGGAGGTGCAAAGAATGTTGTCGAGATTTTGAGCAGAAAAACTCAGTATTTGAAGACTAGTCATTGCTAGGGATTGGGAAGGTTGTGTGCTTCTAATGACCTAGTGCCTGTTTTGGCCGTTTATCATCTTCCACTTGGGACTAGGCTTCTTGTTCATCTAAAGGGGCTGAGTGATGCTCTGACCTTGGAAGAAGCCAGTAAGACATTATCTAGTTATTGCACCGTCCGACTGAGTCTGTGTGTCTGTTCAATCCAGAAGCAAAGTTTTTTGTTGACTTGGTGAAGTTTTGTGCCTGCTTCTGTGGGTAGGCCCACACTGCACACCTGTACAAGTTGTGTCTTAGCCCAAGTTGTGTTTGTTACATTATACAATTATTAGTTTTCTGGCTCATTTCCATAAATTAACTCATCAAGACATATAAGCCCATGCATATTTTTTGTAGTCTTTTTGTCATTTAAAAATGTTTGGGGACCAGTAACCAACATTTTCCTCATTTATGTTGTACAGAAGCCACAGATGACATAGCTACAATTTCCTTTAGTTTCCCAGGCAGCCCGAATGATCTCTTGCCATCTTTAAAAATGATAGAGGTTTAAGTATCTACTACAATGGCACATGAGTAATATGTGTAGAAATGCATTTTAAACAAGGGCTGGTTTGACAGTGAACTCTTGCTATTAATGGTACATTAATAATGATACACATGCACATGTCTACGTGTGTTCACATTCTGTGCGGGCACACATTGCGTGTACACACATGTGTGTGTGTGCATGTGTGTGCCTGTGCATGTGTGTAGGCCATGGTTAACACTGAGTGTCTTCCTCAGGAGCTCTGCTCTCCCCTTTATTGTATGAGTTAAGCTTTCTCGCTGAAACGGAAGCTTGTCCGTTCTGAAATGGCAGCTTGTCAGTTCTGGCTCGTTTATGTAGTGAGCTTGACTCAGTGTTCCCTCGTCTCTGCCTCCCAAGTGCCAAGATTGCAGGAGGCAACCAAGCCTGCCCGGCTTTTATGTGTTCTCAGGGATGCAGCAGTTGCCAGGCACGGGCTTTATCCACTCAGCCTTAGTTACTGTATTTTTAATGCTAGGCTAATGTTCTGGAAGAAAAGTGACTCATTTTATATTAGTCAGATTAGCTTGTAAAATTCAGAGTATTTTTTTGATGAGTTCTTATAAAAACAGGACATAAATGTTATTTATTTATTTCTATGTGCAGATGCACCCTTGGAAGTCAGAGGGGACCTTTCAGGTGTTGCCTCTGCTGCCACACTGTGGGCTCTAGGGATGGGGCTCAGGTGAGTAAACCAGGGTGCAAACCCCTCTGCATCCTGAATCATCTCTCAGTGTCGACTGCCTTGCAAACACAGGGTGGTGTGACCGTCTGTGCAGAGACGACAGCAGGCTGGGATCGCAGGTGAGTGGCGGGCTGTAGGGCATCTCCTCACCCAGGTGCTGAAGGGCATCTCCTCACCCAGGCGCTGAAGGGCATCTTCTCGCCCAGCGCGCTGAAGGGCATCTCGCCCAGCGTGCTGTAGGGCATCTCCTCACCCAGCGCTCTGAAGGGCATCTCCTCACCCAGGTGCTGAAGGGCATCTCCTCACCCAGGCGCTGAAGGGCATCTCGCCCAGTGTGTTAGCAGCCTTTACTTTGATGTCACTCAGCTCCTTCAAGAGTTTCCATTCTTTTCAAACAAATTGTAATTAAAATATAATTCTACAACCTCTGCTTCCATTTCTTTCCTCTACCACCTCCTATCTCCCGCCCCACTGTGAAAGCTGGTCCCCCCGGTGGAGCTTTCAGGTCAGATCTAGCTCCAACGCACATGGAAAACAAAGTTAGAGCATCTTGACACCTATACTGGCCACACCTGCCCTACTGTCCCCCTCCTCATGTGCCTCCTTCATTGTCGTTGTTTAATTATTTAATTTTGTATTTTTGTTATGTGTGCACATCTATGTACAGATTTGCAGGTCATAAGAGCACATCGGATTCTCTAGAGCTGTAGTCACTGGCAGTTGTGAGCTGCCCGTGTAGGTACCTGAGAACTGAGCTCCAGACCTCGGCAAGAGCACTGTGTGTTCTTAGTCATAGAATCGCCTCTTCAGCCCTTCTCCTTATGTTTTAAACCCCATGCCGAAAAGCCTATTAATTTATCATTCATAGCCAAATTTCCCCTGCATCCTTCATGAGCTCTGCTCAAGTACACACACAGTGGCCCTGCACATCCACACGCTTGACCTGTATGCTGCTGCATCCAATCTCCCAATTCCATTTATGACATTCTTTGGTTAAACTGATAATTAGTTTTTGTGACTTAAAATTAAGGAAGTTTCATTCATGGATGGCACATATGTTTTGAGTATGCATCTCTTTTGTTTTATTAGAATCACAGTGTTCTACCTTTAAATTACAGGCCTTCTGAGTACCCATCAACAGATTTCCCCTTTGATGGAGCTATAGTACTCATTTCTATATAGTCTAGATATCAGGTAATCTGGCAGTCTGTCTATCTATCTATCTATCTATCTATCTATCTATCTATCTATCTATCTATCTATCTATCTATACACATACATACATATATGTATACACACACACATATATGTGTGTGTATGTATATATTGGTGGCAGCCTCCTGGAACCCCTGAACTCAGCTGACTGTTCTCTAGGCATGAGCATGACGTAATACAACTCTTTATTTCACCATCATCTTGGAGATTCTATTGGCTCCTCTTTACCAACAAGAACTCTGATATCTCCTGGACAGATTTCACGGACTACATTTGGAGGGCAGCTAATCTGGCCATTCAGTGTCTAGCGTTTCTCTTTTTCTTTTCTTTTCTTTTCTTTTCTTTTCTTTTCTTTTCTTTTCTTTTCTTTCCTTTCCTTTCCTTTCCTTTTCTTTTCTTTTCTCTTCTCTTCTCCTCTTCTCTCTCTGTCTCTCTGTCTCCCCCCCCATGTCTAGTGCTTGCCCAGTATGTGTGGTGTCCACCCTCCTCTTTTGCAGAATTCTCTCTCAGTATCCACCAATAAGAAGCCTTCTGCCTCCCATTCAGGGGGAGCTCAGTGATTGACAGTACCTTTTGGAGCACAGGTATGAATGATTCTTTTTATGCCCCAGACACCTACTTGCTCAATTGCAGGCCCATTTTTGACTGTGCCTTAAAGCTAGCAGCTGCCTGGGTTTTTCTTTAAACCTCTCCAAAGGAGTTCTCTGGTATAATACAGTTCATTTTAAAATAAACTTCTTTTCCACAGCAACTTTATGTTCATAGAACATGTGAGCAGAGGGCACAGAACTTTTTGGTGCACTTGCTGTTCCTCGCACATACCCAGTCTCCCCCACTGCCACCATCTTGCACACAGGGATATTTGTTACAGAGCATGGAGCTGTACTGACATGGTGTTATCACTGAAGTCCGTAGTTCACGTGAATCTTCATTCATGCTGCTTGGGTGCAACATGAAGGACTGGCTTGTTGGGGTTTCTGTCCTGCCTGGTACCCCAGAGCCGGCCTGCCCAAAGAGAAATCACACAGAGGATTCCATAAGATTATAAACTAATTGGCTCATTAGCTCAGGCTACTTATTGGCTCTTATAACTTATGTTAGCCCATTATATTTATCTATCTTAGCCACACGGCTCAGTACCTTTCTCAGCGGGGCAGCTTCTTCAGTCGTCTGGGCAGGACTGGGAGGAATCAGCTTCCTCCTTCCCAGCTTTCTCCTGTTCTACTCCCTGTCTGGTTTACCCGCCTATACTTCCTGCCTGGCCAATCAGCGTTTATTTAAAATATGATTGACAGAATACAGATAATTCTCCCTCACCATTTGGGCAAGTGGGGATGCCCTGTATCTCCCACACTGTATCCTTCAGAGTTGCTTTACCAGCTCCAGATCCCCATACTCTGCCTAGTCGTCCCTCTTGTTTTGTTTTTGAACCTTCAACTCTAAGCAGCTATTAGGTCTGAACATTCTTCCCCATGCAGTCTGCCATCCCCTGTCCATCATCTTTCACCATTCCATGGCTTTGAGTGGCATCTCATCTGGTGATACTTTTTCCCATTTCATTTGTTTCCACAGGTAAAAATGGGAAGGGCTACTCTCCGCCAAGTAGAAGGGTTTCTTGGGTAGGGATGCAGGAAAACTCTGGGATGCAATGAGGGTATGCTGTGTCTTGATTGAGGTAATAATTATGCTTGTAGATACACTTGGGAAAACATCAAGTCCAAGAGCGTTCCTAGTTAATGTAAGTAAAGTAACTTAGAGATAGGATGGTGGTTTGAAAAAATGTGTCAGTGCCTTAACAAACAGCATCAAGGGACTGACCTTTGGACTCACCTTCCCTCCAGTGATAATGCGTTAGGCAGTTTTATGAAGTAGAGTTAGAATTCTTTTTTAATAAGTTTAGAAAAAAATAATAGATGCTAGCAAGGATTCAGGGAAAGGAGGGTTTCCGTGGTCAGTAGGTAGTACATCCATTAACCCTACCATTACGGAAAATATTTTGATTATTCCTTAAAAAAAAAAATCCTTGAGTATCTACTCAGAGAATGAAAAAATGAGGTTTGGCGAGGACATTAAAAGTGTTTAATAAAAAAAAATCACAAAATATTAGAAAGCAATGACATGAACAAAAAAGAATAAGAGTGCGGGCATTCATATCAATACTAAATATTTAAATGTAACCACTATACTGTCAGTTTTAACATAGGGAATAATGCGAAGTGTACCGTGTTCTCTCCCTTGTCAGAAAGAGGCGGGGAGGGGCAGAGACAGGAGGAGGGAGTAAGGGAAAGAGGGAGTGGGAATGAATCTCTCATAAAGTAACAGGAGAATGGCTTCTTTGATTGGCAGTGTTGGAGACACACTAATTAAGATGCTTGGAGGAACTCAGCTTTGCCGTCGTCAGCCGTCATTTGCTCTAACGAGACCACACAGAAAAATACTAATGCTCAATATATTGAAAAAATTGAGGTCACAGAGGAGAAGATGGATGTGTTCCAACTTGTTTTAAGTCCAAAGATCAAGTTATTAAGGCTGAGAAAATTTGATATATAAATGCTATATCAGTTATGAATTACCATAATCTATAATAGCTTGTTATAAACAGTAAAAACTAAATTAAGCCACTAAGGCAAATGATCCAAGGCCAGCTCATAAATTTCGTACAATTGACAAATCAGTTCAAAATCTGATCATGTAACTATGACTTGTGTGAGCCCGAATGCAAAAGCTCTGACCGGGGGCACGATGGGAGTATAACCAATCTGAGGTCAGGGAGACTCTCTGGGGAAGTGTCTTCTACGAATACATTAGCAGTATGCACCAAAATTTTTAAATGTTTTTCATTTTCGTCCAAACCATTTCTATGGAGGAGTCTGGGGTCATTGTTAAAGACCTGATCTGGAACCCAAATACAAGAATGGAGATGTAGCAATAGATACAATAGTGTGGGCATTGGGCATACAAATGTCTTCAGAGGGATGGGTGAACAACTGGTGGAGCATTTAGGTCAGTGACACTTTAGGTGGAGTGAGGAAACATCTGACGAATTACAAAACTGTTCCTGATATAATAAGTAAAACATGAAGCTAAACCCTGTACATTATACAATGCACATCTATACATAAATAACAGATTCACACGAGATATGTTTATATGTGTACAGACATTAGAAATCACAGAAATATAGTTTTATGTCCTTCTATCATGATAATTCTTCATTGTATTAGTTGTAAAACTTACTAATTTAACGGGTAAAGAGCTGGGCGCGGTGGCTCATGCCTGTTGTCCTAGCACTCGGCTGACTGAAGCAGAAGGTTTGTGACTTCTGGAGCAGATCAAGTTGCGAAGAACACCCCTACCTCTAAGCACAGCCACAGCAACAGCAACAACAGCAGCAGTAAAAGCAGCAGGAAAGCAAAACAGACAGACAGACAGAATCAAGAACAGGCTGTGAATTACCTACAAGCTCGTGAGGATATGAACAAAGAGAACTCCGGAGCTCTATACTTTAAACGCAGTAGCTGCTGTTTCTGGAGAGCTGTAGATGGTTTCTAAGTCTTCAATAATTGTAATGATATCTATACTTATTCCTAAGTTGAATTCTACTAAGCTAATTTTAAAATTAAACCCAAATTAGGGGAAGATAAATCTATGCAAGCAGTTCTGATGAAATTTGGACTGAGGAAAAAAAAAAAAAACCAGACTTTATCTAGACTGGGAATTTGAACTTGCTATAAACAAAACAAGCAAAAAGCGAGGAAATAATGCTGGGGGGAGGGGGCAGGGCACCTGAAAAGGCCAACTCAGCAGGATATTGTTAGTTCAGGCCTCAGATGGTGCGGCATCATCTGATGACGTCGAGTCTATGTGTTACCTCGGTCCTGAGGGCACAAAAGTGACTGAGGACACATCTGCTAAAGAAAAAAGGAAGTGGGCAGCCTGGGAGGAAAGGTAAGAAGACGGCACAGACATCTGTGGCAAGCACGCAGGAGGCGTGGAGGAAACACACAGTGGCAAGCAGACGGAGATGCAGGTGACATCTCACTCGCTGCTAGTAAAGGTCTGTGCTTTTTACAAGGAGCATAATAAAGTAAGCCTGCTGGATGGTTTTCTGTCCCCACCCCAAGCTATGGGCTTAGGGAAGCACCAGGGAAACACCTGCCTTCGACTCTTGTTTATCTTGAGAGAATATAAAGTCAGCAGCAAAGATGAGTCCCAAACCCAGGGAGGGGCAGAGTTGTGTCTAAGAGGCTCACAGCAGGACCCACAAATAATTAAGATAAAAATGGGTATAAATTCTATCCTCTGTATAGATACAGGTGAATTCTGTTCAGTACTCCATTACTTCTGCAGCAAGGGCACTGAGAAAGGCGCACTCAGCATCAGGAATGGAGGAAAAGGTGCCTGCAGTGTCTACAGCATCATTTGAGACACAGTCCCATCACAGTGCGAGCCTCTTCTGAGACCAACGGAATGCAGGCAATCAAAATATTTTTTTTTAAAGGAAACAGATCCCAAACAATATATTGAGAAAATCTGCCGGCAGATTGCATTGACTTCTGAGTTCTTTCTCTCTATGGTGAAGTTGAAAGACACCGTGGCTGGCTTTTCAGGAAGCAGTAGACGCCCAGAGGCTGTAACTGTTCTCAAGGCTAAGGATGAACCAATGGCAGAAGCTTTAAACTGGCCCGGAGATGACCTCACGGTAGCAGGCTCTGCATTGTATATCCCTCCCCTGGCTCGATGCTAACTGAACTGAAAAGTAAACAGACAGAGACTATGAGAGTGCATATTCCTTTCCATTTTAGACACATCCTGTGTTCTAGATTACCCAGAGATACTGCGCAAAACGAAGGTTAATGCAATTCAAAACAACTTTGAGATATCATCTTACACCTGTCAGAATAGCCAAACTCAAAAACACCAATGATAGCCTATGCTGGAGAGGATGTGGAATGAGAGGAACACTCATCCATTGTTGGTGGGAATGCAAACTTGTGCAGCCACTGTGGAAATCAGTGTGACGTTTTCTCAGGAAACTGGGAGTCAACCTCCCTCAGGACCCAGCCATTCCACATACCCAAGAGATGCCCTATTATACTACAAAAGCATTTGTTCAACTATGTTCATAGCAGCACTATTTGTAATAGTCAGAACCTGGAAACAACCTAGGTGCCCCTCAATAGAAGAATGGTTAATAAAGGTGTGGAACATATACACATTAGAGTTCTACTCAGCGGTAAAAAACAATGACATCTTGAATTTTGCATACAAATGGATGGAAATAGAAAACGCTTTACTGAGTGAGGTAAGCCAAACCCAAAAAGAGGAATATGGTATGTATTCACTCATATGTGGATTCTAACCATAATTAAAGGTCTTTGAGCCTATTATTCGTGATCCTAGAGAAGCTAAATAAGAAGGTGAACCTGTTGAAAATCATGTAGCTATCTGCCTGGAGATTGGAAATAGACAAGAGTCCCAGATCCTTCATCTGACGATGGATGACGATACAGACGGAGACCCACATTGGAGCACTGGACTGAGCCCCCCATGGTCCAAATGAAGGGCAGAAGGAGGAAGAACATGAAAAAAACTCAGGACCGTGAGGGGTGCGATCACCCACTGATACAAGGGGACTGATCTAATGAGAGTTCACCAAGGCCAGTTGGACTGGGACTGAACGAGCATGTGATCCAACCAGATTTTCTGAATGTGGCCGGATTCTCTGAATGTGGCTGGCCCGGAACCTTTCTGAAAAGCCGCTGACAATGACACTGGGACTTGTTTCCTCTGCATATACTGGATTTTTGGGATCCAGTCTGTTTGGATACTCACCTTCCGGGACCTGGAAGGAGGGGGGAGGAACTTAAACTTCCCACAGGGCTGGAAGCCCTGACTGCTCTTGGGGATGGAGAGGGAGGAGGAGGGGGAGGGGTAGAGTGGGAGGGTGTTGGGAGGAGGGGCAGAAATGGAAACTTTCATAATTTAATAAACTTTGAAAAAAAATATTTGCCCCCTTAGTTGGCCAAAAAGGGTGAAAGGCTGTAGTTTTAAGCCTAAGGGTCACACCTCAATGGCAAGAGGCAATTTTTATTTTATTTTTTGCCTCTACAATAAAATCTACAGGACACAAGAGGCCCTGAGACCTGGCTCTTCTTGGTCCCAGTGTGCTCACCTTCCTCGTCCATGCTGAGTCTTTTTTACATGTGCTGTCTTTTTTCTTGTCTTGTCTGCTCCCTTCCAGCAGCTGCCCAGACCTCCAGCTTCCCTGTTCTGACATCCTTTCAATCTAACTCCAATAAATTGTACCTGAATTCCCCTTTGAGTCTGTCTTTAAATTTTTTTTAATCAATAAGACTAAAAGCCTGCAATGTAGATTCCTGTGTCCGTACAATGACAGAATCATTTTAACTTTACAGCTCGCTATTTTAACAACTCCAGACGCTGTTTGATTTATGACAGGGCCACATTCAGATAAATACATCGTAGGCTGAGCAACGGGAGCCTACGCTGAATTCACTGAACGAATGCAGCCTACAGAACACTGAGTTCAGCGGTAGAGCGCACTGCACCATGGGAGTTTCTTCTGGTGGTCTGTGGTCAGTGATGGCAGCCCTGACTGGAAACTGTGGCTTCTCATTCTGCCCAGCATCCTGAAAGATGATCTGTCTGACACATTGTAAATCTACAAAATTCACGCTCAAGAACAGAACAGTGGAGTTTAAATAATTCTTGCTTTCTTTGTTTTTAAGTCTGGTAGTGTCTTAAGTGATCTTCTGCTTTCAGGTTGGGCCTCATTCTTTGCCACCCTAGAGAGCATGTGCCTAGAGGCTTCCTAGGAGACACATCAGTGCAGGGAAAATGCAAATCTGAAGTCTGAAGAGTAAATCATCTGATCGCTTCCTACCAGCACCAGCTTGAACAGAGGTGAGTCTAACCATTGTAAGCCGGGTCATCAGTGGTAAGCCAAGGTCTAGGTTCCAGTATAATCTACTTCCTGAAATGTAATAAGATTTTCTTTAAGTAGCATTGCAACAATTATTTACAAATCCAGAGAAGAAAACTTCCCACAAACCCTATTTTTTATTTAAAGTATTAACATATCATTATAGTCTACCTGAAGCTTACAGTTTCTAATGTGTTTTATTCTCACCTGGTTCTCTTCTCTCAGTGTGAACACACACACACACACACACACACACACACACACACAGGCACGTTCTCTCTCTCTCACACACACATGCATGCACACTTTCCAGAGAGCTGTCTCTTCAATATTTTTCACCCCTCTGTGGGGACACATCATTTAAAAACACTCTCCCTAGTCCCCTAAAAAGATTCACTCAAGAGTGTTCTAGAATCCTCTAAATGAGCACACAGTGCTGCTTAGTATTTCAGGATAAATACTTTGAAACACATATTTATGGAGACTGGGGTTGAATACAATGTTGTATTTATGCAAAGATCAACAGAGTCTAAGAAAGAAGGGTTTTCTTAGCCAAATCCACTTGTAACTTTCAGAGACAAAACAGCATCCGCCCAGCAGTAAGTAACCCTGTGAGGTGTGTGGTCCCTTGTCGGGAGGACCAAGCGGTTCAAAGTTCATCAGGTGGGAGGAGCGAAGAAGGAACGCCTCACAGCTGAGATGGATGATTGTGCAACCACTTCAAACTGAATCCTTCTAGACAGAGGCCACTGACTGTCTGAGAGGAGTGTTTCCAGACAGCTCGCCCAGATCCAAATGGAATTTTCTGTTATGGAATATTTACTATTGTCCAACAAGGAGGAATAAAGGTCAGCAGGGTGTTCCCAGTTCTAGAGTACCCAAACATGATGGATAGAGTGTTTAAACAATTCATTTCAAGGAATGATATTTTAATATGCTGTAAGAAGCGAGTAAATACTTGAGTGAAACGGACAGCTAAACTTACAGCCGGGAAAACCGCACGGGCCTCGGCAATGAAGTGTTTCTTTGAAACAGAAGACTCGGATCAACTGTGAAGACCCAAGAGACAATGATAGAATGATGAGGACAGGAAATGGAGTTACGCATGAAAGTGGGTAATATCTAGAAACCGATGAGCTACTTCAGGCAGGGGGAGATAAAGTGGATACCGGACAGTTGCTAAGTGTCTGGACCTCCCACAAATGTGAGACTCAGACATTACTTTGGCTCCACAGAAGAGCTTAAAGCCTTGCCAAGGGATACCCAGAATTGCTTTCGCAAAGGAAGCCCACTGAGATACCAAACACAGACAAAACAAACATTTGAAGTCAGGTTAGCCCGTGGCATCTTACACACACTGGCCTGCGCATGGGCTCACACCTCCTGAACACCGGTTATGCTACTGACAAAATGAAGTCCAGGGCCACGATTTTAAAACTGAATCCTGGGGCCACGGTCTTTGTTCAGCCTCTGATGGGATGGATGCTGACAGAGAGAAAGCACCCATAGGAGTGTCAGGAAGAGGGTTTGAGAATTCTGCTGGTCACCTGGGTGAGGGAAAAGGTGTACATCCACAACCATCAAGGTGAGATCACAGTAACAGTGGCTTTTCTAAGAGGTCACTTTTTGCTGGCATAGGGCAGTGGGTGACCCCTAACTCAGAGTGTATCTGGGGACAAGAGATTAAACTCATAAACATTAATTCATTTTCTGGGCGTGTAAAGAAAAACATGAATCTCTGAAGTGAAACAAAATCAAAAGTAAAAACTGGAAAAAGAAAGTGTCTAAAAGGCAGGCAGCTCTTAGATGCTTGGGACCAGGGACCTGACCTGGATCAGTCATATGATGTGTCTTTTCTCACCTGTTACCAGGAAGTGGTAAGAGCAGTCAGACACCTTCATGGAGAAGATTCAACATGGCAGAGTAGGGAAAGCAGCTGACAGGAGCCCCGAGGAGGGTTACTGTTGCCCTGTGTAATAATCACAGTCTCTCTGTGCTTGCCTTCCTTGGGTCTGTGGCTGGCTGCACTCAAGAGGGTTGGGAACTGCGATCCTCCAGCTGAGCGATGTTCCTTCTGTCTGCTCAACCTCAGCTCCAAATGAGCCACGGCGTTGACCTTGAGCCAGCGCTTACCACTATGAGTCTCTTTGCAGTTGCAGCTCCACAATATGCATCCTTTTCAGCAAGTTGGACCAGAGCTCGGTTGATATCTCAGTGCAATCTTGAGATGATTCCCTCCATATTTACAGACATATTTCCCAGTTATAAGATTGTTTAAAAATACAATGAAATGTGCCATCTTAGTTATATTTTGGTACAGTGATTGGTGACATGACATTCATTGGTAATGCTCCTGGGCCACCACCAGTATCCAGCTCTGTAACTCCTCTCATCCTTTGAAAGTAGAAGTTGGTACCCAGGGAAAAGAAGCTTTATACCAGCCTCCTTATGGCTTCTGAAATCCACCATTCACTTGTTTTCGTGATGTGGACTGTGTAGACCTCACATGAGTCTGGGACTAGTTTGTTTCATATGACATATGCTCCTAGGATCCCTTTGTGCAGCATAGGTCAGGTGGTACCAGCACATCCTGGACGCTCTTTCCAAGGAGATCCAGGCCCTGGTTTGTTTTTTTTTTAGAATGTTATTTATTATGTATACAATATTCTGTCTGTGTGTATGCCTGCAGGCCAGAAGAGGGCACCAGACCTCATTACAGATGGTTGTGAGCCACCATGTGGTTGCTGGGAATTGAACTCAGGACCTTTGGAAGAGCAGG
Source organism: Myodes glareolus (assembly GCF_982192425.1). NCBI lineage: Eukaryota > Metazoa > Chordata > Mammalia > Rodentia > Cricetidae > Myodes > Myodes glareolus. Next base: position 24,358,379 of record NC_142037.1, on the reverse strand, counting down.
CAATGCTCTTAACTTCTGAGCCATCTCTCCAGCGCCCCCCCCCCCTTTTTTTTTGGATTTTCGAGACAGGGTTTCTCTGTAGTTTTTGGTACCGGTCCGAGAGCTAGCTTGTGTAAACCAGGCTGGCCTCGAACTCACAGAGATCTGCCTGCCTCTGCTGGGATTAAAGGTGTGTGCCACCACCGCCAGGCCAGGCCCTGTCTTTAAACACTGCTTCATCACCACAGCCCCAGGGAGCCACCCTCACCAGCCAGATGGCCATAGACAACGACATTCCTGAGTGCTGTTGAGAAAGTCTCTCAGCTATCATGTCCTTTAATACCTTGGAGGTGTGACCACAGGCCTCATGATGGATGAGCTCCTCATGATGGATGAAACCAGTGTTTCAGCTGGTGAGCTTGCTCCGAAGTTCTGTGCCAGGAAAGCAAACCGTGGGCACACGCAGAGCTCGGCAGCTCTCCCACAGTGCTCAACTTGTCACCTAAAACCTACGCGTCAAATTTCTGTCCTAAATCTATTCGGTGACACAGACTATGTCAAGGTAGCTTCAGTAACGAGTCCGGACTCAGTGGGACTAGGGACAGTGCCCTATCATGGCCGGTGGCACTGCCTTCTAGATGCCCATTCTATACGACCAGGTTCACCATCTGGTCATCAGAGACCTTGTGGTGTGCCTAGTAACTGCCTCCCAGGTGTCTGAGCCAGTGTGGCTCTGAGACTACTGTGGGTGTTGTGGGAAGGTTCATAGTTGCCACCGGAGGTCAGCAAACCTAACCACAGCCATCAGGAGACAATCAGGACAGACCGAGAACACAGGACGCACTCACACCCGTGTTGCCACACAGGCCCCTAGTGGGCTCTGCTCTGACCTTTTGAGCTCTAGGTGCATGTGACTGCCGGTTACTCTTAAGGCCCCTCTTTTGTGTCTTAGAGTGATTCAGCTTTGGAGTCTGCTGCTCACAACAATCGTGTTGAGGGATTTACTTTTAAAATATATTTATTTCTTCAAAATGTGTTGCTGCACTCCAGTTTCAGACAAAGGACAGAGAATTGTCATCAGAATGTTTTCTAAAGATCTCAGTTTTGTAAGGGAAGGCGAGGGGTGGAGCTCAGAGTCTGCAAGCGAAACACACGCGCTGCGATTGGTCAACGGGTACTGCAAGTAGAACTTCCGGTGCATGAGGAAACCTTGGCTGCTCTTGTCACAAAAAGACCTCAAGGGGGTCACTATGTGGCATCAGGTGATGATGGTCATGCGAGTTTACGTCAGCACAGCGACCTTCTTAGGCATCGTTGCTGTATACCTTAAATATGTACAATAAAATGTATTAAAAGGGAGTACATTGTACCGAGGCGGGGGGGGGGGGGGCGGGGAGGGGGAATCCCTCACGTAAAAGACAGCATCACTAAAAGCCATGCTGTGTGGCACAATTTAAGTGACAAACGGAAGGAGCAGTGGGAGACAGGAAGTGAGGGGGAAGTCACTGATTCAGTTCGGAAGGGTTCTTAGAGTTCTAGGCGGTGTTGCATTGGTTTCTGTCCCCTCACAATCTGAAACGCTGTGACTTTCTAGAGACACAAGACTGTCATACCCAATAGTGAAGATGACACACGGACAGACTTTTAAGGCATAAAATGTTTTGCCTAAAATAAAGCAAACCGTGGACTCTTCTGCAGCATTTTAAGCTGTGAACAATGCGGCAAAGCTTTCTGTAAGCACCGGGATTTAAAATTTAAGTCTACTGGAACATGTGCTTTCGGCAGGAAAAAGCACTATATTCTTAGGGTCTCTTAAGCTTGGGACGGCGCCAAGACTGCACATTCATTCCTCGTGGAATGTCGAGTGCTTCTGCCACTTTAAATTGACATTTGCTGTGAAGCATTTGACCACTGCGTAGCACTTTTAATAATAGGTAAAAATAGTTTCCTTTGATGAGATGTAAATTCTCACACTGCCATGCGGTGGGGCTGGTGGACAAAGGTTGGTTTGTGGCTTTCGCTCTTTGGATGGTTTCTCCGTGTGAAATGTCACTTTTTGCAGTTCTTCCTAGCTTGTTAGGTCTGATAAGCTTCCTGGGGACCTCACTACTTTCTTTTGTATTTCTAATGATGATTCCTGCACTGTATCTTAGTAGCTCAGTTCTCAGAGAGTTGCAGAGACAAATAAAAACTGTAACAATTCTTCAACCTAGAAATTCTCTCCCAAAAAGGCAGCCATGGGACTCAGACCCTATATGACACTCTTAATGCCTATATAGGCGTTTTCACAAGGTATACCAGTTCTAAGACATAATGCAGGTTGTCGTGCTACAAGCCTTTAATTCTGGAACTCAGGCAGAGACGGTGGCTATGTGGGCGTTTGAAGCCAACGTGGATGACATCAGCGCAACACAGTGGGATCCTGTATCAAATTCACTAAATAAATAGGTATTATTTCAGTGGCAGTACTATGCATATGGTAGCTACTCTGAGAATATCCAGATGTATTTACTTTACTCAATAACTTTTCCTCAACGCCAACAAATTGTTCATCTAAAGCCAGCATGTTTCTCATTTGGAATCAAGAAACATTTGGGACAGGGTTGTGAAGATCATCGCTTCGTTAATGATAGTTTATGCTACATTAAAGCCAGTGATAAGAAAAGAATGAAGCATCCACAATGCGTGGCACTAACACTCAGAATCAAGATCTTAATAAAATGGATTTAATTTATGTGTACACCTTCTAATCTAGTTTATAGATCACACAAGTGTATAAGTAATCAATTCATATCTTCCTCCAGGCCCCAATGCAAGGTTATGAATTCCCAAGAGTTTGTATTATACAGAAAGGCTATCTCAAAATTTCTGATTTAAAATAAAATATTGAAACATCCCATTGGCCAATTTATTGTATGTTAAAAGCCATACAAAATGTTTAACGATCAATATATCAGTGTGAACTTTTTTTTTTATCCAGCACACCTATCAATATAAAAATCCTATGGTTAAAACTAACTAAATATTTATCACTTGATTATAAACTCAGTTAGCTGTCAGCTGTGAAATAGAGCTTGACATATCATGTGTCTCCAGAAGGGATTAGCTCTTGCTGGATTTTCCAGGTATGCCATGTATTAGGGAGAAAGGGCATCAGGTAGCAGATAAGAACTAAAGAGAAAGGTTCTTCGCTGAAGTTTGCTGACGTGATGCTCCCAGGTGTGGCACAGTACACACAGGGAGATCTCTGCATTTCTAGAGGATTAGTCTTAGCCAGACTTATGTCTGCAGAGTCCTTGTGGTGTATGTCTCGATCCATTGTGTGTGTGTGTGTGTGTGTGTGTGTGTGTGTGTGTGTGTGTGAAGAAAATTGAGACCTACGAAAATTAATAGCATATCCAGGATCCATCTAGACTTCAAGCTCATGTATGTCTGACTCAGTTTCTATTCCTGAAATCATATGTCCATAGGTGTTCCTTGCCACTGGGGAGTGAAGGTTGGTGACTGCCACTAATAAGAGGAGAAACATATACAGAGAGAAAAGAGAATAATTTTAGATAAAATATAAGTAGTGAAAGAACACAACTTTTTTCTTTTTAGCTGAAAGTCAATTTACAGGACATGTAGGTCAAATCACACAAATGTTTGCAACTACTTCATGCAAAGGACATATCATTCATTTCTATAGACACTGAGACTTTGAGGTCTAAGTTCAAAGTCAAGAGTTGAAGGGAGATAGGTAAAACAAAGCCACAATTCAGCATTTAAAGTATTTTAATTACTTGTGGTATATGGGAAAAGAGATGTATGTTGCTAAGTTCGAATAAGAATGGGCGTTTGGTACTTGGTACTTAAAATGTATTTTGGATGCTTGAATGAAATGAAGGAAGTCTGTGTTGAAGGAAGAACACTGGAGCTGTGTCTACAAAAACCACTCAGTGGGTGCACGAGACAGCAGGTCAGAGGAAGAAGCCTCAAAAGAAATAATTTAAAAATAATAAAATAATAAATAATTCTTACTGAAATAGTTTATAACACTGGGGCCAATGGAGTGAAATGATTCTAATATCAGACAGATGTTTAGTGGGAAGTAGAGACAGGCTCACATCTCTGGAAGGACTAGTACATTTCAGCCCAGAGCTGCCAAAGGGTCGCTACCTCTTTGACACAAGTTTGATTGGCATATAGCCCTCCACACTGCATCCCCACAGCTGCGTCCACACCACAACAGCAGAGCTGAGCCTTTACAGACACTGCCTTGGGAAGTCTGGGATGTGTGTGGCTCAGACCTTTCCAGAATCAGTTTGCCAACCTCTATTCTAGGATTCTGGCTTAGTTCTCTGATTTTTTTAAAAAAATTATTTAACACTGGAAAACAAGATAAAAATAATATGACTAATAAAATAAATCAACTAAATAAATATCAAATCCCAATTCTAGAAACAAATTCCTATTTGGGGGGTAAGAAGACACTAAACAAGACATAAAATCAGAAAGAAAAAGAGACAAGGTGGGAGAAAGCTTGGACACTTCTGAGCAGTTAATTTCTAAATAGAGAGACCCAAAGGAAAAGGAACCAAGAAGGGTATTATTAGATTTGAAATTAACAGCTCAGGAGACAGCCTTAGACCCAGGCAGGAAAGTCCCATGTCCTGCTAACGGCACTGTTCAACCTCATCATGACTGGCAATCTCTTCTGGCACACAATAATACTGTTTGCTATGTGCAATTTCTGTTCTGCTGCTTTGTCCATTTTGCAATTAAGGAACAAAAGGTTTTTGTAAATTTGCATGTGAATGGAGCTTCGAGAATGAGCTGAGAGCTGCAGAATCGAGAGTCTACATAATACACACAGGTAAAACGCACAAAACCCAGCAAAGAAACGGAGTAGCTGGAAGAAGAGATGAGAGCGGTGCTGAGAGGCTCAGAGTTGTAGAGAGAGACAGGCAGAAGAATGAGAGCTGGGGAATGCTGCGTTTTATACCCAGCCAGTCACAGACCAGGAACGAGGGTAATAAAGACACGTTCAGTCATGAGAGCGCTCAAAAAGCTGACCTGGCAAGTACCATTTTTCAAAGAATTCTGGAAAATGTCTTCCCCAATGTGAAAGAATCAAGAAAGAAAGATGTTGAGGGGGGGGGTGAGGAGAGAAAGAGAGAACATAAATTTCCTATTTAGACTTGTGTTCCATAGCCAAGGAACCTCATAATGTATTTGCAAATATTCCAAACTTCAAAATAAAAAATAAAACTGAAATCTGACACCTTTCTGGAACTATGCATTTCAGACGGAAGCATCCTGGGATTGCTAGGTGCACACTGGGGATGAGACTCAAGTCTTTAGCTGTTATGGCTGATATCGCAAAGGAGCTTCGTGTGTTCAGTATTTAAAGAAGGACTCTATGGCACCAAGGCAGCGATGGCAGTAGAGACTACATCAGTTGTCTCTCCTGAGCCAGGTGACATCGTGAGAGAAACGAGACAGCTCTGTTGGCCACCTTGGCCACTGCTCTCATCTACAGTTTTTGTCTATCTCATAAAAAAATAGGCAATGAGCTAGGTTCAGCAATCGAGTGCCACATCTCCTCTCTCAAAAGTAGCAGGTTAAAACAGCTGATTTTTATAGAAATCGAGTATATAATAGGATACCAGGGGCTGAGGGGGTGAGCGAGAAGGAAATGAAAGTTAGTTATCGGCAACGGAACCACAGCTAGCCACGAACACAGCACAGTTGGCGGCCATGGTGAGCAGTGGCCACCACGCACACTGAAATATAGGCGGTTTCGGGTGTTCCCAATCCAGACATATAGATATCTGAGGTGACAGACTTATTCATTGTAAAAATCCACAAAATTTCATATTGCACCCTGTAAATATACGTAATTGTTGTATGGCAATTAAAATATACTAATACTATTGACACAGAAAGCAAAACTAAGGGATGTTGTCACTTTGAGGTCTGTCCTGATGACTTGGGTCCAGTTGCCTTCACCAAGGATCACAGTGGCCTAAGCTACTCACAGACCTTTGTAACCAATTGCCAACACGCAGCCCAGGTCCACCTCCGGGTTTGTGAGCTGTGGTCAGCTCTGCTAGAGGTTCTTGTTAACCTTCGTGGTCATCTTGATTGCTTTCAGAATTAGGAGACACCTCTCTGGGCACATCTGTGAGGGTGTCTTCAGAGTTAAGGGAGGAGGGAAGACACCCTGGATATGAGATGGCCTCACCCACCCTAGCCTGAATAAAAGGGTTACAAGGAGGAAGGCTGATGAAGGGGGGCATTCCATTTCTCTCTTTCCTGACTTGCTCAGATGTAAATCAGCAGTCTCACACTTGCTGGGAAGGTGTGGTTGGGGAGGGATAGCTCTTGGCTGTTGGGACAGGAGAGGGAGGCCACCACTTAATCACCTGCAGTAGAGTAGCTAAGACATTTATGTACATATGCTTACAAACAAAACTGGACTTTATCGGTGTTAAGTCTGCTCTGCAAAGTGACATTTTGTTAGGAGTGATGCCGAATGAAACTGTCAAACTTTCGGACACTTTATAACTCATCCATTTAGGAGACCACATAGGAAAGAGTGGATAAAGCAATGAACAAATCTTCGAAAACATTAAAGACTTACGAACTATCCAGAATATAAGTAAGTTAACGAAAAGGAGAACCGATTGTTACTAACTGTCATCCTAGGAAAGTTTGAGCCTGTCTTGGGGTAATTGCCATATAGGCTACTGAACTGCGAGCAGAGTGAGAATGTGCCTAGGGCAGAAGCTGTCATGGAGAAATATACACTATTGGGCATGGTGGTGCACGCCTTCAATCTCAGCACTTGGGAGGTAGAGGCAGGTAGATCTCTGTGAGTTAGAGGCCAGCCTGAGCTACATGGCCAGTTCCAGGTCAGCCAGAGCTACACAGTCTGAAGAAGAAGAAGAAGAAAGAGAAGGAGGAAGAAGGAGAGGAAGAGGATGGGAGAGGGGAAGTATGGGAAGAATAAGGAGGAGGAGGAGAAAGAGGAGGAGGAGGAAAAGAAGAAGAAGAGGAAGAGGAAGAGGAAGAGGAAGAAGAAGAAGAAGAAGAAGAAGAAGAAGAAGAAGAAGAAGAAGAAGAAGAAGAAGAAGAAGAAGAAGAAAGAAGAAAGAAGAAGAAGAAGAAGAAAGAAGAAATACACATGATCGTCTGGGGTGCAGCATTTCACAGTTACGGGGAAATCTCAGCCTTCAGCTAACATTCAACAGTATGTTGATCAGTTTTAGTTTAGATCAGCATGGGAGCATGGGAGGATGTGACTATATTTTACGTAGATGCTACAGGTATTGTTAAAAGTTATCTGGAAAAGTGTCTTTGATACCAAATTTGGGAGACAATAACTCAGGCAAGACATACACTTTTGAAGCTCAAACACCCTCGTCTGCCATGCAGATTCTAAGGCCATATTGATTTTATTTCACCAGTTCCAGTACTAAGTCTTGAAATCATGCATATTAAGCAAATATTCTACCACTGAGATAAGTCTCTGGTAAGGCAGTATGTTTATGGCTCAAACTATATATAATTATATATAATATTAATATATTATATATATTTGGATATATTTTTCTCTATGCCTGTTTGTTTATGGTACCTCTTTTATGACAGCACACTTAAGTAAAAATAAGCATGCATCTCAGGTGACTTGCACGGCCATGACTAATGCATGTACTTTCATCCTAATCAGACACTAGTGTGATCAAGAATTCTGACTTTAGCTTTGGATCTTGTAATCATACCCCACTGGGCCCCTGAGATCCTACCACACAGCCATACTGCAAGCATTTGAAGTAATTACTATGTCTGTGTTTCATGCGGACATTTTTAAGTATTTTATAGTTGTCGGCTCTCTATGAGGGGAATGTGTAGAGGAATTGAAGATCTCGTGCACATAGCATCATATGTGCTGCTGTTTCTGCAAGCGAAACTCGGAGAAGTCAACGTCTCGTAAACACATCTGGGGGCATCTAAAGCAAGCCTTGTCAGAACTCACGCCCACCTCATCAAAAGAAGCAACAGTCGAGGCTGGGGAGATGGCTCAGCCGGTAAAGTACTTGCTTGACAACCATAAAGACCTAAGTTCAATCCCAAGCAACCGCCAGAAAAGTCAAGGTTGGCAGCATGAGCCTGCCGTGCCAGAGATGGGAGACAGAGACAGGAATACCCTGGAGTTTGGTGGCTCCGGATTCAGTGAGAGACTATCGTAAACCATTCAGTGGAGGGGAATGGAGAAGATATCCGAGGTTAAGCTGTGACCTTCAACATGCAACCCCCCCCACTGTGTGTGTGTGTATGCATGTGTGTGTGTGTAAACACACACATATCCACACACAGTACTACAAAGAATAAGAAAAGGAAACATCAGTGATTTTCTTTGACCTTCTCTTTCACTCATTTCAACGCTGCAGTTCTCAGAAATAATTTCCCCTTTTACTCGTTGCTTTTCTGCCATGATAAACCTAACATATTACACTGATCCAGGATCATGAAAGGCTGCTCCCGGGGTAGTGTCCCCACCAGCCCTGGGCAGGAGGGTCAGCTCTTTATAATAGGGTGACTCTCCCTGATAGTCCTAAACTGTGAGTTTCAAAACACTCCACCAAAGCATGTAGGAAGCATGTAGAAAGTTACACTATAAAGAAAAATGTCTAAGGAGAAAGGAGAGCTGGCCAACCCAACCACATAATGCATATATAGACTAAAATGTCACCGCTTGCATTATCATGCATATTTTGAGATTTATGTAATTTTATTTTTATGTGTGTGAGTGGTTTGCTTGCATGTACATACGTGTACCATGCTTATGTGCCAAGTACCTGCAGAGGACAAAAGAGGGTGCCGGATCTCCGGAAATGGAGTTTGTGAGCTGATCCGTGAGTGCGGAGAACCGTATCTGGATTGTCTGCAAAACTAGCAAGAGCTCTAAACCCCCGAGTCGTCTCTCCAGCGCCACGTGCCATTTGTGGGTGGCAGCTCTAGCGCGTAAATGAACTTAAATTGAAAGGGGAATAAGCAAATCAACACATCAATCAGTTGCAGTAAACTCCCAGGGTTCCGTTCTGGCGTTTGTGAGTCACAGCTTCCAGTCTTTTCCTTCCCTGGCTTTCAGCTCCCCTGGATCTGAGAACTGGGAGACCTGGACTGATGGGGACCTCTTCTCACAGAAAAAGGCGAGGGAGAAGTGTGGGTGTTCAAAGCAAATAAGAGAGCTATTTGCCACAGCGTCTGGTCAGGCCCCAGCACTAGGACCCCACTCCCAACCCTGTGTGTATGTGTGTGTGTAATATCTTGGTTCCAAAAGAACCATCCAGGCTTTCTCATACAAACACAAAACTGAGGCAAATGCTCGACTGCTCCTTTTTTTGAGTCATCCTCTGACTATCAGTTCTAGGTCGCTCTGTCCACTGTGGAAGTCTTGGCAGGCCTGCTAAAAGGGGGGAGATTTTTGCTACATTAAGTAAGAGTAAAGATATTCTCTGTTCACTCACTGTCTAGACATGGGAAACATCTGGGAAAGGCACCAGCAGTTTCACATAAATTCCATTCCACATGTCTCCGAGGCCCGCTCAGGAAGCAGTTCAACTGCTGGTCTCTGATAATAGTCTGTGGGCTCCCAATGCTCCCCTCGATGCGCTCCTCAGCCTGGGTTCTGGTCCCCACCCAATAAACACGAGAAAAGCACCACCTGGTTTTGAACTGGGTGTCGATGCAAATGAGTTTCTCTGACCTCGAGCAGAGCGGCGAAGCTAAGCATCTGTGGCCTTTGTGTGTAAGCATCCTGAACTCTGAGTCTTGAATGATTCTCCTTCAAGCGGGAGAGCATGTTCCCTTCCCGAAACCTGCTTTCATTCAACTCTCTGGGAAAAGATGCCTGGAGCCCTGGGCTGGCCAGCGCCTTCCCTCAGCTGCTGCAAGCTACAGCCGTTAGTTCTCGGTGATGTGAACTTGCCTTCCTTGTCCCTGGAGAGTCCCCAGATTGCTCAAACTCACAAAACAATCACTCTGTTAATTAGTCCTCCTGACAGCGTGGTGTGCCACACGCATTATGAGATTGCCTTTAAAAATGCCAGTCTACGTTTAGCCAGGCATCCCGGGAGAGAACAGGCACTGTGCCGCGTGACTGCATGCTCCCCGTGTGTAAACACGGTATGCATGTTCTTCCTTGGCGCGGATTGCTGTCTTTTCCCCTTGAACTTGATAGAGTGAGACTTTTAGTGACCCTCGGGAAAGGAAGCGAGGGTTGGCAGTCTGCAGGTGTCTCATACACTGTTTGGTAGAGTCTACAGATTCTTTGTTAAGTTGACAAGGCAGGACTCTATTTAGAAGATGCACTGGCACTTCTTCAGCTTAGTTATGTCTGACTGGAGACTCCACCTCGGAAGGTTCTGTGAGATTGTCTATAGAAGAGACTCCCACTAGAGCTAGAACTAGAGGAGATTTTTTTTTTTAAAGCTCTATCTGTGCCAATGCAGGTCACACTGTGCAAAACTTCACAGCCATTCTGCCCCTGCTGCCACTGCGGCACTCACCAGCAGGTCCTCCAGGAAAGGATGAAAAGGAACTGCGGACCAGGAAGTCCGGGAGGAGGAGTTGCAACCCAGGAAGAGAGCAAGAGAAGAGTGACTCCTGAGGTAGCTTTCTCCAAAACGTATTTAAGATATCTCACCAAAAACATCTGAGGAATAATCCATGTAATTTATATTTGTCCTCACTAACAGTAAGGAGAGTCAGTAACTTCCACATTAGTCAAGATTAAGAGGAGGAGGATTAAAACACACTGGTTTGGAATATTTTGTGTGAATTCATAAATAAAATTTAGGAACAGCAACAACAAAACACGCCTGGCATCACAATCTTGCTTTTGCTACATTTGTTCCCACCGAGGAGGAGGATAAGCCTTGTTCATTCTCCCAGGAAACTCTCAGTAGGTGGGTAGCTCTCTGTGGCTCTAGTAGCAATCAATACACTGGCAGGTAAGTATTATCAACTGTGTCATACAAAGATGGGGAAAGACTGATCATTGGGAACAAAGACACAGTTGAGAGAAAGAAGCTCTGGCGTGTTACAGAGCAGCAGGACGGCTGCTGCCCACTGTACTTCTAAAAGCTAGAGAGAAGAAAACTGGAAATATGTAAACATAAATAAATATATGCCTTTAGAATTAAGTGTGCTTATCCAGATTTAAAGAAATCTTGTGCAAGATTTCTATGAGAGACACGTGATGTAAACACACTTAAATAAAAATTTTTATATTTTTGTGTATCAGCTACAAATAAGTTTTAAAAACTAAAAAGAAAAAAGAAACAGTAGCAAGACCTTAAGCCCAGGACGTATTTTAAAATATGGCTGCCAGCGTGACAGCAAAGATGGGAAAGCCTATAGGTCCTGAGAAGCCCAGGCTTGCATGTAGTCGTTTCTTTGGAGCAGAGGGCAAGTTGGAGTACAAAGTGTGTCAGCCACTAGACGAACACACACCGAATGGCTACAAAGCCATCAATTTTAGAATTTACCTTTCGGTGGACTTTTAGCAATGAATTAGCATCCTGGTACCCTGAGAGGGGGTATCTGTCTATCTGCTAACATTGTTTAAAATGGGGTAAACATAGTTAAAATATAAAGAGCTTGATTAATAACAAAATTCCATCTATGGACTTGCAGCATGATGCATGCTAATCTCTTGTCAGCATGATCAATCGTTATGTGTTGCCATTTCACGTGTTCTTATTTACCCTGTGGGACAGTTAATACCTCTGAAATCTCAGGGGACTATTGAGTAGGGGACCCATCTCCGATGGATACAGGTTGAGGCATCGGCAGCCAGGGGGTTGGTGTTGAGAGGATGTTTCATTAAAATGATAAAAGGATTAATTTTAAGAAAGGTCCTCTTCCTACTTAAGGTCCAGGACCTAGCATGCAGGCTGCTTGCCTTCCATGGCTTTCTATAAAGTCCCAGAGCTGACAGAACTCATTCTTGTACTGTAACCGTCGTGACTCAGAGGTTAAGAGCACTGGCTGCTGTTTTCAGAGGTCCTGGGTTCAATTCCCAGCAACCACATGGTGGTTCACAACCTTTATAATGAGATTTGGTGCCCTCTTCTGGTGTGTAGGCATCCATGACAAAATACTGAGTACATAATAAACAAATCTTAAAAAAAATAAAAACCAAACATTTTTTTTAAAAAAGAAGATAGATTCTTTATACATAAAATTGCAAAGAAATTAGAATCCTTTGCTCCACTAAGTAGAGAGTGGGTCTTCTGATAGTCTTATTTGCTTAGTACTCTCATTTTATTTTGTATTTTTCAATGATGGGAATGAGCCCAAAGCCTCACAAATGGTAGATAAATGGGTACTTTGCCAGTAGGTCCACTCCCAGCCTCAACAGTGACTTTGCAATAAGATTCTGTGTCATCGGCGAGAGGATTAGAAAGGGGGAAAGTTAATTTTCTCTCCTTAGCAGTGAACAGTCCTGTGCAGGCAAAGAATGTACATAGGAGAGATCGTTCAAGCTCTCATAGTCCATGACACCAGGTTAAAAGGAGGTAGATAGAAGCAGTGGATAGAATAAGAAGCCACAGTTAAAAAGTTATTATTTCATCTCAAGCCACAACCTGTGCCCGTTTCTCTATGGATTACTTCCTTGTTGAGTTGAAAATGAAGTTGAAAAGCATGATCAGAGAGAGACCACTGAGCCACGTTAAACCATTGATATACAGATGATCAGAGAGAGATCACTGAGCCACGTTAAACCATTGATATACAGATGATCAGAGAGAGACCACTGAGCCACGTTAAACCATTGATATAAAGATGATCAGAGAGAGACCACTGAGCCACATTAAGCAATACCACTTTTGGGTATATATCCAAAGGATGCTCAATCGTGCCACAAGGATATGTGCTAATCTATGTTCATAGCAGCTTTGTTTGTCATAGCCGGAACCTGGAAACAACCTAAATGCCCCTCGACTGAAGAATGGATAAGGAACATGTGGTACATTTACACAATGGAGTACTACACAGCAGAAAAAAATAATAAGCTTGAATTTTGCAGGAAAATGGATTGAGCTAGAAACATGATTTTGAGTGAGGTAACCCAGACACAGAAAGTCAATTATCACATGTACTCACTCATAAGTGGTTTTTAAACATAAAGCAAAGAAAACCAGCCTAAAAAAATCACAAATCACAACCCCAGAGAAAATAGACAACAATGAGGACACTAAGAGAGACATACATAGATCTAATCTACATGGGAAGTAGAAAAATACAAAATATTCTGAGTCAATTGGGAGCATGGGGACCTTGGGAGAGGGTTGAAGGGGAGGGGACAGGCGGGGGGGGGAGCAGAGAAAAATGTAGAGCTCAATAAAAATCAATAAAATTATAAAAACGCTGATATACAGAAAGGAAGATGCAAGCCCATTTGGCAGTTAAAAGCCCATTTTCAAAGATTTTAGATCATACTAACTGTTGGTTTAGAAGAAAAATTGCTTTCAAAAATAAAACTTAAGGGACTGGAGAGATGGCTCAGTGGCTAAGAGCACTGGCTGCTTTCCAGACGTCCCACCATCCACATGATGGCTTTCAACTATCTGTTGCTCCAGTTCTAGGAGATCTGACGCCTTCTTCTGGCATCGGTTGGAACCAGGCATTCGTGTGGTGCACAGACATACATACAGGCAAAATATTCATACACAAAAATAAAAAATAAATTATAACTTCATACTATTGTTGGCATGGCGTTTCGTAGAGTACTTTTGCTGGCTGCAGGATATGTTAATATTTCCCTTGAAGGAGCCCAGTTTTACTTTTATTTTTAGCATCTTTCAGCTAATACATCAAAGTAGATTTTTTAAAAGTCCTTCTATTTAGAGGCTACCCTTTGAGATTCAGATCTTCCAGTGAACACCCCACTTCCCATGCACAGGATGGAAACAGTCGTCTACTGAAGTGAAAACTATTTTTGATTAATCGGGGTTTCTGTGTTCTATCACACCTAGTCTTTTCCTGGAAAATGCTAATGACAAGTAAAGTGGAATGACTTAACAGGGTCTCCTCTCTCTCTTAACAGGCTGGAAAGATTGGAAAAGGCCCTCATTTAGATGAGGAGAGAGGTTGAAATTTCACTGGTACACACATCAAACACACTTCCAATGCAATAAGATGGAGTTGGGTGTAGCCCCTGGTGATGGGTAGCAATTTCTGCATGGAAATATTTTATAACAGAGGAGAGTCCTTAGACTCCTCACAGGATCTCCCTGAAACTTAGCACAGTCACAAGGCTTCTTCATCTCCAAGATTATATAAGCAGTAAGGACGCCTGACCAGGAGGCTTCCCAAGCTGCTGACCTGTGGGTCTGCCCACCCCTTGTGCAGAGAACTCAAGGATACAACTTCTGTGAGTCAGCTAGCATCCAGGCTGGGCTGGGCTTTTTGGTGAAGTAGCTGCCTTTAAGTGGTCCCTACTTGAGGAAGTAGCTCTCCCTTGTTCTCCTACGCACAACCTCAACACACTCACTGACTTGCCAAGTTGCCCTTTGTTAAATCGTTATTTTGGTTTGTCGCTGGTTCCTCATCTGGGATAAAATGATGTTTCTGTCACTTTTCTCTGGGGATAAAATCTTACACAGAATTGGCAAATGGAAAGCCAGGCATGGTCATGTACCTACGTACCCATGTCACCTCAGTTCTTGGGAGGCCGAAGTAAAAGTACAGGTATGCAGGGACAGCCTCATCTAGATGCAAGTTTGAGGCCAGTCTCAGCTTCACGTGATCCCTTCTTAAAAAAAAAGACAGAATTGCAGAAAAATAGGTTGATCAATTCAGAGATGTAAATAATAAAGTCAATATTTGGGCAGTAGAGTTTTCCATTAATTGAAATGTGGGGTCATAAATAAATATAAAATCATGTTTTACTTTGCTTTGATGAATATCTTCCTGATGTAGACCAATTTTTTTTACTGCACAATTAAGTTAAGAAAAAAGAATTTTAATTTTCTTAGTGACTGTTGAAGGTCCAGCACCTGACTCCTCCAATTCCAATGTTCAGATTACAGGGAAAGGGAAAAGGTGTAGCAGGAATATAGTGATGGACTGTGATAGTGAACTCAAGGGCATGCCATAGGTGTGATGGGCACCGATGCAAGATCAGGGCCATTCAGGGCAAGGGACTAAGAGCAGGAAATTCAGACTGAGGTGACCCAACTTAGAAACACCCTGAATGGACTGCCATCGCTCTCAACTTCTCTCCTTTTCTTTTTGTTGAAAAGAGGCAGTTGACCTTAAGGCTGAGTGTTGTTTTTTTCAATTTCCCACCCCTCAATCATCTTTGTCTTTTGGAAACTAAGGTCAAATAAGGAGTCTTGGTCGTGCTAAGCAAACACTCTACCATTAGGCTACCCAGCAGCCCCGTGTTAATCTAAATTCTGTAGAAATCCCTAGCATAGTAATAAAACAATTACAGCTGTCAGGTAGCGTCATTCGCTGATACATTATAGTATTTGCAGCACTCAGTCGTCACAACTCCATTTGATAGATTCAAGCTATCTACATTTATTTTTTTACCAAGAGGAAAAATGAGCCCAGAGAGAATGTGTGACCTTCAGATGGTGACACAGCTGTTGTGTTGTGGCACTGGGTTTCTGAGAACGCAGCTGGAAACAGGTTTAGTCAGTGTACACTGTTAGCAAAGAGACCGTTTCCTATTACATGGGAATGTGTGTGTGGTCTTCTGTACGTCGTCTCTACTCTCAGGTGGACCAGAATTGCCCCCTTTCTTGCCATCCCGTCCTCTACTAATCCATTATTTCCCTTCTCCCTCTGAAGAGATTTCTAACTGTTTCGTGCGTTGGGCATGACACCATTAGGCTAGCAAGGCTTTCCCCCCTTAAATTACCTATAGTAAATATGGAAATCTGTCATAAGAATGTTGAGAATTCCATAAAGCACGCCATAGCAAAGCGGTTCAAGGTCAAAGCCAGCTAGAGCAGGGTATTCCTTAGTCAGAGCGCTGTTTTCGCATCTCCTTAAGGTCTGTTGTGCGCCTTCCCTCTGGCGGCCTGACCGTCACTATTTTCTCACCCTGCACACCGCTTCTCTCTTTTCAGGGACATTCTCTCAGTCCATGAACGGGGGAAAGGTTGAGAGAATCTACACACCATACTCAAAATGAGCTACAAGCCCCCAAGTTTTCTCCAGCATCATCAAGTCATACCGAGTAGTTCCTTTTTTATAACATAAAAAAGGAGTGAATTAAACACCCTTTTTAGCCAGTTATAGGCAGATAGAGATCGTCCACCTTAGTAGGATGACTCTATTTGATTTTGAGCTGAGCTGGAGTGTGACTGTGGTAGGTCAGTACTCACATGTATTGGATTACAACTGGCCTTCTATTTATCTGTGCATTGTATTCCAGAGCCAAGCATGAAACAAATGCCTTCTGGATGCCTGCTAGGCTGTTAAACTATTTTAGGGATACAGCACGTAACTATTTATTTTAAATGATATCTGATTTGGTCAAAAGAGCAAAACTAGACCATGATAAAAGTCAAGTATGTAAAATTAGTTGTAAGTGGTATAAAAATTCACACACATTTGAATGTGTGTGTGTGTGTGTGTTTTCAGTTGGCAGACACGTCGCATCTAATTAGGTCTCTCAACAACCCATCGAGAAGGGCACACCATTCTACTAACATTTGGGTTTGCTAAGATGAAGTGATCTGCAAGAATTCACAGGCTTCTAAGAGTTAGGATTGGCCTGGAGTCCAGGACCACTAGCTCCAAATACATACAGGTTTTTATTGATTGGCACTGTCACCTTTGGAAGAATATGAAAGTCCAATAGTCAGGAAACTGGAGGGTTTTTTTTTTTGAAAAGCCCGAAAGAACTAACAGAGAAGGAAGTGGAAGAGGGCGTCAGTTTAGGTGTAGTGAAATTGACACAAAACAAACCCAAAACGAACCAGGCAAAAATAAAAAGAAACTATCTCTGAAAGAAGCCTGCCTGTTATTGGATGCACTGTGTTCCCGCGGTGGTCGCCATGTCAGTTTGGCTTGCCGCGGCCTCGTTTCAGCCTGGATAGAGCGACCAACTCGAAGAACGCAGGGCAGGACTCAACCCGAACAACCTGTCTAAACCTTTCCCCAGAGCGTCTTAGAAAAGTTCACTTCTTGGTGCCCGTCCACACTTGCTGTGCCTCCACAGTCTTCGGCAGTTCCTACTCTCCTCATTAGGTTTGTGACCTCCACATACACACATGAAGGTGTAGGAAATACATTCTGGGGTGACTGTGGCTAATTGCAAGACCCTGTGTACCTCAAAATCTCTAGAAAAGAGGATTTTGAGCATCCCCACCATAAAGAGTCAATGTCAGAGGTGCTGAATACGCTAACTGCCCTGATTTATGAATCCGCACGAAACATTGCATTGTTCTTCGTAAGTATGCACAGTGATTATGTTAATTAAAATCAGACTGAAAGTAAAATTCAATTTAAAAAGAGGATTTCTTATCTCTGGACTTGGTGGTTTACCTGCAGTGCGCAACTCTGTGCCCTGGGAGAAGTCCTGCAGTCATGAAACTCTGCAAAACCTCTTGTAGCAGAGCCTATGGGGGCAGGAGTGGGGTGGGGTGGGGTGGGGACCAAACTCTTGAGGAATCCTTTGCCCTTCGGAATCCTGTCAGCCCAAGGTCATCTTTCTCCCTTCATAGCTGATGAAGTCAGTATATTCTTTGCCTTAAGCTGGGTCCAGGTGAGCTTCTGTCACTTGCTACTTCAGCACCCGCTAGAACAGTAGCAGTGCCAGGCAGCTGCGTGGCAGGGTGGAGCCTGGATTCCACGTGTCACCTGGATAACTGTAAGGCACTGAGTTCTCTCAGAGGTGAATTTTCTATTAGTGTTAGAAATGAAGACAGATGGAGCTACAGTTAATGAGGTTTTAAGTGTGACATTTTCATCTAGCATGAATAACAAAGACAGAGAATCAATCTCCAGCTTAAGTAAAAAGGAAACAAAACCCTTAAAAATGCTCCTTTGCTGTCGCTTAATGTTAAAGATATTTGGGATGGCAGCTATGAGGCAGTGTGCCTGTGTTTTTGCGCTCAGCAGCGTGAATACCTGTTGATCGCATGGAGAAGAGATTGAGAGAGGATGCTGTGTTCCCGGAGAAAGGGAAACCACACCTGGTATCAGGGGTGCACAGCTGCTCTTCCTGTCTGTCCCATCCTTGTTGCCGAGTTCCAGAGGGACAGGCGTGCCCTTCTGCATGTCATGAGTGCTGGGGACGAGGGCTGGAGCTCTTGCAGACCTGGGTATCAGCTCATGTACCTTGATCTTTCTCTGATGCCTATTGAGGTCTCCATTCTAAAATCAAAATGCTTCCCAGAGACAAGGATACAGATGCCAGCCTTCCTGCATCAGCTTCTAAACTATGTGATTCTAAACAATGTAAAACATCTGATGGCTTACCATTATTGACAGTTCTTATTAAGAATTGAAGCATACCCGTGGTTGAAACCTTGAGTGTTTAATCCTTTAAGTTTCCTCAGGAATTCTCTCTCTACTTTTCCCTCTCCCTCATCTTTGCCTCTCTCCTTCCTCTCTCTCTTTTTTCCCTGCTTCTTGAACTATATGGCACTGAGCCAGAAACATGTATCAGGAGTTGTATTTTCCTTGGTATGTGTTCCTTAATAGCCACTCCAAATGAGAGGCCAATCCACCTGACAGTAGCTTCAAACAAAATGAGTTTCTGGAACATTAAAGAAGGGCCAAGGATCACTGGGCAGTGTAGCACTGTCTTAGTGGCTCTCTCGTAGCTTATTCCTCTTGAGGGAGTTGACAGGGTTGGGCACTCAGAGTGCAGCCCTGGGGTCACCACAGCGTCAGCAGCAGAGTGAGGTGCAGCTCTCCCACGTCAGTGGCTGGCCTTTGATAACGAGTGCTCTGTGGGGTCTGTTCTTTCTCAAGACCCAGTCATACATTTAGCATCCTCAGAGCGGAATGAGAGCCCAAGCCTAGCGAGCCATTTACCTTTCTGTCACTGAAAAACCAGGGTGGAGAGAGGGAGAGAGAAGGGCTGGGGTGAGGGCCTCAGTACAGAGCAGACGGGGTGAGGGCAGGCGGGATGGTGACTCTGCTTTGCCCTTGCAGTGATGGAATCTGAGGTTAAGGAACCACTTCAATTAGGTGGTGGAGTGGCCCGTTTCCTCTCTTCCCTTTTAAAGCCCTTTGGTATCTTGGTCTTTTCAAGATCATGGTGGGTTATAGCGGGCAAGGACCCAGTAGCCCCTCACTTGAAGAATCTTTGCTTTGCAGAAGTGGACCCACTTTCGGTTTAGACAATGTGTGTCTGGACTGCCATTCGTGGGAAGAATAGGAAAATAAGAAAGCCCAAACAGTCTTTTGAACGGTAGAGGGTCGAAGAGGCTCCCTATGAGAGCTCTTGCCTGCCTGGGATAGAGACACGAGACAGTTGCCGTGCCTCGAAGAACCCTGGACTGGGTCTCGCTGCTGTACCACCCAGCGTGCGTTTCTGTAGAAGCGCGCGTTTCTGTAGAAGCTTGCTCTTCAGTCGGAAAGCCTAATGGGTCATTTCAACTTTCAAAAACTGTCCCAGACATGGTGACCAGCTGGCACCCTGGGAATGGTTATGTATGGAGACCTGCCTCAGGATTCACTTTCTGGGAGCAGGGGGTGAAGTGGGGTTCAGGCTGCACACTTGTCTGTGGAGTTCCAACTGGAGGCCTCACAGCGGCTCTTTCCACAGCCCTGCAGCGGGTTGTACTCTTTCCCAAGAGCCAGCGACACTGGAGAGTGCAGACACAAGCTTGCCCTTCTTAGCTCAGTTCATTCACAAGAGACAAAGACCCCTTTCAGGATAATAATGTGTCCGGAGGTATTGAATTAAGTCAAAAGTTGCCTTTCTTAAGAAATCTTCAAAGCTATTTTGCACAAGTCTAAGCCCAAGGGAGATTTAACATAAGTTGGTTCCCACTGGAAGCTGCGAGAAGTGATGAGCTGTTCTTCGGGGTGAGTGCATGGGCCCCAGAGTCCCTAATTTATCCATGGGATTGATAACTCTTTCAACAGATCTGATGAGACTCCATTACAAGTGCCCCCCCACCACACACACACACACACACACGCACACGCACACGCACACGCACACACGTAAATATTAAACCAGAGCACACAGAAAACATTTTCACTTGAAAAAGAAGAAAACTGCAGACAGTTTGTTTCGCTGGCTTTATTGGGGTTAAAGGGATATGGCTCTTGCTAGGAATTGTCTTTCTTACTCACGGTGATGCTGGACATGCTTGGGAACACACAGGGGAAATGATTTTGAAATGAATCACAGGCAATAGACCCAAAAATCCTCCATCCTTTTTGATTCCTGTAATTGTTCAGTAGGTGGGATGCAGAGTCCCACACAAGATCTGGCCGGCTTCTGAGCTGCCGTAAGCCATGTTCTTTCCCCAGCCAGATGGTTCCTTGTACCTTAAAGTGACTCCCCGCCCTGCTGTCGACTCTTGGATAAAATGGACTATTATTATTTTGAACAAGCCATTTCCACTGGGCGTTGGTTCCTGGAGACTGTTTTGTACAACTCCCAAGTTTAGACATTAGTGATTTCTTATTAAGAACTCATGGCCTTTGGTAGCCGGATTCATTTTGTCAACTCGTTTTTACCTAACGGCCACAGAAATAAGCAGAGGGAGACATGCTGCTTTATGAAAATCAAATGTAGAAGATGCTCTGTCTTCAATTCAGCCTATCCTGGAATTGGTGGGGTTACAGAAATGCTTCAGGCTAATCCCAACCTACTGAAAATACCTTATCTCAGCTGTAACAATTCAGTTAGCAGTGAAAGCATTCGGACGTGCGTCTAGAGTTGATTGAGGTCTCCAGGACAGTTGTGAGGGAGGCAAGCTCTCATATCCCCACGTTCGTTTTCCCCTGGTGATGACATTTCTCATTGCAGTGGGGCCTGTGTGAGCCGCTGAACCAGTCCCCATGCACTGACTTTAACCGAAGGCCACAGCTTTCCAGATTGCCTTGTTTGTAGCAAATGCTTTCTATAGAGAATTGCAGTCCCTAGCGGTCACGCCCTCTATGCAGTGTGGTGGTTTTCCCAGATCAGGTCCCAGCAGGCTTTTATCTTTGTGTTGCTGAGGTTTGAGGTTGCAGGGAGTCTTGTTTGTAGAAGCAGAAGTCATGGGAGACAGAGATGGAAAGAGGTGAGCAATTAGCTTTCCATCATCCACTCGGTCAAACGGATTTGCTCGCACCATCTTGGGGAAACTGGAAACCTCCATCAGGAAACAGGAACTTCAGGGTAGCCTTGTTAAAGAATCTCCACTGTCCCGGAGAGTGTCCCCGCCCACCCCACTCTCCATCTGCCTCTCCATTAGGGCCACAAAGGCAGTGACCTTTAGCCATTTACACACTGATGCATTTCTGAGGTAGGGCCTTCCATGCCATTTTTCTGCCTTCCAAGATAAAAGGGGAAGAGTTTGTGACCACTTTTTATTTAAACAGAGTGGTCTTAGATGGAAGATAAACAATGTGCCTAGTGAATGGAAACATTTATTTAAGTGCCTGGGGCAATTCTGCACCGTCCACGTTAATATTTCTTTTACCTCTTAAGTAGGAACTGTCATAGAGATGGTATCGACAGAAAGGTTTATTTAATTTGTCTTTACACTGGAATCATTCATGTGAAATGATTTAAAAATGTTTTTAGGTAAGTATTTTTCAATTAATAAAAATGTACTAATGTAAAATGTAATGTCAAATATTCAGGATGTAATTTTCTAATATGGAAATGCAATTGAACACTAGCAAATTAGAAGAGTTCTGACTTTTATTCAAAATTCTGTTTGCAATCTGAACACAGTGCCAAGGGCAATGGGCTACCTAGGGTTTCTCTATAGATGGTTTGGATTTATAAGCAACACCGCAGAAACAAATAAATTAATACAAAATACCCAACCAGCCCTTTCACTTCTTCCAGGGATTTCTGTCCACTGTCTCTGTCTTGTCTGCAGGCCCCATGGAAGGACAGCCTCTGGGGTTTGCTGAGCACTTGCATCTGTGGAGGATGAGTTCCCCCAACACTGAAACCATGAATGCTCCAGTTCCCTTTATAAAATGATGTCGTAATTTCATACACCCTCAGCACGTCTTCGTACGTCTTTACTACTTTATGGAGGGAGGTTTGCAAGGCTCAGCCAGGCGGCTTACAAAGTTGTGAGATCCACAGAACACAACCCCAAAGTTTCGTAGGCAAGCAAGAGTTGCTGGAGAGAAGGCAGGGAGCTGACCGAAAGTTGGGTAGGGAACCTTCTAGAAGGCAGCCTTCTTGAGGCTCTCTGCTTGTGAGCTCTCTCTCACACTGGCTTGAGTTATTTTGATAGTACAGCAGCCTTGGAGATTCTCAGGCTCCTGCAAGCAAGCCCAGGAAACCCCGTGGCTCATTACGCTAGACTCAGGGTAGCATAATTTCTTTTTATTAGTTTCTTTCACCAGGAGAGTCACATCACGGTACTCAGACATTGTTATTGCTATGCAAGTAGTCATTGTGTTGTCTCAAAACCAATGGCAAGAAGGAGGTCTGAAGGTTTTGGTTTGGGTACAGTTCTCTTTTTGACAGATATTTTTGATCTGCAGTTGGTTAGAAATATAATTGTCAACTCTACAGATTTCAGAGCACCAATGGGATGGAGGTGTGGGTCATTCTCATTCATTCATTCATTCATTCATCCATTCGTTCATTGAGTGACTTATGAGCATTGTTGGATTGTGTATACGGTACTGGGATATAGTGACAGAGAGGCCATTTGCTCCTTGTGCCTTTTAGGGAAGAGTTTTGTATGTGCAGTCAAACAGAAGGGGATATGGGAAGACAGAGTATTCAAGTCAAGCGTGTGCACAGGGGTGCTCTCACTGAGCACTTAGAGCAACAGCTGATTTGGGAACCAGAACCGGAACCTTGAGGGGTCAGGACACGGCGACTGTGCACCAGTTCTGGGCCTGTTTCAGGGAGGGGCTACATCTCAACTGGGAAGGAGAACTAAGTCACTCTTCAGAGGTGTGCCCATACACCTGCCTGCCGCGGTGAGAGGAGAAGCTGTGGGAGAGCGAGTTGTCGCGGGAGGACACTGAGCGCTCCTCTCGGTGGTGGAGGTGTTCTCTGACCCGCCACATATCTCCTCAACGAGCAGCAGAGACAAAGGCCAGCTTGTGGTGAGCAGGTTTTCCATGCAAACCCAGAACACTTTCATTCTCATGAGATCCCTTTCAGAAGAAAAGAACCAAGAATATATTCAAGCTGGTAAAGGTTTGGTATTTTCATTTTTTTTCTAAAAATTTATGTATAATTTACAAATGCATTTCAGAGGGTTCTTAATTTGATGGTAGCTTCCCGGTTTCTTTGTCTCTGCCTAGGTGAGAGGGTTAATCTCCTGGCCCTGGTTTCTTATTAGGATTCCAGATGACAGATGCAGTCCCTAAGTAATGGACACCTAATTTGGGGACAGACCAAAAATGTCAAGGATCAGGTTCTGAAACTTCTTTCTTGCTCTTGTTCAGCTGGGAGCCTGGGCTTTCTCATGTGCAAAGAAGCTGAAGTTTCATCAATGGGTTGGGTTCTGGGGATCTGCCAGAGGGCAACAATAAAGCCTACGATGGTGGGAGACACTGATTGCTGGAGATGTCATGGCTGTTGATAGCACTTTGCTGGTTAATGGTTCTTCGGTGGTTGGTCTCTGTTAGAGGTCTTTGTGTTTGGTTTTGGTGATGTGATTGATTGATTTTTGAGTGTACTGTACACGTCATATGACAAATGACTGAACACAAACACATATAACATTCATGTTATAAGTGTGTGAGTGAGTTAAAATGACTTTATGTTTAACTTAGCTAATTAACTTAATGGGACATAGTTATTTACCATTAAAAAGATATCTGTAACCTAAGTGGAAACATAGAGACGGATAGAGCCCAACATACTTGAGGGTGTAGTTAATTCCCCAAGGTGCTGCTTTTCATTTCCTTGGGCTTCTGAAGATTCCATATCTGATTATTGAATCTACCACTGTCCTTGTATATCAGAAGAGCCATCACTCTAGTCTGTGCTCCCAGGGCTCAGGAGGCTGAGGCTGAGGCAGGAGGACTACCAGTATTGAGATGCTGTCTCCAAACAAAACCATTTCTAATAAGGAAATGCCCACGTGAAGTCTTGAGTGCTGAACTGAAATGATGTGAGCTCTTGAGCGTGGTGAAGCAATGTTCAGTTAAGCCACGTACAAGTTCTCACTTTGTGTTTTTCTTCAATCAGACACAGCCAGACAAGCCTGTGTCAAAATTATTGACAGCGACAGACAATACACAATACACACACGTGATGCTTGGATATATTGATAATGAACTAAAGGTCTCAGGACAATGCACTTATTATTATTTCTGGCAGCGGCAAGATGTCGGAGATGGTGAATGGTTTATTTTCTAGGTTGGGTCTCCTTAAGAGACTTCTGTGATCTGTCCTGCCACCAGAGAGGCCATGTTGATGTCTGTGGTCCTTGCAGCCTCCTGGAGGCAGATCTGTGTCCATGATCTATGCTGCTAGCTGCTATGGGCAGGGAAGTTTCTTCTGCAGTGTTGTCAATGACTGCAGACTCATAACTGAGAATGAGAGATGCTGAAGGCTTCTGTTAAAACCTCCTCTCTCCGAAAAAAACAGTCCAGACAGGAAGCTACTGAAGAGAGTCCTTCAAAACTGTGATAAAGATGCTGAAGTGTAGCTCATCACAGTTGGTGGCTTCTGGCAGGGGACAGGATGGGGAAGGGCTTGGTTTTCTTTAAGGGGCTGGCCAATGGGAGGTTGACCATGCTCCAATGAGTATGTGGGCAACCCAAATTGGACTGGTCTTTTTTCTTTTCCTTTTTTTTTTTTTTGGCAGGGGGAACATAAGGGTGGGAGGGTGGGAGGATTACCTAGGAGGAATGGAAAGCAAGTGTGATGGGGTGCATTGTATGTAATTCCCAAATAATTAATAAAAATTAACATTGGGAAAAATAAAATCAGTGCTTGAGTAGTGAATTCAGCAGCTGAGTTGTCAGCCTGTTTGAACTGAAAGGGAAGAACTGAATAGCAAGATTAGGAGGTCAAACCTCATGTTTTGCAAATGCATCGTTCAGCATGCATGCATCCCTGAATTTTCAACTGTCTGCCTGTTATTGTCATGGTCGTTGTTGTGAAGAGAAGATTTAAAACCAAAACAGAACCAAAAAAATCCAAAGCATGTTACAGTTCATATGCATACTTGGCAAATTGCTTATTTAGTTTATTCCTTGAAATTATTTCTTCTTTATGACAGGGAAACGGTGCTCACTAAAAATTATAATGGGTTATGGACTATGGGCTGGAGAGTTGGCTCAGAGATTAAGAGCATGCAATGCTCTTTCAGAAGACACAAGTTCCATTCTCAGCCACCATGATGTGCGATTTTCCTGTAGCTCCAGCTCTAGGGAAACCCACTGCCTCTGGTTTCCTCCAGAGGCACCTGTGCTCTCATGCAAATCCTCAGATCGTGACGCCCACCATATATAGAACTTAAGAAGAGAAATATAGATCTTAAAAATTACAATCAACAAATAAATATTTGGCTATCAATTCTATGTAAGACGCTGCGCTTGCTCATCGCAAAGAAGCTGAGCAAATGTTAAGTTTGTTTCCCAAGTTTCCTGCATTTTAAAAATGTGTTTTTTTCACTTGCATTTTTTCTACTTTGCCAGAAAACTTTTTTGGTGTTTGTAGTTAAGGCCAGGACTGCAGATGTACCCACAAACGCAAGCTCCGCCACTCGCTCACACCTTCCAGTGCTTCTCTGAGGCAATCTTTGTGTCGCAGAGTATGATAGAGAAGATTAAAAAATGTTTTGCTTGCTTAACACAGATTCTTTGACTCTTTTGGACAACCCAATCCAATTATAAGTAAGGTATTTTAAAAGTTAAAAACAATTTCCCCCCTGAAATTTGGACTAAATTTTAATCGTAACTTGCCACATCACTCTTTTTACATTTTTTGGTAAGGTCTGGGGCCTAATGTGGTAATAATCTTGAAAACGTTTAAATCTAGAAAATGCTCATTTCAAGAGCCACTGGGTCATCTTCCTCTCTTTCCACTCCATGCACACATAAATACACATATGTGTATATACATGCACGTACATACACACTAACACACACCTGCATATATGTTTCATCAAGATCTGTTTGCATGTCAAGTAAGAGCCAAATGACACTGTGGCACGGAATGTCTGACTTCCACTCTCTCCTTGGTGTGGTCCCCTCCCTAAATCAAAGTCCCAGAACATACCTTCTTGACTAGGTAACCCTAATAGTTCTTAAAACATAAAAGTTCCTCAAATATCACTCCAGTAGCCCACCCCGCATCTCCTTTCTAAATCAATAGGAGCTCTGATACGGGAAATGGTCTCAGCCAGACTTCCTTGGCCCCAGGCCCTGACAGTAGTCACTGGAACTAGTCCAGTTCATCCCACACAGACTCTGCCTCTTCCCATCTCCCCTCAACCCCTTCTCCTTCCACTTCACTAGCTCCTTGCAAGACCTTTGGCTTTTCCCTTTGGAATTCAAAGCTCAAACTGTCAAATCTAATCCTGACATCTGCCTACCGTGTGTACAAAAGGAAGGAAATGCCGCTGGGCTCTGACACTTTGATTCCCCATGATGATCCCACGTCTTGCAAAAATCTGCAGATTTCTGTACACAATACAACAGAAGATTCAAACCGTAATGTTTACCGTGTGTCTTGTCAAGTTCATTGTGCCTTGGGGAAATACCCTCTTATAACTTTAGAAGAAGTGTTCATGTTTAATGAACACATTCATATTGTTATTCATTGCAAGGTTTTTAGGCACGCCTGATACAGAAGGGTCGAACATGTCTGGGTTGAGCCGCTCAAGCGACAACGAACAGGAAGACAACAGAACAGATCACATGCAAGTGTCTGATAAGAAAGATGAGAAGATGCTTGTGACCCGTTTTTCTGGAAATCATTTTAGCATGATTCTTTGTATGAATCCAGGGACAGTTTCTCCACAGGGCTCCCTTTTTGAGAGAAAGAGCTTGCCCTTGGCTAGAGGGTATGAGAGCTGCAGTTTCCTGTTGGAAACTTCTGTTGCATATGGTCATCTTTGTACCTCTTCTAATAACGGACACAAGCCTAAAAGACATAGTTCATAAAGAACGCTTCTTATGCCCGTTTAATTTAACATCTTATGCTTATAACAGGGGAGAGAAAATGTTTGTCATTTGGTCCCTTTGCAATTATTCTAACACATGGCAAAATTCACCTGAGACGAAGAGTAGAGAGTAGCCTACTCTTCTCGTTGTAATCTAGTCTGCAATGATCTTCATGTAGAAGTCTACTGACTTTTAATCTTCATGACGTAAAAGTACCATGCAGGCTTCAGGCACGCATGCACTTGCTCTTCAGCTGAAACAGAAAGCTGAGTGCTTCCCAGTGATTGCTTCTCACAGACCCACAAGGAAACAGTGCTTTCCAGGCTCCGTATTTAGCCCTTTGAGTGAATAATTTACTCAAAATAAAGTTTTCAATGTCACCTTTAGTTTGATGACATAATTCTTCATGCTTGGTCTGCTGAGCCAAAGGCCTCTCAAATTGGCTTTCCCTTAGTGGGGATATTATCTCCTCTAGTTCTTGGTCCTTTATACTCTGTGGAATAAGATGGAAGCCAGTGCAAGCTTGTGTGTGTCTCCCTTTATCGGTGTCAGCAAGTTACGCAGCACCATGAACAAGCACAGGCAAACACTTTCACACAAGAAGGCTACTTCTAGAAGTGGACGGCTATGACCCCACAGCTGCCCTGGCAACTTCTTTCTGGAAACTGCCATTTTAGTAACCAAGCAGCTGCCACACAGAGCCATGGTTCCCTGTATCTCCCCAGCTCGATGTCCTTACCACAGAGCAGTGACTGCTTTGCTTCCCCAGCGGGCAGGATGGACTCTATCTCCTCGAGCTGTGGGCCAGATAAACCCTCCTCCTCAATGTGCTCTTGTCAGGTAAATTTGGTCCCAGCAGCACTGAAAGTAACATGCATCTAATTTTTCTAAATAACTATTCCAAAACAGCCTGTCACATCTCAGCCTACATATTTACTGACTTAAATATTGCACAACCCTGATGTAGTATGACTGGGCTTGTTTTACAGCTGAACTGAGAACAAATGCCATGATGTCTGCCGATAAAGAATTGCTTGTTGCTGTATGAATGACAATGAACTTTAGTGGCAATTTGTTTTTTAATAGAAATGTGATGTTTATTTTAAAAATAGAAATTAAATCTCGCCCCAAGCATTACACTTGCTTTCCAAGAGAAAGGACCATGCAATTGTAAAGCTACGGTGAACACAAGGACATCCGTCAGAGCCGACGTAAAGAAGATGGACTCTAAAAACAAAAGGAGGCAACGGCAGGTCTTGATTGGATGGTGTGGCTGAGCAAGAGTTTTCAGGATCGTTCCTACATCCCTGAGTCTGAGAGACTTGTGGGGGAGAGAACCAGCAGCTTCAAAAGAGACTTGAGGTGTCTGGTGGTGAGTTGGGGGTGCAGGACAAGGAGTGTTCCACTAAACACGGCCACCCACAGTAGGGCCAATGCCGGGGGGCATCACTAATACTCCATCTCAACAGTCATGTTTCCACAGGGGTGTTGCCGTCACCTACGCCCTCGGTAGATGGTGACTCCCTTGAAGACAAGGGAAGGAGAACTGGGGTCATGGTGAGATCCTGACAAAGGGGCCAGTGAAATGTGATAGCAAGTACCACATGACCAAGGGCTGGAGGGTCCTTCTGCCACTTGTCCCTAAGTGACTGATCAAGGCATAGAAACTCGGGAACTCAGGAACTCAGGTTATGCTGGCTGGCTACGACTTGTACTCACAGATCAATTAATAGGATCTCATGCAGGGACTCTTGAGAACGCTCTGGAACCTCCCTTGACTGTGTGGAGCAAGAAGCCGCCACTGCAGCTAGACTGCTATCAATCTGGAGCAAGCTCTGGGATTTGTGAGGCAGAGCTCAGGGGTGGGGCTTCAGGGGCTCCAGGGGCTTCAGGGGCAGAGAGAAAGAGAGAGAGAGAGAGAGAGAGAGAGAGAGAGAGAGAGAGAGAGAGAGAGAAACAATGGTTTCCAAAAAGAGAAAGAAACAGTGTACAGTGGTATGGGGACTTGTGGGGGAAGAGAGGGAGGGGAGGAGGGAGGGAGGGGGAGATTGCCTTGCTATACCAGTTGTGCCCACAAATCCAAATTCCAAATGTCTTAATTCCAAAGAGGATTAGAGAATTGAAACCCAATCCTTTGGTATTTGCTCAGATATGTCTCAAAAGGACAGAGATTCTTTTCTTTGAAAACGTGAAAGAGAGGCCGAGCAGCGAGGAGGGCAGATTATGCAGAGCCCGGGCTGAGGTCTCCGGAGACACAAGCACAGCGCCAAAATCTCAAATGTTGTCTCTTCACCCAAAATCAATGACTAAAAATTGAAATCTCAAAAATATCGTTTGACAATAGTCATCTAAATTTTATCTGAGGGGGAGTCAAAACACTTCATCAAAACCTTGGGGAAAGGTTGGCGGGGTCCATACTGTCTGCTGTCCTCCTCAGGGCGGATCTCAGAGGTCTCCTGTTGCTAAGAGACATTTAATTTTTTTTAAAATGACATTGTGTACGTTTTAAGTGGAGGATTTGTTAATGAAATATAAAAACACAACAAAATGAAACACAGAAAACTTAAAAAATTAAAGTAATTGTAACAAATACTTTTGCTGACTTAAACAACAAAGTATACAAATAAGAGTTGTACCTAGGGAACATGAACTGGGTTCAGAAAGAATCCGGCCCCAAAAGGCAATGTGCAAATAGGGATGGATTAAAAACTGTCACATGCATTATGGGAACAAAACCATGCAAGAGACCAGTGCAAGCAAAAAGAAAAAAAATGTTACAAGTTTTACTGTAGGGGCTGGAGAGATGGTTCAGTGGTTAAAGAACGCTTGATGCTCTTGCAGAGGACCAGGATTCAATGTACATGTGGTTCACAGACATTTATAATCTCAGTTGCAGGGAATCTGATGCCCTCATCTGACCACTGAGGCATCAGACATGCAAATAGTACACATATATACACACAGGTAAAACGCTCACACATAAAATAAATTGAGTAACTCTAAAAGAATGCTTCAAAGTCTTATTCTACTTAAATATTGATCATCGAAATACTCCGCTCCCCTATGAAAAGGAGACGAAATAAGAAAACAGGAGAAAAGCTGAAACGTGGTCAAGTCCCTGTGGTGTGGGAGGAGGTTTCAGCCCTTACACTGTGTTAGGAAGTAAATGTGCTCAACCTTCCGTCTGAGTAGATTAGCGAACAGACTGTTGTCTGGACCCTGTGAGCAGAGGAGCTGCAGCAGTCCATCACCTCAGGAAAATACCAAGGGCTGCAAAGTAAAAGTGCAATGAGACTGTTTTAAAAGGAGAAAATTCTGTGCCAAACTTCGAAACACAGATGAAATACTCAGGGATCAACAAAACAAATGCCATGGCAGCTAACTCAAGAACCCAGAAAGACAAATAAGGAACATACTCACTCTTAGGTGGCTATCAGACATATAGCAAAGGATACTCAGACTACAGTCCACAGCCCAGAAAAGCTAGGTAACAAAGAAGACCCTAAGAGAAACATGTATGGATCCGCCTAGGAAGGGAAAGTAGACAAAACCTCTTGAGGAAATCAGGAGTGTGACAGGGAGGGCGGAGGGTGGAAGGGAAGAAGAGAGAAGGAAGGAAGTAGAGAGGAGAGCATGAGGGATCAGGGAAGGTCAAGCTGGGGGAAGGACAGAGAGGGAGAGCAAGAAAAGAAATATCTTAATAGATAAAGGGGAACATTACAGGATTAGTGAGAAACTGGACACTAGGGAAAAGAATACACAAGGATGACCCCAGATAAAACGCTAAGCAATAGTGGCCTTCCCCTGGAATCAGATTGAGGACCACTGTAACTGTCAAACCTTCCTCCAGTAGCTGATGGAAGCAGGTGCAGAGAACCACAACTAACCATTCGGCCAAGCTCCCAGAATCCAGACAAAGAGGGAAGAGCGATAATATGAGCAATGCTGTCAAGACCGTGTCGGGGAAATCCCCAGAAAACAGTTGACCCGAGCTAGTGGGAGCTCACTGACTGTGGACTGTCAGCTGAGGAACCTGCACATGACCAAACTAGACCCCGCTGAATGCAGGTGACAGTCGGTGGATGGAGCAGTTTAGGAGGCCACTGGCAGTGGGTCCGGGATCTATCTAGTACATGAACTGACTTTTTGAAGCCCATTTCCTAAGATACTTTGCTCAGCTTTGACACAGGGGTGGGAGGGTGTGCAGTGCTTGGCCAGGCCTCAATAATATGGTGATGGGGCAGACTTCATTGACTCCTCATGGGAACCTCTCTGAGGAGCAGATAGGGGAGTGGAGGAGGGGGAGATGGGGGGAGTGGGATGAGGGGAGGAAAGGAGAGCCAGGATTGATGCGTAAAATTAAAAAATAAACTTAAAAAGAAAATCCCCCCAAAGAAACCTGTTGTAACCGGTTCTACTTTCCAATGACAAGCCTAGAGACTTTAGAGGTGATGCTCCCTGCCCCAACCAAGCATCCAAAGACAAAGCATTTAAACACAGTGAAAAGACCCAACACACATAGCTTTCGGAAGTCTCAGACTGGGAGCTAGAAGTAGTAAGGAGATTCACTTATGCATCTTAAACGTCCACCCCAAAGAGGGTGGAGAGCTCAGCACTCTGCCATGAAACAGAGGGGCAAAGAGCAGGAGTGTAGAGTCCTTGTAACAGAGACCACGCTGGAGTCTCCGGGTCCAGGAGGAAAGCTATGGCATGCTGCACGCACAGTTTGTGCCAAGAAAGTCACCATAGTCATGTGAGGTGAGATGTGGAATTTTCCACTTGTGGCATTATTGTTGGTGTCAAAAGAGTTTCAGATTGTGGAATTTAAGATTAGGGAAGCTGGTGTATACAACGTTATGTGGATCATCGTCAGTAGTAACGACAGAAATGGAAACTGAAGCTGGGTGTGAGGTTACCTGCACCCACCGGATTGCCTGTGAGAGTGCCAAGCGTGGCACAGAAGCCAGCCACGCTACTCATCATTGTTTGCGGGCTGGGACTCGGTCCAAGTCCTGTGAAAGCAATTCCGTCTGAAATGACGTTGGGAATGCTGAAGAGCCTTCCAGTGGGATTCCACGTGAAGCAGCTCTTCCAGGGAGAGGCAGTGGGAGAGCAGGGAAGAGGCAGCAGCTGCACCTGTACACCAACGCCGGGAACTCTAGAGAGCCCATGATTAACAGCATGTGCCTCTTTTTATATGTTGTGATGCTCTAGAGTGGACAGAATGGGGGAACTAGGGCTCCTGCTCTCACTGGCACATACCTGACCTAGTCCAAAAATGTGTGAAAAGATTCTGTGGTTTGCCTTTTATGTCTAACCTCAAGTGAAGATTCACATTTTTCTGTGTATATATCTATGTCCATCCATCCATCCATCCATCCATCCATCCATCCATCCATCCATCCATCCATCCATCTATTCATCTACCTATTCATCCATCCACCCAACCATCCACCCATCCACCCAACCACCCACCCATCCACCCAACCATCCACCCATCCATCCATCCATCCATCCATCCATCCATCCATCCATCCATCCATTCATGCATCCATTTGTCTTTGAGACAAGGTCTCCCTATATAGACTATGTGGGTCTTGAAATCACAGAGATCTCTGTGCCTACCTCTGAGTGCTGGGATTAAAGGCATGCACCGCCATGTCACGTTATCTGGCTATCATTTTATTCCTTAGATTATAACAGGAAGGGAGGACGGTGAGATTCTTCTTTAAGGACAGGATGGGATCCAGTGAGGACTGGGGTTCCAAGCGCAACCCAAAGCTCCACGACTTGGTGTTTCTATGTGATGTTTTCTCCAGGTTTTGTGTGACAGTCTCCGTTGTGTGACACCATTCCTCATCTGAGACAGGGAACCCAATGGCAGGCCAAAGTCATCATACCATTGAAGTCCAGCCTGATGGTGAACTAAAGAGTTTATTGAGGGTAACTTACAGGAGTATGGGTGAGGGGTTTCTTACAGGACCATGAATGACTCAAAGACAGCCATATCACTGGAAGCCCACCCTGGTATGAGTGACAGATCAAGGAAGCTGGAACCCTGACGCTGACAGAACAACATGAAGGTAGTGTGGGCATCCCCTTCCACGACAGTGGTCAGAGCTTTCACCGGCCTCCCCTTGGAACTTCTAGACTTTAATTTTCCCTCTGTCTCAACTCAGAAGAAATCATCACAACATAATCTCCAGTGCTAAATGTGCTCAGAGAAGAACCACAGCCAAACTGATCCAAAATATGGGTTTTTTTTTTTACATGAAAAGGGAGGATATCCACCCCAAATCAACCCCCCCCCTTCTTCTTTATACATGGATGTGTTGGGAATACAATCAAATAGAAACTATCTAAATTTGATCATTCCCAGAACAGTGTAGGATAATGGTAAAAAGCGGAGAAATGTACACCATCATCCAGACAGGAATACATGGAGCCCGGATGCAAAGGGAGGTTCAGTGGGTTCTGATGCTGCAAAGTACATCGTTTGGAGGGGGATGTGTGTGCACAGTCCTTGCAGGAAGAGGGATTAGACTGCCAAGTGCATTATTGCTAGAGCGGGTGTATGCATAACCAAACCAATGGGGCTTCTCGAGTAGGGAGCTTGGAGGCATCTCCCAAAGGGTTGCGTTTATATGATGTATGAGACAGCGCATGGTAGAAAATTCTTTCCATTTCATGGTCAAAGTTCAACAGTTTTTTTTCTTTGGGGAGGGGTGCTTTTTATTTATTTGTTTTGGCATTTTGCTTCCCCAAATGTTTTGTCAGGCGTCTAAATAAACAAGTTTTATTCTGACATTTTCATATGTATGTCGCATACTTTTTATTTGTCCCCCATGGTCCTCTTCATTCCATTTTTTTTGTTGGTCTAATTTCTGCTGTCCCACGGATCTTATATGAATTCTAAATCTTTCTGCAAATGCGAGCGACTCCCTAGAGCTAGAAGAACGGCCATCTCACTCAGCTCCACGCTCGGTGTCACTCCTTCCCTAGCGTGCTCTAGCTTATATACCCTGTAACACTAATTAGTAGGGCCCCAGCACTGGAGAAAAACAGGACAGGACAGAACTCCAGTGTGAGGCAGCTCAGTTAATTCACTTTCAAGGCGCCAAGAGTTGAGGGACCACAAAGGTCCCATCTCTGTCTCGCCTTAGGGCTCGCAAGCATTTCTCGGCAAACACAGGGCAGAGAGCTAGCTCAGTAGAGCGCCAAGGGCCAGGGTTGTCACAAACAGCTCCTGTATCCCCATTTCCCAGCTTCCCGGTGAATGACTGTGCACTCCACGCTGCGTGTTCCGGCGGTATTTTATTGTCACTGCTCCGTGGACAAGGAATATGTTTTGTTCCTTTCTGGCCCGGCTTTCTGGAAGTATGCAGCTAAGGTCATTGCTCTGCATGTGCTATTTCTTATGTCTTGATTATTCTTTAAAGCTAAGTAGTGTTTGACAGTTTCGTGAAATTCAGAGGTTGACTGTCTACATCTGTCTGTTGACTTCCCAAAGCTTTTTTAGCACAGTCCTGAGATTCTCTGAAGGAACAAACTTTCTTTTGGGGGGGGGGCGGAGTGGGGTGTGACAGTGACCTTCACACATCTCTGTTTCCCAGTGTGGAGTCCTGTGCGTGGATCGCTGATGACCTCCTGTGAATTTCTAACCAGGCCCTGGCTGCTTGGCTTGCTAACTGCTTCATTCAACCCTTGGGTCTATTGTTAACAAATAAATAAAACGTACTGAGGTAGACCAAGAGAGTTAGTGTTATGTTCTAACAGAGCAAAGAGGAGAGTCCGTGTTTTGTGTTTGTTTTTCAACGTTGGTCTTTTATCAGAGCCAGAGGGCCTGGCTTCAAATAGCTACTTAGTGCTTGCCTTCTCTTAAGACTCTTCTCAGAGGAGCAAAAAAAAAAAAAAAAATCAACTCACGCACAGAAGATAGATCCAGCTGACTTAATCTAAGTTTAAGTGAGGTGAAAAGAAGAGATTAGATGCATTGAAAAGTACTTGACAAGAAATCAAAAGTTTTTTTTAAACTGGATTTGATGCTGCAAATCCCTGTGCTTCTGAAATATGACCCAGTTCGCTCATCACACCCATGTCTGTGTTTTGTTGACGCAACCCTGCATTCTCTCTAAGTTAGCTCTTTGGTGTCTCTTGGAGGAGTCAATAATTACAAAGCAGAGAAAATGCCCCATTTGGAGGGGCCTTTCATGGGGGAGAGACTTAGGAAGTCCAGGTGTGGCAAGCAAGCGCGACTTAATGAGACCAGTGTCTAGCTGCAGGTTCGGAAGGAGCCTTGGGCTCAGGTTTGGAAGGAGCCTTGGGCTCAGGCCTGTTGGGGGATTCCCCTAATTAGTAACTCAAGCTGAACAGCTCAGTTCATTGTAGTGCATCCGTGAAACAATACTGCCATTAAGCTTTAAACTCAGAACTCCTCCCATTCACTCCCAGGCAAGAATGTGCCATAGCCCTTTCTTGGTGTTTTCATAAGAGCAAGTTTTGACTAATCCAGCCCAGGACAGCCACTTCTGTCGGAAAACCCAGATTCTCCCTGTTGTGGAGTGGATCACATTGCTGACAACTACCATTGCTCAAGAGAGAAAATATTGTCATTATCAAACCTGCAGGAAACAGTCAGATGTGTAAACTTGTTGGTATACCTTGGAAGAAAGTTCTCTTTGTCAGTGGCTGCGATTGTACCTTGACAACGCTTAGACTCTTCCCACAAGTTGTAGCCATTCTGAAGGGCTTTAAAATTAGTTTTAATCAAAGCTGTCCATGTTGTCTTTTTGTTTGTTTGTTTGTTTATTTCTCTGTAGCTTTGCAGCCTGTCCAGGAACTTGCTCTGTAGATCAGGCTGGCCTCGAATTCACAGAGATCCGCCTGTCTCTGTCTCCTGAGTGCTGGGATTAAAGGTATGCACCACCACTGCTCTATGTCCATGCTGTTTTCTAAAAAGAATGTTGTAGAAACTACATTAATCTGCAAAATTATGAGTTCTAAATTATGCAGCAAAGTGCATTAGAGAGAAACTTGGAAATTCGAACACATTGTTCTGATTAAAAAATGAATTTCTAGTTCATTGGCTGTGAATACTTTAAGGGGACATATGTTTGAAGTAGGTCCAGGTAAATAGGTTTATTTATTTTGTTCAGGTCTCATGACTGCCTGACAGTCATGTTAATGATGCTCCATCCAGTTATTCATAAACCATCCATTTACAGGGGGTTTATTGAGTCCTGGGGTAGGAGGGTTAATAATGAATACCATAGCAAGCAGACAGAAGGGAAATCTTCAAGGGAACAAGAGAATACTTTCACCCCCCTCACCCCCGACACACAATCAAGGAATGTTAGTGGCTATAAGAAGGGATAGAGGGATTTAACCTGGCTTAGTATACCTAGGAGGGAGGTCTCAGAACACAGGAACAGGTGGTTGCTTAGTGCTGGAGGTTGAGACAGTTTTTAGGTGTCTGTGTACAAGGGTGGCTTAGTGCACACCCAGAAATACGTACTTATGTGAACAGAGTGATGTAGTGAGCGCAGCCAGGGCCGTGCATCCCCCACCCTCCTGCCAAGAGCCCAGTGTACACGATGTACATTGCTAACGCCATGCATCCCTGCCGCCAACATAGAGCAATGCTCATCTGCTTCGTGAGCAAAACCTGCCAATTTGAGCAACATATATTTTTGCTTATCAATAAGACAGCCAATAATTAGACATGACATACTCATAAAGAACTGCAAGTAACAAGGATGGAAAGAAAAGCTCCTGAAAGAACACTGTTTTTTGAGAAATTCAATTTAGCCATTTTCCTTTTAGTTTTGTTTCTGATTTGCCGTATTGGTTGGAGCCATGTCAGAAGCTAGTCTACAAGGGAAGGCTGTATTTACAGTCCTCCATTCTTTCCTTCCCATGTGTCCTTCCTTCCTAACAGCAGCGCTCCCATTTCACCCCTGCGATGCCCACAGTCAAATCCTGCCCAGGCTTCTACGGATTTAACTCAACTTTATTTATGGTGTCGATGACTCTCTTGATATGTCTGGGGTTTAGCCTGTCACCCTACCTTTCTGTTTAGGTTTCCTTCGAATATTTACACGTTTCTTAAGATGAGAGCCTAAATTACCAAATGCTTTTCATCGCCTAATAGATGGAAGGGTCAGAAAGAGGCACACACAAAGAAGGGATCTGAGCACCCTCAGAGCTGTGAAGAGCGATCAAACTTCTTTATGAAGCGTGGCAGCAAAATCAGCATAAGGATCTCGCCCTGGAAGTTCAGTCAGCTCTGTCTTCTGACCTGCAGTAATCACGTTGTGTTGGTGCACTTTTTTGGGGCGGGAGTGGGAGGTGGCTGTTGTTTCAGTTTGTGTCTGAACTAGTGGTATCTTTCTCTTCAACCCCCTTCATAACACTTCACCCTTGCCTGAGCCCCTCCAGTGTAAAGTCTGAGCATTTCCTTAAAATTCACAGTTCTTGGGAGATGGAGGGGTGGCTCAGTGGTTAAGAGCACGTGCTGCTTTTGCAGAGGAGCTGGGTTCAGATCCCAGAAATCACAAGGGGGCTCACAACTAACCGGAACTCCAGTTGTTAGGGGATATGGCGCTCTCTTCTGGCTGCCGCAGGTACTACATGAATGTACAGTTAAACACACATTTCTAAAAAAAATTTAGCAACCAAACAAGAAATCACCCATCTTGCCTGAGAGAGAGGAGAACCTTCTAATAAACCAGTTTTTGTTTGCAACAGGGACCTGGACTAGGAGGTCCGCTCATTTCTGTGCCTGATCTTAGCTGCGATCTGGGTGGGGAGGGGGGATTTCTCAAAGCAGCTGTTATTAGGAGCTTGCCTCCTGAAGGAGAAGGATTGATTGCCCTGGTAATTGTATCTTCCCACAGTACAGCTACAACTACAGATGTTAACAAATGCTAGTCTCATCTGTGGACAACTCATCACCCTAAATTTTACAAGTTAATTGCTCCGTAGATCTCATCGGCAGTCACAGACATCACGGGTATGGCTTGGTCAGCCTCTATGGAAACTTCTGGTCAAGGCTCTGGCTGCCAGCAAACATCAACAGTAGATAGACCAGGCCCTCGTGATTCAGGCAAATCCTGTGACCTTTAAGGAGACTGTTAATACAGGTCACAGGACATTGACTTTTGAAATATTTATGACTTCATAAGATGGAAAACCTCCTGATATTATTCCCATTTTGCTGGTCAGAAACACTGAGGGTGAGGCTTACAGTCATAAATAAAGCCTCGCATAAAAACCATCCACAACAAGATGACTTGTTTAGTCTGACACTTTAGTCCTATTTCATTAGAGATATGATATCTCCTAGTAAATCTATCAGTTCCAGGGGCCCAATTCATTAACATGTATGTGTGGCGTTGCATTTACAAAATGAGAAGCAGGGACTCCGGTAATAAAAATGACTTAGCGCATGTCATCTTTTAAATCTAACCAGGAGATATACGGTGCAAGGAGTAAATCAGCAGAAAGGGAGGCGGGACAGCTGGCTGCGTGCGTGCGAGTGGGCGACCACATCCTGACGGACTCGGAGACCTTGAGGAACGGAGGGAAGGAAGGTGCAAGTGGACTTGGAGGCGGCGGCCACAGTGGTGTTGAGCAGATAAAGAAGCAATGTGCCACACTGTGAAGCTGGGGAGGGCGGGGAGATGGCTAGTGGGGAAAGTCTCAGGCAAGTGAGCTGAGGTCCAGCCCACGTACATCAGGTGAGGGAGAGCTGCCCCCCCCCCCCCCCGCACTTCCGCCTATGCGCTGAAGCACGTGTGCCCTCCCCATCGTAAGCACGCACACCAATCGGTTCATTAAGTGATATTTTAAATGTGACATTTTGGAATTACTTTTCTTAATCCTTTGAGGTTTCTTTCGAGCCGTAACTTGTGACTTTCCAAAACTGAAAAGGAAACAAGAGAAGAGGGGAAAGGGGGCCGGGGATAAAGAGACAAGGGGGGCGGAGAGAAAGAGCGGGTGAGAGTTTTTCTTTTCGACTTACACATTTTTTTTTTTTAAAACTGTGGGTAATATGTGTCATTCCAGACATACCAAGAATCGTGCATTAGTGACAGACTAGCATTTACTCAAGCCTCACTTTGTATGGAATTTAAGCTCCTACTACAGGAGTTACTTGTGAAAAGGGTTGAAATAGGCTATCCAAGTAGCTTTGGAGCTCTGAGTTTTCTTCCTTCCCCAAATGCTATCATTTAGCTGGGTCACCCCCAGGGCACAGAACAATGGAAAGGCAACCCTTGTCTTCTCAGAGTAGAGCCCATGGTGTAACAGACCCATGGCATGGCCTGCTGAAGGCTGTGGAAGACAAGCCTGACCTTCCAGAGCCAAGTCCAATGCTGTATCTGGGGCCATGGAAAAGTGACAGACCAGACAGGCTCCTGTGGCCCGCTTGCCACCTAGCCTCTGCTATTTGTCCTGGCCATGAAATTTCTGGGTCCCCTGCCACCCAATCGTGGCTATAACCCCTTTTCATGGCTAAATCGGGGTCTCCACTGAGCCGCTGCCTTTGGCATGTAGGCTCCACTTTCCACCCGCTCACAGCCCACAACAGGTGTCTGCAGGTGACTTGAGCGTATTCCAAATTGCTTTTTTTTGGATTATCCTTTTCACTCCTAAACTCATTCTTCACGCTGTCTTTCCAGGTAATGTGCCAGAACCTTCTCCTGCTATTCAAGCCCCCAAGCCCTACAAAAGCACTCGCAACTGCTTGGCTTGCTGGTTCCCCAAATGACTGCTTCCTGCAGAAGCCGTCCGTGTCTGTGTGCACACAATCCGGACTCTGTCATTCAGGTAAACACCCTAAAGACCCTCAACATCCCCTCATTTCTGCTAGACCTCTGAAATCCACTTGTCTTGATGCCAACCCGAATGACATTTAAAAACGCAAAGTGAGTTATCATTTTCCCACACAAACCCTTCCAGGGGCTTCCCCACATATTCACTTAGATTATCGATGAAACACGGCAGCTTAACACTTGAGGTCCATGAAACTGAAAAATCTAGAGTCTTGCTAATCATTTGCATGCAGAAGTGATAAGCAGTTTCCCCGGCTCCCACCCCCAGCCACTTAGCTGGTAAACAATGTGTATAATCTTGGTGATGATGTCTCGTTATTACTTCCCTGTCCAATG
Source organism: Myodes glareolus (assembly GCF_982192425.1). Classification (NCBI taxonomy): domain Eukaryota; kingdom Metazoa; phylum Chordata; class Mammalia; order Rodentia; family Cricetidae; genus Myodes; species Myodes glareolus. The sequence continues at coordinate 24,317,937 of NC_142037.1, read as the reverse complement.
AGAAATGAACAAGAGTCATCACAACTGTTGAGTTTTGTTTTTACTGATGTGCATGCGTGTGCTTATGTACGCATGTGGCGTGCGTGTACCAGGGAGTGTGGGTGCCTGCGTAGCCCAGAGGCCCCAGATACCCCAGAGCTGGAGTTACAGACAGTTGCGAGTTGCCTCAGGTGGTTGTTAGAAGAGCAACAAGTGCTCTTAACAGGTGAGTCATCTCCCCAGCCCTTGACCCTGAAAAACAGCAATGGTTACTAATACTGATTTAAGTTTTGACAGAAATGTTGTCTGTGCTTAGTTCTGTGCGAATTCGAACACCGAGAAGAAGCGGTTACTCTGCACTCACCTTCCAGATTATGACCTGACGGGTAGGGTGAAGACTTCGGCTTCCCTACATCTTCACCAGGAGTTGGGTTCAACGTCCACAGGATGAGGAGGCTTGGGAGGAGAGTTGGCATGAGTCTCTGGCTACAGAAATTTCTCTTTATTCACAGAATAGCCTGCTGTTACCGTGCATATCTGTCAATAACTTCTCCTGCTCCTTGACATCCATCTCCGCATAATGCTGTCTGCTTCACTGGAGAAATTTACCAGAGACGCTCCAAGCCTGTACCTGTAGTGGGATTGTGGAGTCCCCCAAGCCATTCACTCTTACAGAGGCGCAGAGAGAGAGAGAGAGAGAGAGAGAGAGAGAGAGAGAGAGAGAGAGAGAGAGAGGAGGCAAGAAAGGGCAGTGTCTTGAGGGTTACAGTGGTGAGGATGCTTGGACACTTCATGGAGTGTTTATCTGTTCTACGTGGACATTTCCCACCTTGAGAATCCAGAAAATACCAGTGCTGGTCCAGCCTCAGAATTCAGGTACTGTGGCTCTACACCTAGTGAGCCGTGGGTATTGATTGATACAGGGGCCAGGCTTCAAGCTCCCAGGCCAGGCATCTCAAGTGAGTTCATTCCTTGGGTAAATCTACTCCACATCTCTGCTTTGGAATGAGGTTCCCAGCATCTCCTGGGCCAGAGCTTGGCCAGGTACTCCTGAGGGTGGCTCCCGCTGAAAGAGCCCTCCCAGCTTTGCCCCCCCCTCCCCCGGCCTAACTAAATCCCACCCTAGATACAATTAGCAAGAGGATGAAAAGTGTTTTCAGAGGTGTCCCCCCCCCCCTTTGATGGGGGAGGTTGCAGGGAGGTGAGGAAAGTTTATTTTGATGGCATTGAGAAAGAAGCCAGTCTCTTTCAGCTGGCCCAGATTGCATCACTTTTCCCTTTGAAATGGGCCCTTTTATGCCAGAGTGCAGATCTTACACAGAATCTAGACCAGTGCCAAACTTCTGAGGGTTGAGAATAAGCGTTCAGGAGAAAAGAGGTTTTTCAAACAGCTGACTGTTTGGTCTAAACTATATCAAGTAGTTGGTATTATTGTTTTTTGAACTGGGTTTTTCAGGCTTAAGTTGGGTTCTCTGTCCTAACGGGTAAGACTAGAACCTTTGAAGATGAGTCACTGGAAACCAGGAGGTGGCTCCCAGAAATGTATTGGCAGTGGCTTCGGGTGACAAGAGACATCGGGGAGGCTTGAAGAAATGCCTCTCCAGTTGGGAAGAACTTGCTGTCAGGGCGTGAGCAAATTGTAGGAGCCAGGGGTGGCGATGGTGGGGCTCTCTCTGAGGGCCCCTGAGCCCCTGACAGGTGTGGGATTACTCAGGCCTGGCCTGCTCACTTATTTGAACCTGTGGCATAGCCTGACTTTATCGCCTTTAATCACTGAGGAAACAGCACCTACAGAGGGAGCCTGAGGGGGTGCAGGGGAGGGGGGCAAAGGAACAGAAGGGCGCTTCGGGATAGCTTCAGTCTTTGTTGAACGTATTAATTAACAAGGGGCGGGCAGGAAGACTGCACTGCACATATCGGCTGTCCTGCCCAGTGATTTACAGTCGCAGCAAGCCCTGCGCAGGCCCTGTGACTAATACCTCAGGCAGGATGTGTGATTAGATCATAAAATTTTATTGTGTGGTTATTTATTTATATTTCTACAAACTAAAGCCGACAATGGAGCTGAGTTGTATACAGATTTGAAAAATATCAAAGGAAAAAAAAACCTGTCACTTATCCTGATAGTGCTTGATCTAGAGGCGCAGACTGGATGGTCGTCCCACGGAAACATGGAGAGACGCGATCTCTGCTCCAAGGAGATCGATCCAAAGTGGATGCAAGAACGCCCTTTAATAGCATAGGTAGAGTGCACTTCCTTGACTGGAGCAGCATCCAAAAGGACCGCCTGTCAGGTTTTTTTGGTTTTGTTTTTGTTTTTGAAAGCCCGCTAACCTTCCCATCTCCTGAAGCACTGTGAGCAACACCCCAGCTTCTGATAAATGCTTTCCATCTTTAAGTAGCGGTATTTTCTTGTAGATAAGCATCTTTCGGTAACAAAATAAGCAGCTGCTTACTTGGCCTTTGGATTTTATTGGCGTCCTGTTTATCTACAGCAAACTAGCTACTGATGGGCAGTCCTCTCAGCCCTTCCCAGGCACCCAGCCTGTGAAGCAAGGTGACTCTTGGAGCTACTGACGGCCTCTGCAGGGGTCATGCAGTGATGGCCTCCAGTCACTCGCAGCATCGGTTACTTTCATCAAAAAATCCCTGTTTGCTTGGAGAGCTTCCTACTCTGCCCTGAAAGGAAGTTGTGATCTGGCTGCAACTAGGTCTTTATCTAAGGCTGGCAGTGTCTGCTGAGTGTGCTGGGTGTGGTGGCATGGGGGAGGTGTACCTCGGGAGGCCTCCCCCTGTGTCCCACCTCGTCCAAACAAGTCCATGGATTCATGCTCGGGAAGCCATCTACTTACAAGATGAGCTTGGTAGCTTCCTATTCACCGGAATCTGCCACTCCAATGGCTTTGGAGATGGTGACTTCAGTTTCCTTACCCTTGGATGTTCTATTGCCCTGGACCGGTTAGGGCCTAAGGATGAGGAATCTGGCATGAATCTTCCCGTTCGAAGCAGGGAAGACTGGGACAGTTCCTAAAGGTTGGGAATTTTTCCCCATGCAGCAGCAATTGTGGGGAGTGAGAGGTGGGTGGTCCATTTCTGTCCACACAAAGAGCCCGATATGTGACCTCAGTCAGTCGGGAAGTGGTAGTGCCTCTCTGAGCTGGAAGGAGTGAGCTGCCTGCCCCATAACTCCTGCTTCTTACCCGGGAGGATTTCTTCTGGGTGGCCTTGCTTCCCACTGCTGACTTCCTCCACCATTGTCCCCACCACCTACACCACGGCTCAAATTTACATGCTTCACATCACGAACTTCTTCAAATTTCCCTGAGATGCGTGCAGGACAATCAAAGACATGAAATCTGAAGTGAAGGTCAAAAACACATGCAAGTGAAAAATAATATTCTGTTTAGCCTAGGTTACAAGGCAAAATACATTTCAACACGGAACCCTTGGAGGAGGTACTGCAGAGCAGTTTGGGTATGTCTGTATAGAAACAAAAGACAATGAAATTATAAAGGAGAGGAAAATTTGCTCTGACGATGGAAAGCCATGGTTCTCGTAAGTTGAAGGATGCCTGGTTTTGAAAGAGTTCCTCTGTCTCCTGCCTCCCCTACAGTGTCACTTCTAAACAATGAAGTCTCCAGTGTCTCCAGTGAGAACCGAACAGCCTATGATCTTGACCATCCAGGAGAGCAATGAGCAACTGTTAAATAAAACAACTTCCTCTCACAGTAGGCAGGGGAAGGAAAACCTTGCTGCTCTTCTGTGGATGCGTCTGTCGGAGTGGCCTTTGCTTTGATGAACTCGGATTGTATCTTAGTGGAGGCAGTTAAGGGTGGTTGTTATGTTCCACACTGTATCGGTGTGGAGCTCTGCGCAGCAAAATGATGCGCAAGTCAATTAAAGCAACTGCAAAGACTTGAATGGAAGGTCTATAAAATGCAGACCGAGTGGTTTGGTAACTGATCGATGTGTCCCATATGCACACGGCAAAGTGTTGGACTGCTGGGAACCATCCGAGTCTGTGGGGACCCTGGGAACACCTTCCCTGTTGGCTGTGGCTGAAGGCAGTCATAGCTATAATCACTTTTTACTGCCTAAATATTTTATATAAGCAAACTCAAGCCGTAAGCTGGACACGTTCCCTCAATCCTTTCTCCAGCCACCCGGGATGGTTTCTTACTCTGCTTCTTTGGGCCCCTTGTCTCGGCTTCTTCGGCTGGGGGCTTTACACTTCACCAGTTGGCATTAATGACCCAGCCTTCCCATCTTGGTGTGGCCTCTGTGGGTAACGATCTGGGTAGGAAGGCTGAACATGAACATGTATTAACAAATAATCAAAGCACACTTCTTTGAGTTCACAGGCGCTCCACAGATCCGACTGTGAAAGGTTAAACTGTCAGGTGAATGGGATGTGCGGGGATGGCTGGACTCTGTCCAACAGTACCTGGAGCAGCTGTCAACCCAATTAAGCCAAATGTGTATTCAATGTAAACGGACCTCCCAGGGGGGAATAAAGAAAGGTGGGGGTAGGCATAGAAGCAAGAGAAGGGAAATTAGGATCTGTGGAATTGTCCCATGCCGATGTCATTCTTAATAACTCCTTAGTGGGACGTTGGCTGGACTTGGGTGAAGCAGTTCCACAGGTAGAGGACAAGGGTGGCCATTTGCAAGGGAAGTCCGTGTTAGTCTACATGTTCAATAATGTGCGATGCTTGCTAAATCTCTTTCATCTTACACACAGCTTATGGTTAGCTCGCGTGTATGTGCATGGGTGCTCTCTCTCTCTCTCTCTCTCTCTCTCTCTCTCTCTCTGTCACACACACACACACACACACACACACACACACACACACACACAGATGCACAGAACCTCGCTCTGACTTTAAGTTCTCAGTTATTTGAAAAATGACATTTAAGTCATGCCAACTTTGACAGCCCTTCAAGTGAGCTTGCAAACCACGAGCCAAGAAAAAGGACACCCTTTGGCTGTCCTCTGTTCTCGGATTATATTCCATTCGTAGCTGAAGATGGTTATCAGACATGATGTCTGTACACTTACTGACTGTTTAACTCAGTCTGCAAATTGTAAGATGCCACGCACAACAGTAAGTGTTATGTTAACACACACACACACACACACACACACACGCACACGCACACGCACACACACACACACACACACTCTAACTTCCAGGTAATATTTTCCATTCATACTATAAAGTGTCATATCTGCAAAACAGAAGTGTTTGGGAGGCAGACCTTTAAGCTGGGCCAGGAAAATGCTTCTCAGAAAATTTTCCTTCATGTTGCTGAATTTAGTAACTACCTTGATGAAACCAGTTTGAAGTTGCCACATCTGAATGAAAATCTTACGAAACAATCCCTACCTTTAGGGGGCCTTGACAGATGCAGAATAATTCCTCAGTTCTGATTAACATGAAGAACTATTTACTTAACGACTGTAGAGGAAGAATGCATTCTGAGTCTGAGTGCTTGAAGTACCTCAAAAGTAATAATTTACTGGATACTCGTAACAGCACTCTGCTGTAGGTAGCCTTGCTATCCCCATTTTTCACAGGAAGAAAATACAAGTCTGTAATGTTAACTGTTTGTTATAGCCAGACAGCTACAGTCTCAGCATTCAGAAGCATATGTGGTCTGTAAGGATCATCTCCTACGAGAGAGGTCAGATGAAAAGGGGCAAAGAGATGGTAAAGTAGCTTTAACCAGAAGTGACTAGCTTCTAGCACGTGGCTTCAGTGGATGGCAGGCTCAGGCGAGCTCACCTGGGGACGTTCAGAGAGACCTGATTCCAAAGGGAGTTCAGGGAGATGAACACCAATTCTGCGAGAGACAACGGATGGGAAAATTGAGTCTGAATCTTAAATTTTGCTCAAATAAAGTGGGTGTCAGTTAATGTATTTATCTAAACATTAAGATGAAAACTGGTCCCATTGGACAATTAGTGAAGGAGGGCATCCACGTGCTCCCTTGATCCTCCTAAGTGATGACCACTAATAATCACTGGAACCTCAAAGATGAATCAACACACTGTAGCCAAGAAAGGATGCAGTAACGACGTAGAAGGTTGAATAGCATCCTCCATGATCCATGTCATCCAAGAACCTCAAAGTAGGACTTGATTTGGAATAGATAGAATAGGTAAACCTAAGTCAGGATGAACACTTACTACACTGGATGGGTGCTACAGTCAGGGGCTAGCATCTTTACCAGAAGAGACATACCCACAGGCAGAGACACACAGGGAGGGAGGGAGGTCAGAGAGGCAGGGGTGGGAGTGCTGCATCTGAGAAGTAAGAGATTTTCTGGGACAGATGTCAGCCTGGGCTATAGTGTGAGATCCTATATTAAAACAAAGCAAATCTGGAAATTCATTAGATAAGGGATCTAAGGAATGTATGAGCCCTGAACCAGGGGTGCAATTGTTGAAGACTCTCCCTCCATCTTTCAACAAAGCTAATCTTTCTTGAGACAAAGTTTTCTCTTCCTGTCTATTGGGAGCCTGGAAACACAGGAAGACAGCCTGCCATGGCAGGCGGGGGGGGGGGGGTGGTTAGTCTGGTCCACAGGTTCACGTGGTGAGTGCTCTTCATTTTTACCCCAAGTCTCTGGACTATCTAGTCTCTAGTTCTTGCTTACCCTAGTAGTGCTGGGTATGGGTTCCTTCTCATGGAGTGGGCCTTAGGATAAATCAAGCATTGGTTGGCTGCTCTCACAAGTTCTATGCAACCATTGTCCTAGCGTATTTGCAGGCAGGGCAGATTGTAGGCCAAAGGTTTGTGGCTGGCTTGGTGTACGTGTTTCTCTTTCTGTAGCCTCCAGAGTACCTTCCCGTGTCAAATACACTAGAATGTAGGGGTGAAGGCTCCATGTAGGCACCAGGTCCACTCCTCCAAGTTTAGTGAGTTGTGGCAAACTTGCCCTCGGCAATAGAGCCCCCTCTGTCAGTTTAGGACGAGCAACCCCTTGTCTTAGCAACAGCCTGGGGTGGTTGGGGATTTCCTTGGGCCCCACTTGAGCAACAACTCAACCGAATGTTACCCAGTTCTGCCACTGAAAGTCTTTTCTGGAAGCAAGATATGGCCAGTTGAGACTCCATAGCCCCCATTACTAAGAGTTCCCATTAGTGTCGCCTTCACGGATTCTAGGCAGCTTCCCTTGCACTAGGTTTTCACACTGCACCCCCCCCATTCCAGTTTTCTCTTCCCTCACTCTATCCCTCTACCTCATCTACACCCTACCCCCCCAACCCAGTTATCTCTGCCCTCACTCTATCCCTCCACCTCATCTCCCCTGCTATACAATCCTTCTGTTTCCATTCCCATCCACTCCCAGCCCACCCATCAAATTTACTCTGTTTACCTCTCCCAGGAAGGTCCATGTGCTCCCACTGACCTGTGCTCTTTACCTAACTTTTCTGAGTCTACAGATTGTAGTTTGGCTATTATTTACTTAATGGCTAATATCCACTTATGATTGAATACAATACATACTGTATTTGTCTTTCTGGGTCTGAGTTACCTCAGTCAGGATGATTTTTTTTTCCTAGTTACATCCACAAACCTATAAATTTCATGTTGTCATTTTTTTAACAGCTAAGTAATACTCCATTATAAAAATGTATCAGTCATCTGTTGAGAGACATCTAGGTTGTTTCTAGTTTCTGGCTATTATGAATAAAGACACTATGAACATAGTTGGGCAAGTATCCTTGTGGTAGGATGGTGCATCCTTTGGGTATATGCCCAGGAGTGGTATAACTGAGCCTTGAGGGAAATCGATCTCAACTTTCTGAATAACTATCGTGTTGATTTTCATAGTGCCTGTACAAGTTTGCACTCCCATCAGTAACGGAGGCATGATCCACATTCTTGCCAGTGTGAGCTGTCACTTGTGTTATTGATCTTAGCAATTATGATAGATATACTGTATGAAATTTCCAAATAATTAATAAAAACATTATGTTGGGGAAAAAAGATAGTCTCAAAGTAGTTTTTATTTGCATTCCCTGATGTCTAAGAATGTTGAACAGTTTTTTAAAAGTGTTTCTGGGACATTTGGGTTTCCTTTATTGAGAATTCTCTGTTTAGATGTGTATACCATTTTTAAAGTGGATTATCTGGTTTTGTGATATTTAGTTGCTTAAATTCTTTATATATTTTGTATATTAGTCCTCTATCAGATGTGGACTTGGAAAAATCTTTTCTCATTCTGTAGGCTGCCACTTTGTTGAATTGACAAAGAAGCTTTGCCTTACAGAAGCCTTTCAGTTTCACGAGGTCCCATTTATTTCTTGTTGATCTTAGAACTTGTGCTATCAGTGTTCTGCTAAGAAAGTTGTCTCCTGTGCCAATGAATGAAGGCTATTCTCCACTTTCTCTTTTATCAGGTTCAGTGTATCTGGTTTTCTGTTGAGATCATTGACCCATTTGAAATTGAGTTTTGTGCAGGGTGATCAGTAGGGATCTATTTGCATTTTTCTATATGAAGACATCCAATTTGAATAGTGCCGTTTGTTGAAGATACTATCTTTTCCGTATGTATTTCTGGCTTCCTTATGAAGAATCAGGTGTCCATATGTGTGTGAATCTTTGTCTGGGTCTTTGATTCACTTCCATGGACCACTGTGTCTGTTTTCATGTCAGTGCCATGAGGTTTTTATTAGTATGGCTCTGCAGTACAGCTTGAAATCAATGATGGTGATGCCTCTGGAAGTTGTTTTACTGTACAGGATTATTTTTGCTATCCTGAGTTTTTTACTTTTCCATATGAAGTTGAGGATTGTTTTTTTTAAGCACTGTAAAGAATTATGTTGGAATTTTGATGGGGATTACTTTGAATCTGTAGATCGCTTTAGGAAGATTGCCATTTTTACTACGCTAATCCTACTCATCCATGATCATGGGAGATCTTTTCATCTTCTGATACCTTCTTCAATGACTTGAGGTTTTTGTTATACACGTCTTCCACTTGCTTGGTTAAAGTTACCCCAAGATATTTTATATTATTTGTGGCTATTGTGAAGGGTGTTGCTCCTCTGATTTCTTTCTCAATCTGTTTGTCATTTGTATATAGGAGAGTTACTGACTTTTTAATATTGTATTCAATACCTTCACTGAAGGCGTTTATCAGCTATACCCTGGTGGAAGTTTTGCAGTCACTTATGTATTCTATCATATCATCTGCAAAAAATGGTACTTTGACTTCTTTCTTTACAATTTGAATCCCCTTAATCTCCTTTAGTTCTCTTACTGCTTTAGCTAAACCTTCAATTAATATAGTAAATAGATATGAAGAGAGTGGGCAGCCTTGTTTTGTTCCGGAGATTTGCTGTAGGAATTACTATAGCTAGTAGCCTTTAAGTTAACTGCCCTATTGGGCATGACCTCTTATACTATATATGCCGATGTAAAGTGTGCATCTGGTCTCTCTTCCGGCAGCATGATTTGGTTCTTGTTCCCTGTTCATGCAGAGGACTGTAATCTATGAGTCTACCCCTAAATAAATAACCCTCTTTTATACACAATTCTGAGCTAGTGTGGGATTTCTTTTAAGTGTCCATCTTCATCTGGCACCCAACATGGATCCGAACTTCACACCTACCAGGTGGGCCGGCTTAAAGGCCTAGCCAGTTCACAGTCCAGAAAGTCTCCCACCCCTACCTGCCTGGCGTGCTTTTACTTAAGCAGTTTTTTTGTAAAACACCCACCACAGTGAAGCTAACTGTGTGTGGCGACTTGGAAATTTCCCAAGCTCATGCATACCCCTCCCTTACTTTCGCATTCTCCTGCAGCATGGTGACTTGTGTAGCTTCTGGTTTGTACTCCCAGCTCCCGAGTTCTGGGCTTCTTGCTCCATGTATGAATTTATTTAATTAATTTTAATCTGTCAAGCAAAGCATGTTTCTCAGTATTTAACCAGCACTAAGGCAAACAACAACAAAAAAAAAAAACAACAAAGCGGCTCAGGACTGTTCATAGCACCAGGTTGCATTGCTAGTTGTGACTCTGCAACCATAACACCTGCTGGACAATAAAGATTATTACACGTAAAACAATTTACCAGACCTCATAACAGGTAATTAGTAAATCTATAAACTTTAAAGTTATATAATTACAGACAACATTACCATGGAAAAATTTAATAATTTTTTTGCTAATACTGTGGATTGTATTCTGCAAAGCTTATATGGTTATTGTGATACATCCATTTATTGGATATTGGGACTCAGTTTTTTTCTTCATATTATATTATTAACGAATAAATCCCACACCAGTTATGTTTTAAGGGGTTATTTATTTGGCGGGGGGTAAAACTTACATACACCATAAACCGTCAGGAAGGGAGCCTAGTCGCTGGAGCAGGAGCCGGGAGCAGCAGCCGAGACCGAGCACCAGAACCAAGAGCCGGAACCAAGAGAGACCTTATCCGGAACTGCTTCTCTTTTTAAAAGAGAAATATACCACGCCCCAGTGGGCTGGTATTTCAGCAGCTATTGGCTGACGGAACGGAAGTCGCTCCCCGCTGCACTGTGGGCTCCTGCCTCAGTGATTATTGGTTGAGGCAGCGGAAGTTACTCCCACAACATTATATCCTTAAGAAAATGGTTTGATAATAGAGCCAAGAATGAGGCACTTTTAGAAATAATACAGTCTTTACAGACTAATAATGAACAGCTAACTGACAGGATTAATATCATTGAAAATCAAAAGTCACCTGAAAAAATTAATACTATTGCAAAGGGTAACATTAATTTGACAGACAAAATTGAATTTATGTCAAAGGATACCAAGAAATTATCTGAAAGAATTCATACTGTTGAATTTGACAATCAAAATTTATTAAAATGTTATGATAGGTTAGCAGATAGAGTATTTCTCCAGGATGGCAATCTGCACACTATCCAAATAATGTCCAAGGATGAGGTGTTATCTTTGAAGGAAAACTTCAGACCTTGGAATCACATTTGCAGAATGAGAACCAGAGGCCAGGTGCCTCAATTAAAACACTAGAAATATATACAGGCTAAGAGATTCAGGTTTTATACATACTGTAACAAAAAGATTTAAAACAATTGATGTAATTATTGGAATTGATGACCAGGGAAAGAAGGTACAAGGACAGGATTTAACATTGCAAGTAGCTGTCTGAGATAACTTACTCAGAGTTTTAGCTTCCTACTCTGTAATCTACTTTGATAAAGAATCAAGTTCTGAAGGCCCAAAGGGATACAAAGAAGGTAGATGGGTACCTAAAGGAATGAATGATCTAAAAGAAATTAAGCAAGCCATTGTAACTTATGGCTTGTATTCTGCGTTTGTTAGAGAGATGATAAAGACATGGGCTTCTAGCGTTAAAGCAATGCCACATGATTGGATTCAGTTAGTTTTGGCAGTCCTAGATGATGGGCCTCAACTGATGTTTGAATGCTATCATAACAAATATGCTAAAAAGGGAGGGAGTTCCTTTGTTTTAATAGCCTGCCTGCAGCAAGGTAAGACTGCAGGCAGAGAGATTTCTGACCAGCAAGTGGCACTGATCCTGTAGCAGAAGATACAATGAAAGGGTAAGTGTGCTCCTGGCCTGCCACACAAGCCCTGTAAGGAAACACACAATTTTCCAGCCATCCTTATCTCCTTGGGTATCCCAAAGGGGCGGCTTCCCCCAGCTAAACCCTCTCTCCTCCTACACCATCCCTGCTTTCAGCCAGGAACCCCTTTCCTTCCTCTCTCCCTTTTTTGGGGCATAAAATCCTCCAACTCAGCCTGTGTGGGCGCTGCCGGGATGGGGCGGTGAGTGCAAATGGGAGGGAGTTCCTTTGTTTTAATAGCCTGCCTGCAGCAAGGTAAGACTGCAGGCAGGGAGATTTCTGACCAGCAAGGGGCACTAATCCTGTAGCAGAAGTCTCAGAGGAGGGAAGAGCCATTGGAGAGCATCTGAAGGAAGAGATGGGCAGACGCCAAGGCAAGAATTCCTCTAACAATCTGAAAAACAACATGAAAACACCAGATCCCAGCGATCTTATGACAGAAGGACTTGAACACCCTATTCCGGAAGAAGTGGAAAACAGTGTCATTATGAAAGCAGAAGAGTCTCTTAAAGAGGGTATGAATAACTCACCTAAAGAAATAGAAGAGAAATATAACAAAAAGATTGAAGAAATGAGTAAAGAAATGGAAGAGAAATACAACAGAAAGTTTGAAGAAATGAGTAAATTCGTAAATGATGCCCTGGGAAACCAAGAAAAAATAATTAAACAGGTAATGGAATCAGTTCAAGAATTGAAAACTGAAATGGAGGCAATGAAGAAAACACAAACCGAGGGCCGGCTGGATATGGAAAATCTAGGTAAACAAACAGAGACTTTAGGAACAAGCATAACCAATAGAATACAAGAGATAGAAGAACGAATCTCAGATTATGAAGACACCATAGAGAAAATAAATGCTCTGACCAAAGAAAACAGCAAATCAAATTCTCATCACAAAACATTCAGGAAATCTGGACATACTAAAAAAAACCCAAATCTAAGAATAATAGGGGTAGAAGAAGGAGAATAACTGCAGATCAAAGGTCCAGAAAATATATTCAACAAAATTATAGAAAAACTTTCCCGACCTAAAGAACAATATTCCTATGAAGGTTCAAGAAGCATACAGAACACCAAATAGACTAGATCAGAAAAAAAACATCCCCTCACCATATAATAATCAAAACACAAAGCATTCAGATTAAAGAAAGGATATTAAGAGCTACAAAGGAAAAAGGTCAAGTAACTTATAAAGGTAAACCTATCAGACTTACACCAGACTTCTCCATGGAAACCATGAAAGCCAGAAAGTCCTGGATAGAGGTACTGCAGAAACTAAGAGACCATGGATGCAAGCCCAGACTGCTATACCCAGCCAAGCTATTGTTCACTATCAACGGAGAAAACAAAATATTCCAGGATAAAAACAAATTTAAACAATACGTAGCCACAAATCCAGCCTTACAGAGAATATTAGAAGGAAAATCACAACCCAAGGAATCCAACATCCCCAACACTGCCTACAATAACTCAGACATCTAGCGACCATTCACAAGCACAGCTCAAAGAAGGAAAACACATACACTCTACTACCCCCCCCCCCAAAAAATGACCGGAGTCAACAACCACTGGTCATTAATATCACTTAATATCAATGGACTCAATTCACCTATAAAAAGACACAGACTTAGAGATTGGATACGAAAACAGGATTCAACATTCTGCTGTTTAAAAGAAACACACCTCAACCACAAAGACAGACACCTACTCAGAGTAAAGGGTTGGGAAAAGGTTTTCCAAGCAAATGGACCTAAGAAACAAGTGGGTATGGCCATTCTAATATCTAACAAAATCGACTTCAAACTAAAATCAATCAGAAGAGATGGACATGGACATTTCATACTCATAACAGGAACAATTCATCAGGAGGAAGTCTCAATCCTGAATATCTATGCCCCTAATATAAAGCCACCCACATATGTAAAAGAAACTCTTCTTGAACTCAAGGCAGTCATCAAACCACACACACTAATAGTAGGAGATTTCAATATACCTCTCTCACCAATGGACAGGTCAATCAGACAGAAACCTAACAGAGAAATAAGAGAATTTTTGGAGGTATTGAATCAAATGGACTTAACAGACATCTATAGAACACTCCACCCAAATAGGAAAGAATATACCTTCTTCTCTGCAGCTCATGGAACCTTCTCAAAAATTGACCACACACTCGGTAATAAAGCAAACTTCCATAGACACAAAAAAATATTAGCAAACACCTGTGTCTTGTCAGATCACCATGGATTAAAGTTAGAATTCAACAACAATGCTACCCCCAGGAAGTCAAAAAACTCATGGAAGTTGAACAGTCAACTACTAAATCACCCCTGGGTCAAGGAAAAAATAAGGAAAGAAATTAAAGTCTTCTTTGAATTTAATGAAAATAAAGACACAACGTACTCAAACCTATGGGACACTATTAAAGCAGTGCTAAGAGGAAAGTTCATAGCACTAAGTGTCCAATTAAAGAAAATGGAGAAAGCACACATTGGAGACTTAACAGCACACTTGAAAGCTCTAGAAAAAAAAGAAGCTGATTCACCCAGGAGGAGTAGAAGACTGGAAATAATCAAACTGAGGGCTCAAATCAACAAAATAGAAACACAGAAAACAATCCAAAGAATCAATGAAACAAAAAGCTGGTTCTTGGAGAAAATCAACAAGATCGACAAACCCCTATCCAAACTAATCAAAAGGCAGAGAGAGAACATGCAAATTAATAAGATCAGAAATGAAAAGGAGGACATAACCACAGACACAGAGGAAATTCAGAGAATCATTAGATCTTACTATGAAAGTTTATATGCCACAAAGTTGGAAAATGTAAAAGAAATGGACATTTTTTTTTAGATAAGTACCATATACCGAAGTTGAACCAAGAATAGGTGAACAATCTAAATAGACCTGTTAGTTGCGTAGAATTAGATGCTGTTATCAAAAATCTCCCTACCAAAAAAAGCCCAGGACCAGATGGTTTCAATGCAGAATTCTACCAGAAGTTCCAGGAAGAGCTAATACCTATACTCCTTAATGTATTCCACAATATAGAAACAGAAGAATCATTGCCAAACTCCTTCTATGAAGCTACAGTTACCCTGATACCAAAACCACAGAAAGACACAACCAAGAAAGAGAATTACAGGCCAACCTCACTCATGAACATTGACGCGAAAATTCTCAATAAAATACTGGCAAACCGAATCCAAGAACACATTAGAAAAATTATTCATTATGATCAAGTAGGCTTCATCCCAGAGATGCAGGGCTGGTTCAACATACGCAAATCTATCAATGTAATCCATCATATAAATAAACTGAAATAAAAAACCATATGATCATTTCATTGGATGCTGAAAAAGCATTTGACAAAATTCAACACCCATTTATGATAAACGTGTTGGAGAGACTGGGGATATAAGGATCATACCTAAATATAATAAAAGCAATATACAGCAAGCCAACAGCTAACATCAAATTGAATGGAGAGAAACTCAATGCCTTTCCACTAAAATCAGGAACATGACAAGGATGTCCACTCTCTCTATACCTCTTCAATATAGTGCTTGAAGTTCTAGCAATAGCAATATAACAACATAAGGGGATCAAAGGGATTCGAATTGGAATTGATGAACTTAAACTTTCGTTATTTGCAGACAATGTGATAGTGTACATAAGCGACCCCAAAAACTCTACCAAAGAACTCCTACAGCTGATAAACACCTTTAGTAATGTGGCAGGATATAAGATCAACTCCAAAAAATCGGTTTCCCTCCTATACACAAAGGATAAAGAAGCAGAGAGGGAAATCAGAGAAACATCACCTTTCACGATAGCCACAAATAGCATAAAATATCTTGGGGTAACTCTAACCAAGGAAGTGAAAGATCTATTTGACAAGAACTTTAAGTGTTTGAAGAAAGAAATTGAGGAGGATACCAGAAAATGGAAAGATCTCCCTTGCTCTTGGATTGGGAGGATCAACATAGTTAAAATGGCAATTCTACCTAAAGCAATCTATAGATTCAATGCAATCCATATCAAAATCCCATCAAAATTCTTCACAGACCTTGAAAGAACAATAATCAACTTTATATGGAAAAACAAAAAACGCAGGATAGCCAAAACAATCTTATATAATAAAGGAACTTCTAGAGGCATTACCATCCCTGACTTCAAACTCTATTACAGAGCTACAGTATTGAAAACAGCTTGGTATTGGCATAAGAACAGAGAAGTCGACCTATGGAATCGAATAGAATACCCGGATATTAACCCACAAACCTATGAACACCTGATTTTTGATAAGGGAGCTAAAGGTATACAATGGAAGAAGGATAGCATCCTTAACAAATGGTGCTGGCATATGGATGTCAGCCTGTAGAAGAATGAAAGTAGACCCATATCTATCACCATGTACAAAACTCAAGTCCAAATGGATTAAAGACTTCAACATTAATCTGACCACTTTGAACCTGATAGAAGAGAAAGTGAGAAGTAGTCTACAAGACATAGGCACAGGAGACCACTTCCTAAGTAGCACCCCAGTAGCACAGACAATAAGAGAATCAATGAATAAATGGGACCTCCTGAAACTGAGAAGCTTTTGTAAAGCAAAGGACACTGTCAGTAAGACAAAAAGGCTCCCTTCCGACTGAGAGATCTTCACCAACCCCTCATCAGACAAAGGTCTGATCTCCAAAATATCCAAAGAACCCAAGAAACTAGACACTAAAACTCAAATTAACCCAATTAAAAAATGGGGTACTGAACTGAACAGAGAATTCTCAAAAGAAGAACTTCGAATGGCCAAAAGACACTTAAGGTCATGTTCAACCTCCTTAGCAATCAGGGAAATGCAAATCAAAACAACTTTGAGATACCATCTTACACCTGTCAGAATAGCTAAAATCAAAAACACCAATGATAGACTATGCTGAAGAGGATGTGGAGTGAGGGAAACACTCATCCATTGTTGGTGGGAATGCAAACTTGTGCAGCCACTGTGGAAATCAGTGTGGCAGTTTCTCAGGAAACTGGGAGTCAACCTACCTCAGGACCCAGCAATTCCACTCTTGGGAATATACCCAAGATAGGCCCTATCATACCACAAAAGCATTTGTTCAACTATGTTCATAGCAGCACTATTTGTAGTAGCCAGAACCTGGAAACAACCTAGGTGCCCCTCAACAGAAGAATGGTTAAAGAAGGTGTGGAACATATACACATTAGAGTTTTACTCAGCGGTAAAAAACAATGACATCTTGAATTTTGCATGCAAATGGATGGAAATAGAAAATGCTTTACTGAGTGAGGTAACCCAGACACAAAAAGAGGAATATGGTATGTACTCACTCATAAGTGGATTCTAGCCATTGTTAAATTATTTGAGTCTATAATTCGTGATCCTAGAGAAGCTAAATAAGAAGGTGAACCTGAAGAAAATCATATAGTTATCCTCCTGGATATTAGAAGTAGACAAGATTGCCAGGCAAACTTGGGTGCACGATGGGTATGGGGGGTGGATGTAAGGGGAGCTGGTCAGGGAGAGGGGAGAGGAGGAGGATTGCGGATGGTTTGGGGGAATGGGAGGGGGCGAGGGAGGAAGGATGGTTATGGGAGCAGGGAAGTTTATATCTCAACTAAGGGAACCATTTTAGGGTTTGCAAGAGACTTGATTCTGGAGGGGTTCCCAGGCCCAAGGAGAGGTCCCCAGATTGTTCCCTGGACAGCAGAGGAGAGGGTGCCCGAACTGGCCTTGGCCCATAACCATACTGATGAATATTTTGCATTTCATCACAGAACCTTCATATGGTGAAGGATGGAGATAGAGTCAGAGACACATATTGGAACACTGAACTTAACTCCCTAGGTTCAAATGAGAGAAGCAGAGGGAGGGAGAACGTGAGCAAGGATGGCAGAACCAGAGGGAACCTTCATCCGACGATGGATGGAGATAGAGATGGAGACCCACACTGGAGTACTGGACTGAGCCCCCAAGGTCCAAATGAAGAGCAGAAGGAAGGAGAACATGAAAAAGGAAGTCAGGACCGCGAAGGGTGCGTTCACCCTCTGATACAAGGGGACTGATCGAATGAGAGCTCACCAAGGCCAGCTGGACTGGGACTGAACAAGTATGTGATCAAACCGGATTCTCTGAATGTGGCTGACATGGGGGCTGACTGAGAAGCCATTGACAATGGCACTGGGTCTTGTTTCGTCTGCACGTACTGGCTTTTTGGGATCCTGGTCTGTTTGGATGCTCACCTTCCTGGACCTGGAGGGAGGTGTGAGGAACTTGGATTTCCCACAGGGCAGGAAACCCTGACTGCTCTTGGGAATGGTGAGGGAGGAGGAGAGGGAGTGGGGGGAGTGGGAGGGTATTGGGAGGAGGGGAGGAAGTGGAAATTCCTCAAATAAATAAATAAGAAAAAAAAAGAACCAGGGTGAGGTTTAATCCTGTTTGTCAACTAACCAGATCCGGAATCAATTAACAGGTAAGGCTTACCTGTAACAGATTTTCTTGATCAGATCATTTGGGGGCAGGCAGGATTTCTCTAGTGGCAGCCAGATTAAAAGTCCTAGAGGCAAAAAGCTTTGCTTTTTTGCCTCATTGCCTTTGCTTCTTGCTGATAAGTACATCTACCCCATTTGTGAATTCATCTAACCCTACTTCAGATGCCATTGCTGGTGCTGCAACACTTCAGTGATACATGAACTCTGATTCTTGAGGCTTCCAAAGTAGACTGTGGACCAGTTGCTCTCCAGGAATCCTCCAGGTGCTTCAGCATCGAGTTGGGTCTGCCGAGGCATGTAGCCTCAAGAACTGAATGGCTATCAGCTTCACAGCCTCTCCATGATAAAGACAAACATTATTGCATCCAAATCATGTAATGTGATATAATCTAATAAATCTTTATTTAATAGGCATAAAAAAGAATATGCTAAAATTTTAGAACAACAGGGAAAAGTAAAATAACTTGAGACTTCCCAAGATCAAATTCTTGGTGAGGGCACCTAAGCTGACCCACAGGCTCAAGCTCTTTACGATGAACAAATCTTGTTCCTATGCCACAAAGCACCCTTAAATGTTTGGGAGAGGATTTAAGAACGAGGAAAATGAATTGAATCATATGCCAGGGTTAAACACAGTCAGAGAGAACCCTTTAGTGACTTTTTTTTTGCAAAGACTAACTAAAGCTGTAAAAATAGGAATAACAGACCCAGATGTTAGACAAATGCTTATTGAATCTCTGGCTTTTGAAAATGCCAACTTAGAATACAAAAAGATACTTGGGCCTTTAAAGATTAGATCAACACCAATGAATGAATGGATCCTGCATACAATGAACATTGAGACATTTGACTATAATACTGAATCTTGGGTAGGAGAAGGAATTTCCAAAGGAATGAGGAGACATCAAAATGCCAAATGTTTTAATTGTGGTAGAATAGAACATTTGAGGAGGGATTGTAGACAGGGAATTCCTAGGAATAATATCTCCTCTGGGAATGACAAGAATAGGTGGACTCAGCCTTCAGGTTTATGTAGAAGGTGTGACAAAGGCTAACATTGGACCAGTGAATGCAGATCAACAAAAGACAGACAAGGCAACTCAATACCATCAGAAAACTCCCTGGGGGACCTCTTGCAGGCTCCCAAGTCAAAAGTGGTCCAGTCATTCCAGTTACTGTAGAGGACATGTCTCATCAGGAAAATTAAAAAAATAAAGAGCCTTCTGTAAAAGACCATACTGTTCTGGATGATGGAATAAGAATGGAAGATAAATAAAAAAATTCAATAAGAAATAGAAAATGGCAAACTTCTTTAAATGCTCAAAGACCAAAGCTAAGAGTTTGTATAGATAGCATTGTATTTGTGGATTTGATAGACATGGGTGCAGACGTGAGTATCATTACTCCAGAATCTTGGCATGCAAATTGTCCTCTTCAAGAGGCAGATGTTCAATTCCTAGGAATTGGAACCCTATCTCAAGTGAAACAAAGAATGAGATGGATTGAATGCATAGGGCTAGAAGGATAGAGAGGAAGGCTGAGGCTGTACATGACTTATATTGCAGTGAATTTATGGGGTCATAATCTGCTGTAACAACGGAATACCCAGATCAACATTTCTACAGTTACAAGAACTCATAATTCTGGGAAGGATATTATAAGGTTCTACACACAAAGGTCATCAGCCATTCAGGATGTACAAGAACACAAAGCAACTAGCAAACCTTTAGAGGTACCAACAGCCCTACCTTTAAAATGGTTAACTGAGAAACCAATTTGGGTTAAACGGTGACCATTAACAAAACAGAAACTGCAGGCTTTAGAACAGCAGGTACAGGAGCAACTAGATGCTCAACATATTGAAGAATCAACCAGCCCCTGGAATTCTTCTGTATTTGTTATTAAAAAGAAATATGGTAAATAGTGAATGGTGACAGATCTAAGAGCTGTCAATAGGTAATTCAACCTATGAGACCTCTACAATCTCGAATTCATCTGCTTTCTCTATTACTAAAAGGATGTCCTCTTATAGTTATTGATTTGAAAGATTGTTTTTTCACTATACCTTTACAAGAAAAGGACAGAGAAAAATTTGTCTTCACAGTGCCTACTTATAATAATTTTCAATCTACTAGGAGATATCAGTGGACTATTTTTCCACAGGGAATGCTCAATAGCCTCACCTTATGCCAATACTTTGTAAGTCAGTCATTGGAAATAATATGTAAAAATTTCCTAAATCTATAATTTACCATTAAATGGATGACATTACTGATTCAAACATAGATACTTTAGAAAGAATGTTTGAAGAAGTAAAGAAAGTTTTGCCAAAATGGGAATGACAAATTGCTCCTGAAAAAATACAGAGAGGAGATTCTGTCAATTACTTAGGTTACAAAATAGGCTTACAGAAAATTAGAACACAAAAGGCACAAATTAGGAGAGACCAATTGCGGACCCTGAATGACTTTCAAAGATTGTTAGGAGACATTTCCAGTCTACAACCAGCTGTTGGGATAACATCTGATCTAATAGTTCATTTAAACAAAACCTTAGATGGTAACAAAGACTTAAATAGTCCCAAAGAATTAACAACTAAAGCAGAAAAGGAATTGATTGTTGTTGAAGAAAAATTGCAGGAGGCACATTTAGATAGGATGAAACCAAATCTTAATTGCATTTTAGTCATATCACTTTCCAGAATTTTCCCTACAGGAATTTTAATGCAAAGAGAAGATATTATCTTAGAATGAATATTTTTACCACACAAAACAAATAAAAAATTAAAAACTTATGTGGAAAAGTCTCTGAATTAATTATAAAAGGAAAACTGAGACTTTGTCAACTAGCAGGTATAGATCCAGTAGAGATTATAGTGCCTTTTACTACTGATGAAATTAAGAAATTATGGGAAGACAGTGAACCTTGGCAAAGAGCTTGTGCTAATTTTTAAGAAGAGATTAATAGCAATTATCCCAAAGGTGATGGAATTAACCTTATAAAGAGAACTACTTGGATCCTTCCCTGCACTGTATGGGACACACCAATAACTGGAGCTCAAATATTCTATACTGATGTAAATCAACCAGGAAAGGCAGGTTACAAATTAGAAGATTTAAGTAAGGTGGAACAAAGCTCTTATAATTCTGCCCAAAAGGTGCTAAGGGATTTTAAAGAAACTCTTAATATAGTTAACATATTAGATCAGATGTTATCCCAACAGCTGGTTGTAGACTGGAAATGTCTCCTAACAATCTTTGAAAGTCATTCAGGGTCTGCAATTGGTCTCTCTTAATTTGTGCCTTTTGTGTTCTAATTTTCTCATGGTGCTAAGGGATTTTAAAGAAACTCTTAATATAGTTACTGATTCACAATATGCAGAAAGAGTTGTCTCGCATATTGAAACCACTGAATTTATACCAGATGATACAGAATTGATGTTATTATTCATGCAGGTTCAAGATATAATCAGGAATAGGCTTTGTCCCATATACATAACACACATCTGATCCCATATGGGTCTGCCAGTTCCTTTAGCACAAGGTAATGAAGAAATTGATCAGTTACTGATTGAAAGTGTGCTGAAGTCCTCAGAATTCCATAAGAAACATCATGTCAATAGCAAAGGTTTAAGGAAAGAGTTTTTTATTACATGACATCAAGCTAAGGAGATTATAAAGAGATGTCCTGCTTGCTCTTTCTATAACCAAACACTACTACCTGCAGGGACTAACCCAAAGGGCACTCAAAGGAATGAAATCTGGCAGATGAATGTGTTTCACTTTGTAGAATTTGGAAAATTAAAATATGTACACCACACCATTGACACTTATTCAGGTTTTCAATGAGCAACTGCTTTGAGCTCAGAAAAGCCTGATTCAATAATCACACATTTATTAGATGTTATGGCCATCATGGGTATACCTGCACAAATAAAAACAGATAATGGTCCAGCATATATCTCTAAGAAAATGAAACAGATTTTTGCTTATTATAACATAAAGCATATTACAGGTATACTACACAATCCTACAGGTCAGGCAGTTATAGAAAGATCAAATCAAATTATAAAGGATATGTTAAACAAGCAGAAAGGTATGGAAAA
Source organism: Myodes glareolus (assembly GCF_982192425.1). Lineage (NCBI taxonomy): Eukaryota > Metazoa > Chordata > Mammalia > Rodentia > Cricetidae > Myodes > Myodes glareolus. Next base: position 24,295,729 of record NC_142037.1, on the reverse strand, counting down.
TACCCCCATACATGGATAATATAATTATTTATTAACTTTGAATTTTCTTAACCCTAATGAGAAAGGGATAACAGCAGCAGAGAGACATTGGATAATAGAAAAGTCTTCTGAATCAAATCAGCTGGTGTATTTCAAGGATGTGTTGACCTCACAATGAAAGCTATGAGATGTACTATGTTGGGGAAGGGATTTTGCCCAGGTAGCCAGTTGTCTCTATTATTTGTTACACATTTTGGAAGTTGCTTGATTGCACTTCCTACTTACTCAAGTAATATTATTTCTCTTCTTGGGTCTTTGATGGGGTTGAAGATTAGATAGTTGTTACTTTCCTCTCATGACTTGCCAAGTTATTTATTATACAAGACTTAAATTCATTAGGATACGACAATTATTGAAACATTTATCACATGTTTTTTGCTTGATATTTGTTTTTATGTTGCTTGTAATTCTAATTTTTATACATGATATTTGTTCTTATTGTATATAATTTTGTATTAGGTTTAGAACTTTCTTTTTTAAACAAAAGGGGGAGGTGTTGTAGGAACTCCTACTGCCAGTAACCTTTAAGTTACCTGCCCACTTGGGCGTGGCTTCTTATAGTATATATGGTGTTGTAAAGTGTGTGTTCAGTCTCTCTTCCAGTGACATGATTCGGTTCCTGTTCTCCATTCTTGCAGAGGACTGTAATCTGTGAGTCTACCCCTGAATAAATAAAACTCTATTATACTCAATTCTGAGCTAATGTGGGATTTCTTTTAAGTATCTGTCCTTGGAGGTTAGTAGAATTACTTTAAATTTCTCTCCATTTTATTTGATGTTGGCTATAAGATTGCTGTAAATTATAGTCATTATGTTTAGATATGTCACTGATATTCCTAATCTTTCTAGGACTTTTATCATGAAGGGATGCTGGATTTTGTCAAAGGCCTTTTCTGCATAAGATGATCATGTGTCATGTTTTTCTTCTTTCAGCCTGTTTATGTTGTGGACTACATTTACTGATTTTCATATATTTAATCATTCTTGCATTTCTGGGATGAATCCTACTTGATCATCGTGGATGATCCTTTTGATGTGTTCTTGGTTTGTTTTGCAAGTGTTTTATTTTGAATCTATATTTGTATGGGAAATTGTTCTGTAATTCTTTTTCTTTGTTGGGTCTTTATGTGGTTTGGTTACAGTAACTGTGGCATCATGAAATGAATTGGGTAATGTTCCTTCTGCTTATGTTTTCCAGAATAATTTGAGGGGTATTGGTTTTAACTTTTTTTGAAGGTCTGGTAGAATTGTGCACCAAAGCCATCTGACCGTGGGCATTTTTTTTTTTTTTTACATAGGAGAATTTTAATGACTTTTATTTCGCTAGAGGTTTTAGATCTATTCAAATTATTTATCTGATCTTGATTTAGCTTTGGTAAGTGGTATGTATTGAGGAAATTATTTATTTCTTTTATATTTTCCAATTTTATGAAGTCAGGTCCTTATGATTCTCTAGATTTCCTTGGTGTCTACTGTTATGTGACCTTTTCATTTCTGATTTTGTTAATTTGGATATTCTCTCTCTAGTTAGTTTAAGGGTTTGTCCATCTTTGATTTTCTTAAATAACCAGTTTTTTGATTGATTTTTAAATATTGTTCTCTTTGTTTCTATTTTAGGTATATGGGTCTGGGATGATGATAGGAGTAGGTGCTGATTTCTGGAAAAAAAAACGGTGGGTGTTTTGTTCTTTTTTTCTCTGTTTTCTTCTTGGGTTTTAGGAGAGTGTGATGGCTATATGCTGCCCATTTTCCTGAACTGTTTAGCTGGTGTGTTCAAAGGGAATACCTGGTGGTGGTGGTGGTGGGGCTTGGAAAACTGGGAATGAGTTGGTGGAAGGAAGGTTGGTGAGGAAGTTCTTCTGATCCTTTGGGGATGGGATCAGAGAGGAAAGGGAGACAGCAGCAGATTTCCTGCTACAGTGCTGGGGATGGAGCCAGGTGGAGGAGTGGATTGCATTTAAGGAGCAGTAGGAGAGTTATGAGTTCATCTTCAGCCTACTTGTTGCCCTGGGAGTAGGGGCCCTAGAATTATCAGGGGGTGCCTGTTGGGATTGGGGTCTGTCTGGGGCAATGCAACAAGGGTGGAGGAGGAAGGTTAGAAGAGGAAGAACTGTGGGGTCGATAAGAGATGGGAGCAGGGGGACAGGGATGGCTGACAAGGGTGTTCTTATGCAGATCTGGGAATGAGAATGGAAATTGGATCTCAGGGTGCACAGAGAGAAGAGGTCTATGGGAAGCCTGCCTGGATTTCTGGAAGGCCTGTGGTTTAACATTGGGTACTTGCTGGAGCTGGGGGCTGGGATACAGCAAGAGTGTGGGGATGGAGGTTAGGAGGGCATGGTCTGTGGGATCCACAGGGGAATGGGAACTGGGGAAGGAAGACTGAAGCTAGTGTTCTGTTGCAGTACCAGGGGGGGAGACTGGGGGCTGGGTTGGAATGAAGGAAAGAGTGGTGAGTCTTCAATTATTACCCCACACCCCGGTTGGTGGTTGGTATGTTCCCAGTGGGTGCCTGTTGGGGTTGGAGCCTGGGGTAAATGCGATGAATTGGGGGGAAGGAAGGCTGGGGAAGAAGACCTTTATGCTCCCTTGGGGATGGGGTCAGAGAGGAAAGTGAGTCTAGAATGTTCTTGGTGATTTTTACTAAACGGTCTCTGATATTAGTTTTAGAAGTTATTTTTAAAAAATCAGTAAATTTCAAATTATGGCTCCAGGCAATGTTTTCAGCTTCCCCTGACCAGTTCAATATGAAACAATTCTAGCTAAAATAAGAATGACAAATTTGGAAAGACTCCCTATAAAACTGGACCCTTGAGACTCGTGGAAAGATTTAGTTTGGCAGTTCCCTCTCCCCCACAGAACTCTCTCTCAGTTTGCATATTAGCATAAATATGCATAATTCAAGTCACTACAAATCTTAAGGTTTCTGTTGCTGTGAAGAGACACCATTACCAGGCAACTCTTATAAAGGAAAACATTTAACTGGGGCTGGCTTACAGTTTCAAAGGTTTAGTCCATCATCAGCATGGTGAGAAACATGGAAGAATGCAGGCAGACGGATGTGGCACTCGAGAGGGAGCTTCTCAGCTTCTATATCCTGATCTGCAGGAAGAAGGAGACTGTGACACGAGGCCTAGCTTGAGCAAGTAAGATTTCAAGCCCACTTTCACAATGTCACAATTCCTCCAACAAGGCCATACCTCCTCCATAAGGCCACACCTCCTAATAGTGCCACTCCCTATGAGCCAAGCAAGCAAACACATGAGTCTATGGGGCCATTCCTATACAAGCCACCATGCCGTGTTCTTCAGTAATAAAATCACTCCCTGACTATTTATACTCATGAGGCTTCACCAACCTATGCACGTTACTTCTATAGTTACCTTAACATGGAGAGGGAAGGAACGCTCAGGCTTAGCTGTCTAAAGCTGGTAGGATCATCTTGAAACAGAGTGATATCATTGCATATTATGTCGTGAGAGAATCACATGTCCAGCCGGTGTAGTCACTTGTTGACATTGTGCTATTGGAGAAATGCTTAAATAAACAGCTTCAACTCAAGAGTTCTTTTGGATCAAAATGTTGCCATGGTAGATAGAGACATACATGTGTCTTTATGTTGACTTTAGTCCCTTGGTATGTAAGCTAATATCCTTTCCAAGGCCCTACGATAACTATATATTTGTTTAAGCTCTTACCAATGTGCTAGAGTGAAGATGTTGACCTCTTAAATTGGCAACAAGACAGTCAATAAAATTAGAAGATTAGGAGGAATTCAAAGAAGATATTTTATCCACCCCACAGTCTCAAAATGCTACTATTCCAAAAAACAAGACAAAACAAAACAAGAAAATCCAGAAAAATGCCAACAATGAATTATTGGACAGCTGGAATTTTGTTTACTTACCTCAGAGAAGCAAGTGCTAAGAATAAAATCTGCCTTGGATGAATACTTGTAGGATGATGTAATATATTGCCTCAAAGCGGGAGGTGCTGTGAGGAGGTTCACTGGAGTTGGTAGTGTGGGATCTTCATCATTCGGCTCTGGAATAGGACCGCTTCTGAATTTACAACTGGGGACAACTCTTTTAATTTTGCCCTTTTGGAACCTGGCCCTCCTGACACTAATGCAAGTCTTAGAATCATCTGTTTTGTTGTTTGATGGGGATTTAAAGGTCTTTGAGTGCCAGACTCCAAATTCTAAGCTGTTTTTAATCATTCTTAATTTGGTATAGCGACCTGGAAAAGCATTTTGTCTAAGAATCACCTCCCTGCAACTCAAGAACGAATAGACAAATAAAAAGCTCAAATTCTTCCTCATCGACCTTTAAAGTCTGAGACGTTTCTATCTTTTCTAATTTACATTTCTATGCTGTTCAGAATTCAACGAAAAAGAGTTCCAGAAAGACTAACCAGTTTTTCTAAGAATTTCCAATTTCTTATATATAATTCATTTTGTCTCTCTCTTTTTTTTCTATTGAAAATAGATTTTTTTCATATCGTGTCTTGCTCACAGTTTCTCCTCCATGTACTCCTCCCGGTTTCTCCCCACGTCCCCTTCCATCTAGAGTCACTCCCTTTGTGTCTCTCATCAGAAAACAAAGGGGCTTCTAAGGGATAATAATAATAAAATAACACAAAATAAAAAAATAGTAAGATAAAACAAAAACTAACACATCAGCGTTGGACAAGACAAAGCAGCAGATGGAAAAGAGCCCAAGAGAAGGCACAAGAAATAAGGTAGGCTGTCTTCAGACACTAGTTCTTGTTTGATGGTTTCTGTCAGCACAATAAACAAAATAATGAAAGTATCCTCAATGCACCAGTCCGTTGAAACTGTTGACTCGACAACCTAGAACGTCACCTGGGGAAGGGAGTCTCAGTGATTAGGTTGACCTGTGGACATGTCAGGGCGGATGGGTTGACTTTGTTATGTTGGTTCACATGTGAAGACTCAACCTCAAAATGGGCAGCTACTTTTCCTTGAGGTTGAGTTCTGCACAATATGAAAAGGAGACCTAATGAGGACCAGGCATGCAAGCATTTGTTCTTTCCCTGCTCGCCACACCATGTCTGTGACGAGCTGCTTCTAGGTGCTGCACCTTGGCTTCTCCTCCGAGATGAGCTGGCACCGGAAATGTGAATCCAATAAATCCTTTCTCCCTTACAGTTGCTGACGTGGGTACTTTATCACGGTGAAAGGAAAGGAAATCAGGACTCATAGAGAGGCAGAGTCTCACTCATTCTTTCAACAAGACCTGGCAGGTGCGTGAACGGAAGCAGAAAGATTCCCCTCTTGTTTTAATTCTGTATTCTCCTTAGGTGGGAAGTAAACAAACACTGACTGGCTTTAAAGAGCACACAGCAGGTTAGAGAGTGTGGCATAAGCAAGCCACAGACCAAGTCCCCATCTCCTCCCCTGTGTATTCAGGGCTCCCCTGACTCAGGACCACCCATGCTGAGACCCGTGGATTCCTGCCCATCTCCTGTGTATCCTGAGACTCAACTTTGTGATTGACCTGTGTCGTTAGTCAACAGGTTCTCACTCTAATTTCTACATATTTGACGACCCCTTTCCCACAGAGTCTCCTGTTTCTCTTCCTTTCCCATGTTATAATTGTTCACTGAGTTTTTTTAAAATGTATTTTAAAAGGAAAGAAAAGCGTGTAGTGCAGAGTTCTGAGTTGGTCATTGTGAACAGAAGGGAACTGCTATGCTATGTGACGTCTGACCGGAGCAGGCCATACCACTGGAGAACTGTTAGCCTCTGGCTGTGTGGGGTCACTATTTGCCTGTGTTTCTCTTAGGCCCTGCTCAGTCTGCCAGTTCCATGCTAGCATGGTGGTGTTCAGGAATTCCTGGCCTCAGGGATCAAGGACTTTGCTTAGTCATCTCCTCTCTTGAGAATGGAAACTGTGATTTATGTCTAAGAAAACCAGACAAAGATGTCAGGATATCCCTGTCTTAGTTAAGTCACAGTGAATGGAATAGGTGAAGGGCTATCTTTTTTGAGGCTACTTTATGTAGTGAAGGGATGGCATTCCTTCCACGATATTGGACAGCTTGCTTCCTTCCTTCCTTCTTTCCTTCCTTCCTTCCTTCCTTCCTTCCTTCCTTCCTTCCTTCCTTCCTTCCTTCCTTTCTTTTTCTTTTTGTATTTCAGTCAACGGGCAGATTTTAGTATCTCTTCATGTCGAGCAATTTTCCTTTTAGCAGAGGCTGGGGGATGTCGGCTTCACTCTCTATCACTCTCTATCCTATTCCATGGAGTCAGGGTCTCTCACTCAATCTAAATCCACAGCAAACCCAACATTCAGTATTGTAAGTTTTAGTAGCAAAAGAATCCTGTTACTGTATTAGCTACCTTTTCATTCCTATAAATGAGCAGCTCAAAGGTAGTGAGACACCAGTAGAGGAGGGATTTATTTGTGCCATGGTTTGAGGGCTCAGTTCACCATGGTGGGAAAGCAGGAGGGGAGAAACAACTTGCCGCTGATCTGGCAGGAAACTGCTAGCTGGCCATCTCCGCAGATCAGGAAGCAAAGCATGGGTGTCGCGCAGGCCCTGCTCCCGCTTTTCTTCCTATTCCTGTTACTCAGTCTTGAACCGGAAGCCCCTGAGATCACGAGACCACAGTCAGGAAAGTCTTGCCCCTCAGTGATCTCCAGAAAACACCGTCACAAGCACACTCGCAGGTGGACTTCACTACTACTCTGGGAATTTCTTAATGCAATCAAGTTGACGATGGAGATCAATCACCAGGACTGCGTTAGAAGGCGTACTGGCTCCAGTCTGCCTTTCCATACACTTTGCAATGACCAATGTTATCTGCTTTTCTGGGCTTACAGAGCATCCCTTTGCCTTTTCCTGTCAATATCTGGTAGTCTGTGGTCAGTTCACTGTATTTTCATTTATTGATGTTTCCTTATTTCAGTGTGTGTGTGTGTGTGTGTGTGTGTGTGTGTGTGCGTGTGTGTGTGTGATAAGCTTGTGTGTATATGCTTGTTTGCATGTGTGGACACTTATGAGTGTGCATGCATGTGAAGGGTATAGACTGAGGTCAGAAATCTTCATGGATGATCTAGTTCACTGAGGATTTCTCAGTCAAACCCAGAGCTTTTGGCTAGAGCTAGTCTTGGTAGCTTTCTTGCCTTGTGTAATCCCAGCCTCTGGCACCTCCATCTTTGGAGGCCCCTCCCCTTTGCCCTTCGAACTTGACCCCTCCCCAAGGAGGGTCAAGGTAGCCTGCCAAACCTTGACCCCTCCCGAGCAAAGGTCAAGATCACTCCCACAGGCTATTTAAACTGCTCCCCAGAAAATAAACATGTGGTTTCCCCCCTTCCTCCCCAGTGATGGTCCCATTGGCAGCTTTCCATTTCCCCTCTGCCCCCGCCTCCAGAGCAGGTGTCTAATTAAACCTGGATATCTTTTAATTTGATCTGATTTGGTTTGCTTGGGATTATATTGCGTCGGTGGAGAGGTTTGGTTAGGAAATATTACTAACTCCTTGGTTATCCCATCTCTACCATTTATGTGGGTTCTGGGAATCTTCCCGTTTTCATGGCAAAAGGTTTACCCACTGTGCCCTCTCCCTAGCCCTGACATGAATGTACTCTCTTAACATAGTTTTTTATCGATTCTTTGGGAATTTCACATCATGCACCCCACTCCTGTTCATTTCTCAGTCCCTCCATATCTGCCCCTTACCTCCTTACATTCCCCCTCAAAAGAAAAATTTAAAGAACATTAATTCAGAACAAAACACAACAAACAAACAAAAAAACCACTGGGTTCTTCCACCTTTCCAGCCTCTCCAACACCTCTTCAGCGTGTCCCCAGGTTGCAGTGCAGGCGGCCCAGGTAGGCATGGCCCTGGCTACAGCATGACCCTCATACACCAAAATAACCTCAGGTGACTGCCTCGGCTCTGGGCATCTGCATGGCCCTTGGTGGTAACTGGAGCCACGAACATCAGCTTAGGCCCAGACTGCTGTACGGTTGGGGATCCAGACATGACCATGAGTAACAACTTAGGGTTTGTCAATATTTTGGCCCCGGGTGATAGCTCAGGCCACTCAGATTGACATGGCCTCAATGGCAGCACCACCCTTGGACACCAACATGGCCCTAGGTGGCAGCCCAGACCAGAGCCTCTGCGTAGACTTTGGTGGCAACACAGGCCAGGGACATCAACATAGACCCTGACTGTGGAAGGGTCATGAACCCAGATATGGCCTCCCACACTGTATATCGGACCTGGATATCAGTATGGCCCCACCCAGGTGGCAGCACGGGCCACTCAGATGGGCATGGTCCCAGAGGCAGCATGGCTCTCGGAAACCAGTATGGACTCAGGTGACTGTCCAGACCCTACATTTCCTCTTTGTCTTTCGTGGTAACTGAATCCATGGACATTAACATAGGCTCTGGCTGCTGGAGGGCCTCACATCTAGACATGGCCCTTGGCTGCAGCTCAGGCCTGGGTGTCGAGATGAACGTGTTCTTAAATGTGTTAAAATTTTAACTGCTATGTAAAAATTGTCTATATTTTTGGGGTATTTTGTGATGCTTCAGTACATGGATGCTTAGTATACTGATTATTTACCTTCTTTGAAAAAAATTCAAAATCTTATCTTCTAGTGTATATACAGCTATAGTTAGAAAAGAGCAAGATGTTCTGGTAAGTGTGTTTTAAAATGCAGTGTGAACACAGGTTCTGTACCTGATGGGGACATTTTAGGTATCTTGGCCATCTCACCTGATATTTGGCTGTTTAATTTCTCTATATATTTATTTTTATATGTATTTATTTTCTATATGTTCTATTTTAATTCTGAAGAAAATTTTTTAATTTCTCTAACTTTTTGTTTGGGTGACTTACGTTATGGCTTCCCTAAGAAATGGTTGGATTTTATGGAGGCATTTTTTCAACTGAAGTTCCCTCCTTTCAGGTAACTCTCGCGTGTGTCAAGCTGGCAGAAGACCAACACATGTGAGTAAAATTACACCCAGGATTCTACCAAAAAGCGATGATTGTGCCAAAGTAATAATTGTTTAGGGAATATAAAATTTATTTAATATCTAAAAAAAATCAATCAGAAGACTGGCTATAAGGCATTTTCTTAATTAGTGATTGATGGGGCAGGGCCAAGTCCATTGTGGGTGGTGCCATCCTAGGCTGATGGTCCGGGGTTCTCTAAGAAAGCAGTGTGAGCAAGTCAAGAGGCAGCACCCTCCATGGCCTCTGCATCAGCTCCTGCCTCCAGGTCCCTGCCCTGCTTGAGTTCCTGCCCTCACTGCTTTGGATGATGAACTGTCATATGGAACTGTGAGTGAAATGAACCCTTTCCTCCCCAAGTTTCTCTTGTTTATGGTGTTTGATGTAAGCAATAGTAACCCTGCCTAAAACAACATATGAATAGAGAACACAAATGACTTCTAAGGATATGATTTTTGTTAATGAAAGATCTTTGCTTATAGTTTTCTTTTCTTGTAGTGGGTGTGAAATCAATTGACCCTAGCCTTCTAAAATGAGTTGTTCATAATTAATTGCTATTATTGCATCCTCACATGTTGGTAGTGTTCCCTAGTCAAACTGCACTGGCTTTTTCCAATGACAAAGTCCGTGTCTTTAACATAAACAGGATATTCAATTTTTACATTTCTTTTGGTGTTGATTATTGTACCTTTCAAGAAGTTGATCTATTCTACCTAAGGAGTCGAATTTATTTTTCTTTCAGTAATGCAGAAAGGTTAAAGACAAACCCTTTGGTCTCAAATGAATAACCCAGGCACCTTGGTTAGTGAGCCATTCAACAGTCATTCTAGAAGTTCAGTGTAGAGCGAGTTAGTGGGCGGAGGAGAGGCTGTTGGTAGACAGGAGCTCTTCAGAACTGTCTCAGATGTCTCTGACACGGTCAGTCTTAAGTATTCCTACCTAGTAAGTCGGCAGCCAATATTGCTAGTCGTTCACTGTGCTCTCCTTCGTGCACGGAACATCAGAACAATGAGTTCTTTCTGATGCACTGGGGCTGCTCCTAATGATAGAGGACATTAAATTAGTAATAAACACTTCAGACTTATTCCATATAGAGACCCTGTGACCATCCATGAACAGTTCTTTATCATAAAATCCACAGGGTGTGAAGTGCTCACCTTTACTGATGGCGTCATCAAGGTTCCCTCACAAAGTTAAGTCAGTCAGTACCTCATGCTTTGTCATCAGCTATTGGCAGAGCAAACTTACCACATCCCGTAGTGTTGTGTTTTTCTTCTGATTCTTTTTGTTGCTTTGTTTCAGAGCATTATCCCCTACCTGTCACTCGAAGGAAAGGGCTGTTTTCTTTTCTATTCTTGGTGTCCTTTCTTGGTATCATCACAATGATTTCCTAAAGGCCTTGAAAGATAAATTCATGTTTTTATAGCTTATTGTCATTTAAATCAAACTGATTTATGGAAATAAGGAGCTATTGATTTAAGTATGCAAGCTCCTGCTTATTGGAGCAAAACAAGCAGATCACTGTGACTGGGATTTTTAGGAGAAAAGGGGGCTAGGGCAGCAGGGTCTTCACTGAGGGTGATCTTGGTAAGCCAGGAGGCTGACCTAGCTAAAACCTGGCAGGAATTTAGTTCCTGCTGGGGAAGATGACCAAGTGGATATGGAATAATGAGGCAATTCAAGCAGACTGAAGAATTCAAGAGAGGGGGCAGATCAGTGAGCCAGGAGACCAACAGGACACTTGGTTTGCAAATACCAGGACTGGCTTAGCAAGTTTTCATCTACTGAGCTACATGATCTACTACCCAGCCAAGATGAGTGGAGATTCGTCCTAAAGGTTTGAGAAGAAAAGGCAGCCTCAAGTCCATAGCATTCAAGGAACAAATCATTGGAATAACACACTTGCTTCCCTTATGACTAAGTATCATTCTAGTCATTTGAGAGGCTAGGCGGCTTCCTAAGTCTTTGATAACTCTACTTCTAAAAAGTTGGGTGTAAGCATTTATGTATGTTTCAGATATTTTCTGATCAGCAATGTTTATATGAATATCTTTGGGAGATTCTGTGTCTGCATAGCAATAGTTAAAACGTTTATCTCACCACCTCTGAGTATCTATTACTCTCTGATATTTATTTATGATATTGTTTTCACACACAAATAAAAAGTGTCATATAAAACCTTTAAAATATGAAAATATAGATAAATGCCCCATAGAGAATAAAAGGAGACCAGATGGGCCTTAACAGGAGAGCCATCTTTTCTCCCACTTGAGCCCACAGTGGAGTTGGGGATGACATACTCAGTGGTATGTTGCCTAACCCTTTGTTCTGAAATTCCTCTGGCTGATATTGAAACTGGACTTCCGTGCCACCTTTAGCCCCAGTAAGCCTTCACATCAATTTTGGACAGCCCCAGCACCCTCACTGTCCACCATAGATCAAGCCTGCTACTAGGTTGATAGACATTTCTGCTGGGGTCTGCATGTTCCTTTCACAGCAGGGTTAGCAGCGAACCTGCCACTTCTGGAACCTGATGTCCTTCAGGGTCTCTAGGGTCTCCAGTACCTGCATGACTGCTTCCTTAAAGCCTCTACCTAGTGCAGACTGTGTAGCTGTTTTAGAAACTCATAAGCCTGCAGATAAACAAAAGACAGACTTCTTTGGGACAGAAAACAATCTGAGTTTATATGAAGCTTGCGTACCTGAAGCACCTTGCAGCAGGAGGGAGGAAGGTCACAGAGGCTGTTTCCATAACATAGAGGATATTGAACTCAAATTCATGCTCCAGTTGTTATTCTAAAGTGCTTTATGAAGAGTATATCATCATCATCATCATCATCACCATCATCTTCCTTCTTCTTTTTCAAGATTTATTTCTTTGGCTGTATGTATATGGTGTTTGTTGGTGTCTATGCCTGTGTTCCAAGCATGTAGTGCCCATGGAGTCCAGAAGAGGGCATCAGATCCCCTGGAACTAGAGTTATAGACAATTGTGAGCTGTCATGTGGGTGCTGAGAATTGAAACCAGGTCCTCTGGAAGAGCAGTCAGTGCTCTTTACTGCTGAGCCATCCCTCCTACTGAGATCACATGTTCTAAAAGAGGTTGCTAGCTTGACTTCAAATTTTTAATATTTAGATACATAGTACTGGATTTCTCTCCAAACTCTTACCTTGGACTTCACTCATGGAAGGTCCCAACTGTTTGAGAACACACATTTCATCCATAGTAAATTACCCTCTCAATTTATCTAAATTCAAGGTTTTTTGCAAGCCTAATTTTATTAGATGGGTTTCACTTATTTACTTTATTCCTTCCTTTAAGGCACCATAGTATTCTTGACACGAGTACTATGGCACACATAAAGTTTTATTTTGTGTTTTAAGATCATTTACATAGCTTATACAGTAGTTTCTTATCTCAGGCTATCTTGTAACATTCCTTTCCAGGTCCTTAGATAACACCATAAGAAAGAACTCCAGCTCATTTCCAGATCTTTAGCTACTGTCTTTATAACATGAGGGCCGGCTTGTTGGGGTTTCTGTCCCTCCCAGTACCCCAACAGCTGGCAAGCAACAAAGAAGATCACTCACAAGATTCCATAAGGTTATAAACTGATTGGCCCATTAGGTCAGGCTTCTTGTTAACTCTTATAACTTATATTAACCCATTATTCTCATCTATGTTTGCCATAATGGCTCCGTACCTTTCTCTGCTGGGCAAGTTACTTGCTGCCTCTTCGGTGGTCTGCACAGGAATGGCTGAGAGAGAGCTTCTGCTTCCAGAATACTCCCAGTCTCTTTGCTCCACCCCTACTTCCTGTCTGGCTTTCCCGCCTATACTGCCTGCCTGGCCAATCAGCGTTTTATTAAAATACATGATTGACAGAATACAGATAATTCTCCCGCACCATGTCTTATTGAAATATATACTTCTACTAAAATGCAGGGTATAAGTGGAGACTGCCCACTTGTTTCCCAGACCCCCAGGACCCAAATAATCACACAGAAACCATATAATTACAACACCATTTGGGCCTACTAGCTCAGGCTTCTTATTAACTCTTACATCTTAAATTAAACCAATTTTATTAATCTGTGTATCACCACAAGGCTGTGGCCTATCGATAAAGGTTCTGGGGCATCGATCTCCTTCGGCAGCTACATGATGTTCCCCTGACTCCGCCTATTTTCTGTCTATATCTCTGTTTGGATTTCCCACCTGGCTTTACTCTCCTAAACCATTGGCCAAAACAACTTATTTAATAACAAATGGTAATAAACATATTCATAGCATATAGAAGGAAATCCTACATCACCAGGACAAGAACAGTTATGAATTATATTGATAAGACAATGTGTTTGTGGGTTAATGTTTATTTTGCTATACAAGGGCAATTTCAATTCTCTCTTAGAAACTGAGATATGTGTTCCTCTAGACTTGTTGGTAGGATGGTGATATTGATGGTATGACACAGCAGAGGTGATGGTGAAGAGGTGGTGACTTTGGCCATCACAGTGAGTATGATGGTGTAATTGTGTTGATGAGGGTGATGGTGGTGGTTGTTCCGGTGATGGTGAGGGCAATGGTGATTGTAGTGGTGGTTTATGGTGATTATGATATTGATGGTTGGTTATAAGTAGTGATAGTGATGATGATGGTATACTGGTGTCGTGGCAGTCATGAGGTGGGGGTGATATAGTAGGTGCAGTGTTGATGTGGGAGGTCCTTCTGTATATGTGTTGCTTTTATTGGTCAATGAATAAAGAGGATGCTTTGGCCTATGATAGGGCAGAGTAGAGCTAGATGGAAAAACTAAACTGAATGCTGGGAGAAAGAAGGCAGAGTTAGTGAGATGCCATGTAGCTGCTGCAGGAGACAGACACACCAGAACCTTGCCAGTAAGCCACAGCCATGTGATGATACACAGATTAATAAAAATGGGTTAATTTAAGATATAAAAGCTAGCTATAAAGACGCATAGGCTATTGGCCAAACAGTATTGCAAATAATATAGTTTCTGAGGGATTATTTCAGGTCTGGGTATCTGGGAACAAGCAAGCAGCCTCTGCCAGCAGTGGGATGAAAATTGTTGTGGTGTGGGGTTTTAAAAGATTTTAAATTTATTTTACTGTATGTATATTTATGAGTGTGTGTGTGTGTGTATGTGTGTGTGTGTGAGAGAGAGAGAGAGAGAGAGAGAGAGAGAGAAAGAGAAAGAGAGAGAGAGAGAGAGAGAGAGAGAGAGAGAGCAGGTGCACACATGTCATTACGTGCATGTATATATAGGTCAGAGGATGTGCTAGTTTTTTGTTAATTCGCATGAGCTGGGATCATCTGAGAAGAGGGAACCTCAGTTGAGAAAATGCCCTCATTAGAGTCATATGATTGACCTGTAGGTAAGCCTGCGGGGGCACTTTTTTGATTAATGATTGATGTGGGTGGGAGAGCCCATCTCACTATAGGTCATATCACCCCCAGACAGGTGGTCTTGTATTATATGAGATATCAGGCTGAGAAATCCATGAGGATCAATAGACAAAATTCCAACATGCATGCAAGCAACATTCCTCCGTGGCCTCTGGTTCAGTCCCTGCCTCTGGGTACTTGCCTTGAGTTCCTACCTTGACTTCTTACCTAAGTGATGGACTGTGCTCAGGACATCTCAGTCAGAAAATAACCCTTTCCTCCTCCACATTATTTTTTGTCATGGTGTTTATCATAGTAGTAAAAGCAGATCAAGACAGAGGACAACTCTTGACATTTGGCAGTGAGTTTTCTCCTTGTACTCTATGGAGGATCTGGAGTTTGAACTTGGATCATCTGGCCTGAATGCCAGATCCTCTACCTGCTAAGTCTTCTCACCAGCCTTAGTGATATTAGTTTTATAATCTAAAAGAATATTTTTTCTTGCTTCTTCAAACACCTACATTTTGCTAACAAGCCTGATCTTCTAAATTATAATATAATGGTTGGGATTTAAGAAATTTGCTTTAAACCATTTAAGCCTAACACCTATAATGCCATTTGACATCCAAAGAGGCACCTGTTAAATATGTTAATGATGAGGATACTGGAATAGTGTCTCAGTACTGCTGATAGACAAGACAAAGGTTTAGGGAAGATGAGGAAAAAAAATGTAGATTTAGGATTGGGTAAGGTACAAAAGCCATTATAGTGTGTTCTATACAGAGTGTTCAGTGCCATTGAAGTTGTGTTCATTAAATATTTAAGAATATTTATTGAGTATTTGTCATACATCATGTGTGTTTGAGGTAATATCTATGAATGGATAGACAGAGCCCCAACATGCATGAGACTTCTATGTTAGAATGGTGGGGAGACAGTTAACAATGCTACTGACACACAAAACTTCATAAGTTTTAGCATGTTATGGGAAAGGGAACATGTCAAGAAAAGGAGAAGGGCTGTGAAGGTTAGGGTAGGGAATGGGACAAATTCTTCCTTATGTGGATCGAGGAAGGAGACCCTGAGACGGCAGCATTTGAGAAGTTTTTAATGAAGTGAGGCGTTTGGCTACCTGGATGTGAAGGGGAAGATTACCCTGATAGTGGGTCAGCCAGATCAGTGACCTCAAGTTAAGTGTGGGTGAAGACAAGCTAGCGATGATAAATGATTGGTAAGTGGAAGGAGCTGAGGTCAGGGCTGTGTCACATGGGTTGAAATGACCTTGGGCTTTGCTTTGAAGAATGTGGGGAGCCACAGAAAAGCTTTGAATAAGACTCTGGCTTTCATTCTTTCAAAGGACTCTGGTCACTGAATCACTAAACAAAGGAGGGAAAGACACAATCAGTGTGCTGGCTAGTTTCATGTCAACTGGACACAAGCTAGAGTCATCTACTGGGGAAATACCTAACTGAAAAAAAAAAATGCCTCCATCAGATTGTCTTGTGGGCAAGTCTGTGGTGCATTTTATTTATTATTGTTTATGTAGGCGGGCCCACCTCATTATGGGCAATATCAGCTCTGGGCAGGTGGTTCTGGGCTGTATAGAAAGCAGACTGAGAAAGTCTCCTTAGTGAGCAAGCCACTAAGGAGCACTCCTCCATGGTCTCTACTTCATTTTTTGACTCCAGGTTTCTGACTTGAGTTCTTTCTGTAATTTCCCTCAGTGATGGTGACTGAGAGTTGTAAGTTGAAATAACCCTTTCCTCCCTCACTTGCTTTTGGTCTGGATATTTTATCACAGAAATATAAACATAAGTAAGACATTCAGTAAGAACAGTAATGTCTGTTGGGAGGACATTTTACTCATGTATGAGTAGGGAATTCCCTGAATAGGCATGCAGCACAATGAACAAATTCTTCCAGCTAGGCCCCACCTCCTAATGTTTCCAAAATTTCCCAAAATAGAGCTACCAAGTGAGAACCAATACACAACAACAGCATGTAGAGAGGACATTGTGGGAGAATTGTCTGTATTCTGTCAATCATATTTTAATAAAACGCTGATTGGCCAGGCAGGCAGTATAAGCGGGAAAGCCAGACAGGAAGTAGGGGTGGAGCAAAGAGACTGGGAGTATTCTGGGACACAGGAAGCTCCCTCTGTCACTCCTGCCCAGGCCACCGAAGAGGCAACATGTGAGCTGCCATGCTGAGAAATGTACTGAGCCATGCGGCTAGCATAGATAATGATAATGGATTAATATAAGTTACAAGGACTAATAAGAAGCCTGACCTAATGGGCCAATCAGTTTATAACCTTATGGAGTCCTTTGTGTGATTTACTTTGGGGTTTGCCGGTTGTGGGGTACCGGGCAGGACAGAAACCCCAACAAGCCAGCCCTACATGTTACAGGACATGATTAATAACAACACTTTATATACATGGCATAAATATGACCAATATGGATTTCCAACAGATTGGATTTAAAGTTAGTTGTGTGGTACACTCTCATTGAGAAGGCTCAACTATCCAGGAATTCATTTTTAAAACACAAGACTTTAAAAAACAACAAACAGTTATTGGTTTAATTATTGGAATGTAAATAATGAAATTATAGGTAAAATTAGAAATAATACAAAATAACAAAATTATCATAATTTAAAAATGTTGAAGCTGGTGTTAATGAGGGAGATGTATTTTATCAAAAGGATAAGAATTAAACTAAGTAAAAGTAATCATAAAAACACCATCTTTCTTCTCAAAATGGTGTTAGGGTGGGATCTGGAATTTGGAAGTAATGGCCGGAAATATCATGCAAAAGCAAGAAAGGTGTTTCCCGAAAACAAGATGAAGTTCAGAGTAGCAGGTTAAGGCTAGACAGCCTGGCAAGCTGGTAGGAACCAGAGCTGAAGGGTTGGATATTAGGGCTTGGACTTGTTATATATTTTCTTTTGGTTTTTAAAAGGACAAATAGCGGAGGCAGATTTCCTTTCTTTCTATGGCGAGCAAACAAAGAACTATCAGAAACAACCTGAGAGGGGTATTTATGTAGACTCACAGTTTCACAGAATTCAGTCCACAGTGGTGTGACCCTGGGCTCGGGCAGAGCAGCGTGTGGGAGGAGCAAATGCTGGAGGAGAGTGGCTGCCTCTATCGTGGACAATAAGAAAACCGGAGGAGTATTGACAACGCACAGAGGCACGCCACCGTTGAACACATTCTCCCAACTAGGCTCCACCTCCTAATGTTTTCAAAACTTGCCAAAATCGAGCCACCAAGTGGGAACCAAGCAATTAGCATGTGAGCCTGTGGGGGTCATTTCAAATTGATACCATGACATGGGTCATGAGAAGCAGTAATACGTGCTTCTCATGTAAGTACAGGAAGTTTGGTGCCATTTAGTGTCTTCATTGTGTTAACGTCACCATATTGCTTCTCTGAGGCACACTCAGTCCTGTGTCAATCATCCCTACAGCTGAGGCCCTTGCAGATGTGCTGTGAAGACCAATGACTTGTACACTGAAAGATAGTTAACATGACCTACACAATAATAGCCTCCCTCTCCACCACTGGAAAATCAGGTGGAAAACTAGGGAGGTGTCATCATGACCAGAACAGCCAGGGAAGAGAAATAGGCTTTTGATATAATATAATGTAATATAACATCGCGATATAATTCAATGCAATCAATATACTGTTTTTTGGCTTTATTTTTCAATTGGGAATGAAACTCCAGGCATGGTTCATGCTAAGAAAGAGTTCTGCTACACTGAGTTACCTCCCTAGACCTTAGGCATGGATTTTATGATTGGAAAAAAAATAACCACTTTATTATTTTGAAAATAATGAGAATCTTTTTTAAGAAGCAAAATTTTAAGGAAAAGGATGGTCCATGATTTTTCCAGAAAGCTTGGACCTTTAGTGAAGCTAGAGCCACCACTAGCCCAGTAGGCTGTTCTGTCACCGAAGCTTCTGTGTGTGGGACTCCTATATTTTGACTGAGCTAATTAGTCTGTTTTGACTGCACACACGAAGTGGAAACCACCTTTGCTTTTAAGAGCATTTTCGCCCAGTGCTTTCTACTGTATTCAGCACACTTTATTCTGCCAAAATTGCCCAATTCAGCCTTGCAGCCCTCTGTTCTTCCATGGAATATCCACAAATAGACGCGGCCTGCACAAGCAGCAAAGCGATGCATCTGGATTTCTGATTTAGCTGAAAGATGTGTAAAAATGCGTGGAGCCACATCTGAGGAAGGGAAAGAACACTTTTTCCCCGACCATCAGTGTGATTTATGACCCCTGAACTGCTTCCCCATCCCTCATTTGAAAATTGGCCTGAGCAAGAATGGAAGAAACGCAGATCTGAGGCTCCGGAGCGCTTGGAAATGGGTATTAGTGGATCAAATGCTTGGCACGGGCTCTGCTGTCAGCACCTCAGGTGTGTAATGCATTTCAAATTTTCAAGAGGCGACTTTGATTTTGACATAATTCACACTCAAGTATTTCTTTAGATCGGGCTGAGTAATAGCCAAACACAAAGAAAGGTATTACCTGGAACGAGCTACAGTACCCTTTCCAATATTTCCAGCTTCAGTTCATAGGAATGTAATCTTTCCATGGCTCTGATAAATACAAACTTTAAGAAAAATGTTTTTAATGATCTTATCCCTGGTAGGTGCCAGGATGACAAGTGGAGCCCACAGACTTCAATAGCACATAATGATGTTTTGAAAACAGACGGGGGGAAAAAATGGAGGGTTCTTGTCCATCTCTTCTGCAGTGCAATGTGTGGGATACAAAGTGCTTGGGAGGCACGGTCTCTGAACAGCCAACACTCACTGATTCATAGCAAATGAAAACACATTCCTGAACTCCGTCTTTAGATTCTTTCTCCTGTCACAAAGTTGTCCCCTCTAAAGCTGGCATGGAACTTGTAAGCTCAAGAGAATGTCATCCGTATTTAGCACGGGTCGCCATGACAGTTACCTCCTCCTTGTCTGGTGGACTACATGGTGGAAGAGTGGTCCAGCCTGCCTCTGATCTAAGCCTAAGAACACTGGCTGATGCAGGGATCCACTCCAAAAAGGTCCAAAGAAGTGAGGAAACTTGGGCTCCGAATCATTTTCTTTCCCCTGAAGCGCTCACTGTTCAAAGCTTTTCAGCTCGTGGAGACGCCTAAGCAGTGGTGGTTGCATCTTGGCTCTGGATGATGACTGTTCAGCTCTGAGAAAGTGGGAAGTAAGTTAGAGAAAACAATAACTAAGTGTGCACATGGCAGGACAAACAGAATCCCCTCAAGCATTATCCCAGTCTGTCTGCGCTGAATAAACTCCACCCTGCACCTACTTTACCTCCCCATAGCTGGCTTTCAAACTCTTCTGAGAATACATCCCTTTTTGCATGTGTCCAGGTACCCCACCTTCCCCACACTATTAACCCCAACCTCCAGTCTTCTAGTAACTTGAACCTTCAGCCCATGCTGTCAAATATTTCTGATAAGGTCACAGCAGTTGTCTCGAGAGGAGCTGATCACTAATCCCAAAGACTAATTTGGGGCCATACTGGCCCCAGTGATCAACTGGCTCCTTTCAAAGATGCCTTAAGTCTACCTGAAATCCATTGGGAAGAAATGTCCTAGTAAAATGACATGTGATCAGTGACCTCTGCCGTGGTAGATGATAATCCCCCAATGCGCTGTGCACAACCAGGCCATTCTTTCCTGTATGGACAAAGGGCTTGCACTGGATTGACATCTATAAACCTATTGCATGTAAGATAAATGTTATTAGAAGTCTGTAAAAATTTACAGTACTGCATTTTTGGGTTACTATATTTTCATAAAAGCATATTACCCAGAAGCTTCAAAGTGAGGTATATCAAAGTCCCAGAAGTGACAGATGGACACGGCCCTTGCTATCCACAATACTGACTATAATTCTCCTTGGGACATGGTAGCTTCATGGTTAGTTTAAAACTTGTCTTTGACTCTACCCATGTCAGAGGCCAACACACACATCTAAGACATTAGTTAGCATGGTTACAGAGGACCAGTCTTTGCTTTCTTAAGTAACCAAGATGTAATTCAAGCCGAGTGAAGGCTTTTGCTGTATTTGTATACATAAAGCACCTGATGTTCTAAAGTACGCTCATGAGATGGGGATGGAGTTCAGTAGCTGCATGCTACTATTTTTGAGAATCTCAGCTCTATCCCTAGCAGGGCAGAAGTAGGTGAATGAATGGATTAATAAGCAGATAACGGGCCATGGAGATGGTTGAATGTGTCAGAACACTTGCTTTCTTGTTTGTGGACCTGAGTTTGAATCCTAGAACACACATACCTGGTTGTAATCCCAGATGTGGGGTGGGCAAGAGATAAGAGGACAGCTGAGTTGCCAGCCTAGGTCCAGGCTCAATGAGAGGCCTTGTCTTAAGACAGTGGTTCTCAACCTTCCTAATGCTGCGACCCTTTAATACCATATGGTTGATGACCCACAACCATAAAATGATTTTCATTGCCACTTCACAACTAGTTTTGTTATTGTTGTGAATCATTATGTAAATAAAAAATTTGATATACAAGATATATTATATGTGACCCTTGGGATAGGGCTATTAAACTTCCAAAAGGGTCATGGCCCACAAGTTGAGAACCACTGTCTTAAGGTAGCTTGTGATTGAGTGGGATACCCAACCTCTCTTTTGGTCTCTGCATACGTAGACAGGACCTGACCCGAGGGGTGGTGCTTTTGTTTCTTTCCCTGTGACTGCTTTTGTGAAAAAGCAGGTAGATTTAAGGCATCTTTGAAAGGAGCCAGTTGATCACTGGGGCCAGTATGGCCCCAAATTAGTCTTTGGGATTAGTGATCAGCTCCTCTCGAGACAACTGTTGTGACCTTATCAGAAATATTTGACAGCGTGGGCTGAAGGTTCAAGTTATTAGAAGACTGAAGGCTGGGGTTAATAGTGTAGGAAAGGTGGGGTACCTGGATGCATGTAAAACGGGATGTATTCTCGGAAGAGTTTGAAAGCCAGCTATGGGGAGGTAAAGTAGGTGCAGGGTGGAGTTAATTGCAGCACCGATGGACTGGGACAATTCTTGGGGGGATTCTGTTTGTCCTGCCATGCGCACACTTAGTTATTACACACTCTGTAAGATTCTGTAGGGCTGCTGAGCAGCGACTGCCACAGCAGAAGATCCAGCTAGTCCCCCGGGATGAGAGAAATGGCCCTCATCCTATGACACACTGAGTGTGAGCAAAAATGTATGACTCAGTAAAATGTCACCAGTGGTCCCAGGCAGAAGGATATCAACTTTATGTTGGCCTTTTTCCAAAGCTAGGTGTTCGTGGAGAAAACAAAGCCCTCCATGACTTCCAGGATCGGGACCAATGTTCACAGGTGGTCACTGGTGTGTTTTGTCCAAACACAGATCACTCTGTTACCATCGAAGAAACAAGACTACTTTGCAATCAAGTCAGACTGCAGAAAGACATGTCCATTGTCAATGCCACATGACATGACGGGATCAGACATCCCCATCCTGTCCGTATGAGCAGCTACCACTGCCTTGTCAATCACAGCCCAGATCTTCAGCTCTCCCATCTTCGAGTAAGGTTTACTGATGTGTTCAATAATCATCTCCATTTGCTGGCAACACCCTCTCTAGAACAAGTTTCCAAACCCTTCCATTCTTCCCCCCAATCAACACAATAAATCCTTTCTAATAGCTGCCCATGGTGCATGCTTTCTCTCACAGTAGCTGTAGGAAGCCAGCTTACTGCTGCTGCCTTCCTACGGGCTCTGGCTAGAGGCAGGGAGAAAACTCCCTCTTTTCCTTAAGCATAAACCTTGAAGAGTTCCTGTCCAGGAAAAGGAGGGTTGGATTCTCAGTCTGAGGTTAAATAGGGCCCCTGGTAGTACAGGAAGAATCTAGATCAGGATCATGAGAAAGCCTCTTGGAAGGTGAGTTTGCTTCTCCAGGATGCCTTTTTCTTACCCCCTTCCCCTGTGGATTGGCACAGCCCTGGGGTAAGAAACATCATTTTTCTTAGAGTAGTTGAGAGTAGTCCCAAACAGCAACTAAAGCAAGTTGGGAACGGTGTTAAATTAGTTCAGAAAAGCATTTACAGTGTATTGGTCATTCACAAGATTTCCGAAGAGAAAGGTCAGAAGAGATGGGATGGGTTTTTCTAGAGAGACTCTCAAAGGATCCGTGAAGAGGTACCCATCCCCTGGAGGACCAGTGGCAGGTGAAGGAACTGAATGCCTGGGCTAGTATTCTGCTGGAAGACATTCTGGAACATGCAAGCAGATTTACCAAGACCTCTTTCCGTGGGGGTAGATATCCAGTCCCGGCTACCCCCCACTTTCCTGAAGGCAGAAGATGAAGTGGAACCAACCCCTGATGAATGAAGGTCAAAACGACAGCTTCCGTTGCTTTCGGGCCACATGACTCAACTCATTCTGAGGAGGGTCACAGCGGAGGGACGGGAAGCAGTAGATACCGTTCAATGACAGAATTCTCGTTTGGAGAGCAGTGTGCAGAGCATGTCATAGGGTTTTACATTAAAATATTCACCTTCGCTTTGGCTTCCCTCCTCCTCCTCCTCCTCATCTTCCTCCTCCTCCTCCTCCTTCTCCATCTTTCAGAGACCTTGGCGTTCTCCCTAGCCTGGATACCAACAGAGAATGCATTTTTCATCCCCAGCTCCATACAACAATCTCTATGGCTCTCAGGCCAAGGAACAGGTTCCCTGGAGTTTTCCTGACAGATTCACTAACTTCCTTCAACGTCCCATCACTTCTTTCGCCTTGTTCAGGGTCAGTAGTAATGAACCACTGTGATTGCCATCTTTCTTCATCCCCAAAGCATGCCACCCTCACATTTTCTATAAGGTGTAGTAAGAGGACTGCTGGGGTTAATCCTAATACTCAGTCCCCACCCCAAACAGCCGGTGGCATGCATGGCCACACAAACAGACACATATTTATCATACTAACACACAAACAGCAATAATATATTTTTACATTTTTTCCACGTAGTGCCAATTTTACATTTTTAATAAAGTTTCCTAAGCAAAGTTAAAATGTGATATAGCTTTAATAAAAGCTTGGGGAAATATACCTGCAAGTTGAGAAGCTGGACTGAAAGTATCAGTGTGGGCTTCGTATTTCACAAACTCCTCACTAAAATTCAGGAATTTAGGGTTGCCAAGACTACAAATTCTTCCTTAGTGACCTTTCAAAAGCACAGGTTCAAGTTGGTAATGATTACAAGGGCGATTTTAAAAGTCCAGCTGTTAGATTCAGCAAACTCAGGAACACAGATGTGCCAGCATCACTGGTCACATTTCTCCCTCCACCGTCATTGCAATCTTGGGACGTGTGTGAGCAGGCCACAGGTATGAGCAAATAGGACAGCTGGCTATCATCTGGGATGCTACATGTTATTACAAGCAATCAGGATTATCCCTTCTTTTTCTGTACATACATCCTAAAAGGAAAAAAAAGTCATAATTAAATCATTCATTAGAAATGGTTGTCCACACTGCGCTGGGACACAGTGGTAGGTAATTGGCCACTCTGTGATCATTGGTCTGATGTCAATTTACAACAAATTAGAATCCCCTAAGTAGGTAACCTCAGCTTAAGAACTCTCCTGATTGCCTTAACTAAAGAGGGGAGACCCACCTCAAATGTGCTGGCATCTTCAGGTAGAAGCCTAGATGCAAAAGGACATAGCCAAGGCAAGATCATTCTCTACTCCTTGGCCTTCACTCTTGCTGGTTCTGCCTTTGCTTTTTCTGCTGAACTAATGAACACCATTCTTATTGATGTTGTTCCAGTCTCCCAACTTCCAGTGTGGACTCCGTTCAGTGACTCTCTACAACTTCCAGGTTTTCCCTGCCAGATTGGAACTGCTGAGGCACCAAGCCTGTGTGAACTGAGCAACTACTGGGTTGTTCTCAGACAGCCAGTGTGGGACCACTCACACTACTGAGGCATCAAGGAACCTGACACAATGGTTGTTACAATTTTAGTGTAGGCTGATTTGATAAATTATATATGTATGTATATACATAAAATACATATGTGTGTATGTGTGTTCATGTGTCTGTGTGTGTACAGTTTTTCCAGGATGTGGCTGTCATGCACTGTCTTTATCATGCACACCTCTGAACTGCTCTTTCTATGATTTGTTAGATGAATAGCTGAGAAAACGGATATTCCCTCCACTTTCACCTTTTTGGCATCAGGTTGGGGAAGCATTCTTTTTACTTTGTCCTGACTCTTTCTCAGGACTGCTAAAATGTCAGAAACCTGGAGAAGTTGGGAAAATCTGCAAATATGAACTCCCCAATACTTTCATATTAGTAAGCAGGAGCTTTCCCTAAAGTGAGATCTTTGTGTTCATTTGGGGGAGAATACCAAGATTTCCTCTAGATGGGGTGCTAGCATATTCCTGACTTTGTACAGAATTGAGGTCACCTTGTATTTAAATGAATTAGTGAATCCAGTCTAGTGCTTCATAAAGTCTACAACGTGTTGTGGAAATTTTCTTTGATCTTCTCGCAAATGTCAAAATTTGCTAATCTACTCTAACTTCTCATAAGAAATATTAAGTATTAAGTTTACAATCCATAAAGTACATGTGTACACACATATGTTCACATGCATACACATATATGCCCATGTGCACACATTCATACAACTCACATTCACACATACATGCGCACACACATGCAAACATACACATGCTTCTGTGGAACTTCTGTGAGCAGAAAAGACGCCTGGATTACTTATTTTAGATAAAAATGAGCTGCTTTTGAAGCCTAATGGCTGTAATCTATTTGTGATGCTTTGCTTCTAAAATATTTCTTAATTTGCTAAACCAATCTTCCTAGTAAAACTTGCACAATATTGAGAAAATTACTCTTTATAATGGGTTGGGAGGTGTGTGTATGGGGAGAGATGTTGAGCTAGGGTGTCATGTAGTCTAGGCTAGCCTCGGCATTGAGACAGGGTGTCATGTGTTCCAGGCTAGCCTCATACTCACTGTAGAGCCCAGACTGGCCTTGAACCCCTAATTATCTGGCTTTCAAATGCCAAGTGCTGGGATTATAGGCATGTGCCATCACTTGGTTCCTTTTTACTAATTCTAGGACTATGGTTGGCAAACAGACAGTAGCATGCTTGCTGGTTAATTTCAATGCATGTGCTAAAAGTCAATTCACGAGGCCTAGAGAGTCTCACTGTGCTCTATACACACATGGATTTGCTTTTCATCATTCTTGGGTGGGAATAAAATAACTTCATCCACATGTATACACTTCAGTAATTTATTTCTTATGTTCAAAGGAACTCTTGGGCATGTGAGCACCCTGGGAAGATTAACACTGGGGGCATACCCAACATGGTGGACTGTGGACTTCACTTAGAGCCTGTCTGTTAGTGGAGCTTTGCGGTCATGCAGACCCAGATCTGAGGCAGGTGTAGAGCTTTGGATGGCTTTAGAATAAATAAACACATCCTATATTCCTAGCCCATTTATGTTTTTTAATGAAAGACATAATTAAACAGTGTGTTCTCTGAAACCAAGAATTCACCGATGATCTGGGAGTCTATGTTAAAAGCATATTTAGCCTTTAGAAATTCCCAAACCCCCACCATAACTGTCACATTACTGCCATCAGCAACACAGGATGTGGCTGCTTCAGGTCCTTAGGTCCTTATGCTCAGATGCCGTGGTGGAGAGATGGTGTCTCCGGTGGCTTCCTTTGCTTTTCCCAGATAGCTGAGCAGATTGGACGCTTTTCATCTGCTGCTCGCTGGGAATTTACATACATCATTTCTTGTAACAGGAGAGGGCTACTTGTTCATCCTGGCCGCCCGGCTAGCTTAGCCCCGAAATAATCACACAGAAACTGCATTAATTAAATCACTACTTGGCCCATTAGCTCTAACTTTTTATTGGATAACTCTTACATTTTAATTTAATCCATTTATATTAATCTGTGTATCGCCACATGGCAGTGGCTTACCAGGTAAAATTCTCAGTGGCTGTCTCCGGCAGATCCATGGCATCTCTCCCTTACTCTGCTTTTTTTCATCCCACAATTCAGTTCCATCTTCCCTGACTACCTAAGTTCTGCACTATCGACAGGCCAGTGCAGTTTCTTTATTCATCAACCAATGAAAGCTGCACATGGACAGAAGGACCTGCATGCCACTGTGCGCCCACCATAATGATAATGGACTAAACTTCTGAACTATATGCCAGCTCCAATTAAATGACTTCCTTTATAAGAGCTGCCATGGTCATGGTGTCTCTTCACAGCAATAAAACCTTAAGACAATTTCTTTATTTCCTAACTGGATGCTGGTTTGCCTCTGATTATTTCCATTTCAGAGCTAAATAAAATTCTGCAAACTAACATTCTTGCTCATAGGCACTGAGAAAAGTGTTAAATGGTGAACCATGACATGGGCTGGTACTTCAGGGCCTGTATTCAGGAAGTTGAGGAAGGAGGATTACAAGTTCAAGGCCTGCTGGGATCCAGGAGTAAGTTTAAGGCAAGTAACTTAGTGAACACCCCCGCCCCCCGGCCCCACTTTTGATTGATTTTGTTTGGTTTTTCAAGACAGGGTTTCTCTGTGTAGCCTTAGCTGTTCTGTAACTCACTGTTTAGACCAGGCTAGCCTCAAACTCACAGACATTCACCTGCCTCTGCCTCCTGCGAGCTGGAACTGAAGGTGTATGCTGCCACTGCCTGGCTGGGGCCCTGTCTCAGATCAAAAGAAAAATAGAAAGGGACTGTAGCCCAGTGCCAGAGAGTCCCTTGGCCCAGTCCCCACCACCAAACAAATGAACAAGCACCAAAGTAAAACATGAAAACTGATTATTGCAGCTTAATTCTGGGATGTTTATCAGCCCACATGTCATAGACTTGTCCCAGTCCGGTTGGTGCTTTGGGAGGTGGTGTAACCTCGAAGGGTGGGGTCTAGAGGCAGGCTTTTGGCCACTGAGAGAGCGCTCTCGAAAGGGATTGTGGTGCTCTTTGTTCCTTTGCTTCCTGGCTGTGAGGTGAGTGGTTTGTTTTGCCGTGTTTTCTCTCAGTGATGAGTGGTTTGGCAATGGCTAACCAGTCAGGACTCTCTAGAACCGCGCCTTAAAATAACCTTTCCCCTTTTTTAATTGACTCTCTCGGGTGGAGAGCTGACTACACTATGATGATATAGAATCATTTCCTTAGATTTAATCAAAACTGTAGGAAAGAGCAATGGCTTTAAACCATGGGCAATGGTTATGCTGGTTAAATTATGATCTGCGTGGCAAAGACACAAATATAGAAACAATATAACCAATCAAAAGCATTAATAAGATGACCCGATGACCACAAATTCAGCAGTAGTGATATTGAGACAGACTTACCTGGTCCTGCCAGTAACAAGACACATATCAACTCCCTCTGTGCATACTGCCTTAAACACATTGGTTTCCTTCATGCTCACGTCGGTCTAGAATTAGAATACGTTAAACACCCTTCACATTCGACAGAAGTAAAGAGATGGAAAATGAGTTCACCGTAGGAACCACTATGAAATGTAACCATGGATCAAGGCCAGGAAGTCTGACTTCAGGGTCATGTTCTTGACTGTGTCTCTCTCAAGGGCAGATCAGCTCATGTAAGAGAAATCCAGGAATCCCCAAGTTACAGAGTGACAACTAAACCCAGGCTGTGGGTGGTGCTGTGTACCTGTAGTCCCAGCATTCAGGAGGCAGAGACAAGATTAGGAGATATCCTTGGATACACAGCAAGTTTGGAGCCAGCCTGAGCTACACAAGACCCTGTCCTGTTTTTTTTTTTTTTTTTGGTCCCTAACTTGAGACAAACTAGAGTCGTCTGGGAAGAACCTCAGTTGAGAAAATGACTCCATCAGATTGCCTGTGAGAAACCTATAGGGCATTTTCTTGGTTAGTAATTGATGCAGAAAGGCCAGTTAGTGGGCTGTGCCACTCCTGGGCAGGCGATCCAGGTGTCTAAGTAGATAGTCCGAGAAAGGCACGGGCAGGAAGCCGAGGGGCGGCACTTCTCCATGGCTTCTCCTTCAGTTCCTGCCTCCAGGCTCCTGCCTTGGTTTCACCTGATAATGGACTACATAACCTGTGAGCCAAATACACTCTTTCTTCCCTATGTTGCTTTCGGTCAGTACTTTATCCCAGCAATGAAAAGCAGACTAAGACAGACGCCAGCCAGGTGCTCTACTGAGTTTGCTTCACTGAGTCCAGTGACTGCTCTGTGGCCTCACCACCTACCCAGAATGCACCAGTTCTCATCTGTACCCAATGGCTGCTCCTGTAGCTGCTGTTAGTTAACATCCCAACATTCAGAGATAGAAATGTCCAGCGAGGAAGCAGTTTTACAAAAGCCAACCCAGCAGTGTTTACAGTCTCCTGGCTTGGAATGAACTTCATCGCCCATATTCAAGAAAAGTTGAGTAGAAGACAACCTTGCTGTACACTATGGGGCATGAACATGCAAGGCGTAGCTAAGACATGCCGAGCACTAGAATGTTAGGATGTGCCTCCCCCCTTCTGCTTCTTTCCTTTCCTTTTCTTCTCTTTTCCTTTCCTTGTCTTGTATTTCAGTGCTGAGGATCAAACCTAGAGTCTTGCCCATGCTAGGCAAGTGTTCTACCACTGAGCTACACTGAGCTGCATTCCTCACTGTGGTTATTATTATTTTTCCTAGGGACTTTTTCAATAAATTTTAGCCTTAAATATACAATTACGCTATCAATAACTTGGCTTACTTTATATTAGTAATTTTTTAGTAAGTTAGTGGTCACATGTTAGATGTTTATGTAGTTAGCTTCTTTTGGGACCGTGATAAGCACCTGAAGGAGACACTAAAAAGAGGGAGAAGTTTCTCTGGGTTCACTGTTTCAGAGGTCTTAGTCCATTAAGCTGCTCTGGTCTCTGGGGTGGTGAGAGAGGAGTGGAGGGGCAGAGTCACTCACTTTATGGTCGCCAAAAAAGCAGACAGAAACAGAAAGGCATCCGAAGTGGTGACTCAGGACAGGCTCTCAGGGACCACATTGGTCCTGACAGCCTTCAGACCCTTGAACAAGAATATCCTGCCCGAGGACCAAGCCTTCAATAACCAAGCATTTGGGGTAGTACTTTGTATCCAGACCGTAAAAATAACTTTAACATTTAATCTTGATGTGCTTATAAACTGTTAAGTTATCTATAAAAATCATGAATAAGACTTATAATGAAAACTTTCTTCTATCTTTTAGATTAAATGCATTCTTAGGATATAAATAATATATATTGGTGATAATTTATCAATTATTCTTTTTGCATTTACTTTTAAGGGGCTGGAGGGAGAGAGGAGTATTTGCTGATTTTGCAAAGGACCAGAGTTTGGTGCAAGCATCCACATTACTGGGCAGTTCACAGCTGCCTCTAACTGTAGGTCCAGAGCATCAATCACCCTCTTCTGGCTTCTTTGAGCACCAGCATAGTTATGCACAGGACACACACACCTACACCCCACACCCCTACACACACACACACACACACACACACACACACACACAGTAACTTTATTTATTTCATTAAAATTTTTCATTTATTTTACATACTGACTACAATTTCCCCTCCCTCCCCTCCTTCCATCCCTTCTCCCCACTTCCCTTTATGCTCCCTCCCATCCACCCCTCCTCTGTCCATTCCTATAGATGCAGGCCTCCCATGGGGATCAACAAAGCATGGCACATCAAGTTGAAGCAGGACCAAGCTCCTCCCCCTGCATCAAAGCTGGGCAAGGCATTCCAACAACCAGTTCAAGCACCAGCGACAGGTGACAGGTCGTGATCCCACTGCGAGGAGCACTACAAACAGACCAAGCTACGCAACTGCTGCACACATGTGGAGGGCCTAGGTCAGTCCCATGCATGCTCCCTAGCTCTCTGTTTAGAGTCAGTGAGCTCCCATAAAAGAGCTCAGGTTGGCAATCTGATTCCCTGTCATGACCTTGACCCCCTGGAGCTAGAATAAAATCACTTTAAAATCGTTACTTTTTCTATAGCAAAATGGTCAGCTTTGGACTGTGGAAAATAAAGTTTTTAAAAATAAGGCACAAAGGAAAAACAAAATAGTTGAAGCTTTGTTTATCTCACAGAAGGGAAGCCATCCTCGGAGCCCGCTGGAAGCAATTGTAACTGCCGTGGTCAGATGAACTTTTCCACGAAGCTAGTTAAAAACAGCAGAAGGGAATTCGTACATACAGACATAGCCCATGTTGTGTCTAGTAGGCTACAGCTCCTCATCTTTCCACAAACTTCTAGCCCCCTGCCTTGATCTTTCCAGAGAATCTCGAATGGAAGCCAGCTCTTCCTAGACATTACCTAAAGGCCCCGCTGCCGTGCGCATGCCTGGGTGCTGAGTGCATACGTTCCTACGGCATGATCATGGTTCCAGATCCCTCGTTCCAGCCTCGCTGCCTTGCCTGTCCGTCAGCAGCTAAGACACTGACATCACTGGAATGTGTGTGCTTATAAGCTAACTGCATACTTGGCACCTCATTAAAACCAGAGGAAGAAAATCAGCGGGGCCTTGGTTCTCTTGCTTCCATCGAACGGACCAGCCTCCATCCAGGGCCCGCTTTATCAGCCCAGCCAGAAGGTGCAGCAACCTTCCTGCGGTTACTGCAAGTGTAAATTGGATTCCCCAGGGCTCCTATGTGCGATGTTACACTCAGCTCCGGGACTCTGTCTAGTCGGCTCAGCTGGCCGTGTGCGCTACTCCCAGCTTTCCTCTTTCTCCAGGGACGTGACCACAGTCAGGGCTTTCCTAGAGGATTAGGTATCCAGGAGCCCAAGACCCTGCAAGGCCACCAAGAGCTTCTGTTTCTTTTTCGTCTCATGTCTCTAAGGTCCCTTGTCTCCCTAGACAGCCCTTCTCTTTGCTTAGTCACCTTCCTGGCTTTCAAGAACGACTTGATGAAGTCACACACAAGTGGCACATCATAGACCAAATATGTTCTCGTTTCTAGGCTACTGGATACTTTTTGACAGATACTCGAAGAACAGGTCGATGTTTAGCTTCAAGGAATGGGTGCTAATATTAGAATTTCTGGCACCAGTGGGTTTGTAGCTTTTTTAAGTGACAGGCATTTAGGGAGCTCACAGATAGTCTTCTACAGACAAAGCTAGGATCCTAAGGCTGTAATCTGAAGATTTCTAATTTTATACATTTTAGCTGTCATGTGGTCTTCTATAAGATGGATAGGGATGTGTAGTCTAGAAGTGTTGTAGATGGAAATAGCTGTATTGTTTCACTAGCCTTGCATGAAAACAAAATCAGATCAAGAGTGCCAAAATCGTTCAGAAAAGTTTAAAGACCACAGAGAAATAGCAAAAGTCGGAATATTCATAGAAAGTAGAGCCATACACCTCATTTTCTACTTGCAGTCAGATTAAGCAGGTAGAGTCAAGTGTCTGTTTGGTAAACTGAGACACCAAAGGAAAAGGAGCGCTGGGGACATGGCTCAGCAGGGGGATATGCACTCAGCACACACACAGCCCTGGGTTTCACCTGCAGAATGAAAGCACCTGGAGGCTAAGGGAAGGGCTTAAAGATGCCCCGCTTGAGGTCAGATCAAGACAGAGGTAAGGCTGCATGGTTTCTGCAGTACTCAAAAGCTGACAGCTTCCCACTTACGAAGACTGATTGAAGAGTTTTTTGATTCCACAACTGGGCGAAAGTCACGGTCGTAAGAAACATGCTTGCAAATTTGAATCGGGATCTTTCCCCACACTAGTGATTCAAGGTTCCACTGCCCAATGCTGGGCCATTCCCAGTCAGTCCTGATCAGGAAGGGAAACAGACTTCATTGCAGAGCAAGTTCCTCTGGAAGGGTGGGTAGAGTTGGTGCAATTTTGACTTCTGTCTTGCTTTTTTAAATGGAAAAGTTGACGGCAATGGCAGCCCCTCTACTGGGAGGAGCCCTGTCCAGAGGCTAGGTCAGATCCCAAGGTCAGTGAGTTCATGATTAAATGAATCAAGGGCACTAACTGGGGACAACCTCAGGTTTTAGGTCCTGGTGCAATTCCCCTCCATTCTCACCACAGCAAAAAGGTTCTCAGAAAGAGAAAGGAGGCCTCAAGCAGCCACTGGGGGACTGAGAGAATTGAGGGGGAAGGGGTTCCCATCTGTAGTTCAGGAGAGGCAATCAGACGTCGCAGTTGTTCTTTGGTACCTGACGCTCAACAGCTCTTTCAGACTGCTGGGTCACTTCCACGTCTTGTTAGCAGTTATGACCAGTCATGAAGCCTTGCTTTCCCAGGGAATATAGGATCTAACACATGCATGCATTTGCAAAACAGTATCATCTAAAAGAAGTTTTTTTTTTAAATACAAGCAACTAAAGGAGACTCTCTTTAAGTCTCTGACCTAATTAAAATGCCCCTAGCTCACCTCTCCCTCAGCACAAAAGAAGAAAACAATTAGGTAGCCTCTCACACAAACAGTTAATGACATTTTAGTCATAGACAGCCAGATTCATAAATACTTACGCTAGTGAGTTTGTCTCACATAGATTTGTGGGAATTTATTGCCAAACAGTAAATTTTCTGTAGGAAATGTAATTAGACACATAGTCTCATTTGAACCCTTTCAAGAGGGGCTCTGCCCAGAGCACACATCCTCTCCTGTGAGGCAGGCTGAGTGTCCTGCATCTTTACTCAATGTGCTTGGGAAAACGAGACACGGCAATAAAAGTAAGTGCCTGGCTTGTCAGCTAAAATTTATTGTATGCAAGTCTCTAACTCAAAACTTTCCTACCCCAGATTCCTGGTGGCGTGCCAAACGTGAGCTTGAAGTATTAGGAAATCAAAAGTCTGTAGGTCGGTGGGAGCCAATGGGCCCTTATGGGCAGCTCTTCTTCAAAGAAGGTATTTTTCTGTGATGTAAAGGATCGCTTCAACGGGATCATGTCGCTATCTGCAATAATCCCTTTCCGTAGCCTCATTATTAAGTTTCTTGAATTCCAGAGCAGATTCAGGGTGACTGAAAATTTGATTAAAAATTCCAAGGACTGAAGTAGAACATCCAGTCCAAATTCCTTTCTTCCTCAGGCCTCATCGCAAGGGTTGTGTGTCCTACACCCACTCGTGCTCTCTCTGCAGAGACGTGGGGAGGACAGAGCCCAGGAACCAGAGGAGAGAGGGGCAAATAGTTATTTATGGTAGAGGGCCACTTCGGGTGACATCTGCTGTTACGCTCCCTCCCATTTAATCAGCGATAGCTCAGAAATAATTAAATCAGCCGCTCTCACCGCCTCAGACCTGCTAGGATCTCATCAAGTCTGAGAGACGTGAAGATTAATGGGCCTATTATCAGGAGCCCACATGACACCACTGGACCATCCGATCGGCTACATTTATAGCCACAAGTTGCTGCTTTTGAAAGGGAAACAAACGTGTCACATATAGAAAGATGGATTTCTCTATGGAAATGGTATTGTGCCTTCCCGTCTGGGTGATCGCTATCACGAGGTGCCATCGGACAGTCCTGGCTTGACCTTGGAGATGAGAAGAGCCAGAAAACATGCCTGTTTCCTTCGGTTTCCTTTCCGTTGTGTTTGTAACACGTTGGTGGAGCTCAGTGCAAAGATGAGATGAAAGATGAAACGCAGAGCAAGCAAACATGAATTCTGCCCGCACCTCTATCTTAGATGGCTGCAGCACAGACAGGTCTGTCAGTAGAGTTAACTTTTTGTAGAAGTTAATTTTCTAGCCTAAGAAGTCTGGGAGAACAGAACTGGGGAAGTAATGAAAGAATACTTTGTGGTAATATCGAAGCTATTGTTTTTAGATATAATGAAAGCAGCCTAAGGTTGTGACTTTGTATGTGTATATATGTTTGTGTACATGTATGTGACATGGATGCACATATGGCTAGGTGCTGAGGAAGGGTTTGGGGCTTGAGAGAGACAGAAAGAAGATCAAAGACAGAAGAATATGTCCGGCCACAACTTGTGCTTGTCACACCCTACCAACCCTGTGGTCACCAGCCCTAGGGAAGGTCCTTTTGAATTGAAATGTTCCCTCCAGGAGAGAGTCAGATACCCTTGAGACTTTTGCGTAAACAAACGTCACATGTTTGAGACAGCAGAAACTTGCAAGGGTCATGAGGACCTTTTCCCAGGATTATAGATGGAGTTGCCAACTGCTGGGGGAGGAGACACAGGTTGCCAAGTGGCAAGGAGGAATCTCAGAGCTGAGGCACTGTGCAGGAATGCAGATCCCGCCCATGAGTCTTCACAGGCACTGGAGTGGGCTATAGGCAATAGCGTCTTCTCCTCTGCTGGGCACTAACCCCCAGGAAAAGCTCATGCACTTGGTATTTATTTATTTATTTTTGTCTAATCTTGGGTTCCTTTCCTGGGGTAAATAGACGTGTGTGTATGTGTGTGTGCGTGTGTGTGTGTGTGTGTGTGTATTTGTGCATGTGTATGTATGTGAGTGTTGTGTGTTTGTGCATGTGTGTGTGTGAATGCATTTGTATGTGTGTGTGTTATGTGTGTTGTATCACCCAGGAAAAG